>NW_027140362.1:495000-795000 GCF_036365525.1 Heterodontus francisci | reverse complement strand
GCGAGGGAGACAACGAGAGAGACATCGAGAGAGACATCGAGAGAGAATGCGAGAGAGACTGCGAGAGAGACATCCAGGGTGACTTCGAGGGAGACAGCGAGAGAGACAGCGAGGGAGACAGCGAGGGAGACAGCGAGGGAGACTGCGAGGGAGACTGCGAGGGAGACTGCGAGGGAGACTGCGAGGGAGACTGCGAGTGAGACAGCGAGGGAGACAGCGAGGGAGACAGCGAGGGAGACAGCGAGGGAGACAGCGAGGGAGACTGCGAGGGAGACTGCGAGGGAGACTGCGAGGGAGACTGCGAGGGAGACTGCGAGAGAGTCTGCGAGGGAGAGAGCGAGGGAGAAAGCGAGGGAGAAAGCGAGGGAGAAAGCGAGAGAGACTGCGAGGGAGACTGCGAGGGAGACAGCGATAGAGACTGCGATAGAGACTGCGATAGAGACTGCGAGGGAGACAGCGAGAGAGACTGCGAGGGAGACAGCGAGAGAGACTGCGAGGGAGACAGCGAGAGAGACTGCGAGGGAGAAAGCGAGAGAAACAGCGAGAGAGAATGCTATGGAGATAGCGAGAGAGACAGCGAGGGATACAGCGAGAGACATTGCGAGAGAGAATGCGAGGGAGACAGCGATTGAGAAGGCGAGGGAGACGGCGAGGGAGACGGCGAGAGAGAGAGCGAGGGAGACAGCGAGGGAGTCAGCGAGGGAGACAGCGAGGGAGACAGCGAGGGAGACAGCGAGGGAGACAGCGAGGGAGACAGCGAGGGAGACAGCGAGGGAGACAGCGAGAGAGACAGCGAGAGAGACAGCGAGAGAGACTTCGAGAGAGACTTCGAGAGAGACTTCGAGAGAGACTTCGAGAGAGACTTCGAGAGAGACTTCGAGAGAGACTTCGAGAGAGACTGCGAGAGAGACTGCGAGGGAGACTGCGAGGGAGACAGCGAGGGAGACAGCGACAGAGACAGCGACAGAGAGAGCGACAGAGACAGCGACAGAGACTGTGAGAGAGACTGCGAGGGACACAGCGAGAGAGACTGCGAGGTAGACAACGAGAGAGAATGCGAGAGAGATCGCGTGAGACAGCGAGGGAGACAGCGAGGGAGAAAGCGAGGGAGACAGCGAGGGAGACAGCGAGGGAGACAGCGAGGGAGACTGCGAGAGAGACAGCGAGAGAGACAGCGAGGGAGACTGCGAGGGAGACTGCGAGGGAGACTGCGAGGGAGACTGCGAGGGAGACAGCGAGGGAGACTGCGAGGGAGACTGCGAGGGAGACTGCGAGGGAGACTGCGAGGGAGACAGCGAGGGAGACAGCGAGGGAGACAGCGAGGGAGACAGCGAGGGAGACAGCGAGAGAAACTGCGAGGAAGACTGCGAGAGAGACTGCGAGAGAGACTGCGAGAGAGACTGCGAGGGAGAAAGCGAGAGAGACTGCGAGAGAGACTGCGAGAGAGACTGCGAGAGAGACTGCGAGAGAGACTGCGAGAGAGACTGCGAGGGAGACTGCGAGGGAGACTGCGAGGGAGACTGCGCGGGAGACTGCGCGGGAGACTGCGCGGGAGACTGCGCGGGAGACTGCGCGGGAGACTGCGCGGGAGACTGCGAGGGAGACAGCGAGGGAGACAGCGAGAGAGTCTGCGAGAGAGTCTGCGAGAGAGACTTCGAGAGAGACTGCGAGAGAGACTGCGAGGGAGACAGCGAGGGAGACAGCGAGGGAGACAGCGACGGAGACAGCGACGGAGACAGCGACAGAGACAGCGACAGAGACTGTGAGAGAGACTGTGAGAGAGACTGCGAGGGACACAGCGATAGAGACTGCGAGGTAGACAACGAGAGAGAATGCGAGAGAGATCGCGTGAGACAGCGAGGGAGACAGCGAGGGAGACAGCGAGGGAGACAGCGAGGGAGACAGCGAGGGAGACAGCGAGGGAGACTGCGAGAGAGACTGCGAGAGAGACATCGAGGGAGACATCGAGGGAGACATCGAGGGAGACAGCGAGGGAGACAGCGAGAGAGACTGCGAGAGAGACTGCGAGGGAGACTGCGAGGGAGACTGCGAGGGAGACTGCGAGGGAGACTGCGAAGGAGACTGCGAAGGAGACTGCGCGGGAGACTGCGCGGGAGACTGCGCGGGAGACTGCGAGGGAGACAGCGAGAGAGTCTGCGAGAGAGTCTGCGAGAGAGACTTCGAGAGAGACTGCGAGAGAGACTGCGAGGGAGACAGCGAGGGAGACAGCGAGGGAGACAGCGACGGAGACAGCGACGGAGACAGCGACAGAGACAGCGACAGAGACTGTGAGAGAGACTGTGAGAGAGACTGCGAGGGACACAGCGATAGAGACTGCGAGGTAGACAACGAGAGAGAATGCGAGAGAGATCGCGTGAGACAGCGAGGGAGACAGCGAGGGAGACAGCGAGGGAGACAGCGAGGGAGACAGCGAGGGAGACAGCGAGGGAGACAGCGAAAGAGAATGCGAGAGAGACTGAGAGAGAGACTGAGAGAGAGACTGAGAGGGAGACTGAGAGGGAGACTGAGAGGGAGACAGCGAGGGAGACAGCGAGGGAGACAACGAGAGAGACATCGAGAGAGACATCGAGAGAGAATGCGAGAGAGACTGCGAGAGAGACATCCAGGGTGACTTCGAGGGAGACAGCGAGAGAGACAGCGAGGGAGACAGCGAGGGAGACAGCGAGGGAGACAGCGAGGGAGACTGCGAGGGAGACTGCGAGGGAGACTGCGAGGGAGACTGCGAGGGAGACTGCGAGTGAGACTGCGAGTGAGACAGCGAGGGAGACAGCGAGGGAGACAGCGAGGGAGACTGCGAGGGAGACTGCGAGGGAGACTGCGAGGGAGACTGCGAGGGAGACTGCGAGAGAGTCTGCGAGGGAGAGAGCGAGGGAGAAAGCGAGGGAGAAAGTGAGGGAGAAAGCGAGAGAGACTGCGAGGGAGACTGCGAGGGAGACAGCGATAGAGACTGCGATAGAGACTGCGATAGAGACTGCGAGGGAGACAGCGAGAGAGACTGCGAGGGAGACAGCGAGAGAGACTGCGAGGGAGACAGCGAGAGAGACTGCGAGGGAGAAAGCGAGAGAAACAGCGAGAGAGAATGCTATGGAGATAGCGAGAGAGACAGCGAGGGATACAGCGAGAGACATTGCGAGAGAGAATGCGAGGGAGACAGCGATTGAGACGGCGAGGGAGACGGCGAGGGAGACGGCGAGAGAGAGAGCGAGGGAGACAGCGAGGGAGTCAGCGAGGGAGACAGCGAGGGAGACAGCGAGGGAGACAGCGAGGGAGACAGCGAGGGAGACAGCGAGAGAGACAGCGAGAGAGACAGCGAGAGAGACAGCGAGAGAGACAGCGAGAGAGACAGCGAGAGAGACTTCGAGAGAGACTTCGAGAGAGACTTCGAGAGAGACTTCGAGAGAGACTGCGAGAGAGACTGCGAGGGAGACTGCGAGGGAGACAGCGAGGGAGACAGCGACAGAGACAGCGACAGAGACAGCGACAGAGACAGCGACAGAGACTGTGAGAGAGACTGCGAGGGACACAGCGAGAGAGACTGCGAGGTAGACAACGAGAGAGAATGCGAGAGAGATCGCGTGAGACAGCGAGGGAGACAGCGAGGGAGACAGCGAGGGAGACAGCGAGGGAGACAGCGAGGGAGACAGCGAGGGAGACTGCGAGAGAGACAGCGAGAGAAACAGCGAGGGAGACTGCGAGGGAGACTGCGAGGGAGACTGCGAGGGAGACAGCGAGGGAGACAGCGAGGGAGACTGCGAGGGAGACTGCGAGGGAGACTGCGAGGGAGACTGCGAGGGAGACAGCGAGGGAGACAGCGAGGGAGACAGCGAGAGAAACTGCGAGGAAGACTGCGAGAGAGACTGCGAGAGAGACTGCGAGAGAGACTGCGAGGGAGAAAGCGAGAGAGACTGCGAGAGAGACTGCGAGGGAGACTGCGAGGGAGACTGCGCGGGAGACTGCGCGGGAGACTGCGCGGGAGACTGCGCGGGAGACTGCGCGGGAGACTGCGCGGGAGACTGCGCGGGAGACTGCGAGGGAGACAGCGAGAGAGTCTGCGAGAGAGTCTGCGAGAGAGACTTCGAGAGAGACTGCGAGAGAGACTGCGAGGGAGACAGCGAGGGAGACAGCGAGGGAGACAGCGAGGGAGACAGCGACGGAGACAGCGACGGAGACAGCGACAGAGACAGCGACAGAGACTGTGAGAGAGACTGTGAGAGAGACTGCGAGGGACACAGCGATAGAGACTGCGAGGTAGACAACGAGAGAGAATGCGAGAGAGATCGCGTGAGACAGCGAGGGAGACAGCGAGGGAGACAGCGAGGGAGACAGCGAGGGAGACAGCGAGGGAGACAGCGAGGGAGACTGCGAGAGAGACTGCGAGAGAGACATCGAGGGAGACATCGAGGGAGACATCGAGGGAGACAGCGAGGGAGACAGCGAGGGAGACTGCGAGGGAGACTGCGAGGGAGACTGCGAGGGAGACTGCGAGGGAGACAGCGAGGGAGACAGCGAGGGAGACAGCGAGGGAGACAGCGAGGGAGACAGCGAGAGAAACTGCGAGGAAGACTACGAGAGAGACTGCGAGAGAGACTGCGAGGGAGAAAGCGAGAGAGACTGCGAGAGAGACTGCGAGAGAGACTGCGAGAGAGACTGCGAGAGAGACTGCGAGAGAGACTGCGAGGGAGACTGCGAGGGAGAAAGCGAGAGAGACTGCGAGGGAGACAACGAGAGAGACAGCGAGGGAGACAGCGAGGGAGACTGCGAGGGAGACCGCGAGAGAGACTGCGAGAGAGACTGCGAGGGAGACAGCGAGGGAGACTGTGAGGGAGACTGCGAGAGAGACTGCTATGGAGATAGCGAGAGAGACAGCGAGGGATACAGCGAGAGAGACTGCGAGAGTGACTGCGAGGGAGACGGCGAGGGAGACGGCGAGGGCGACGGCGAGAGAGAGAGCGAGAGAGACTTCGAGAGAGACTGCGAGGGAGACGGCAAGAGAGACGGCGAGAGAGACGGCGAGAGAGGCAGCGAGAGAGACTGTGAGGGAGACAGCGAGGGAGACAACGAGAGAGAATGCGAGAGAGACATCCAGGGTAACTTCGAGGGAGACAGCGAGAGAGACAGCGAGGGAGACTGCGCGGGAGACTGCGCGGGAGACTGCGCGGGAGACTGCGCGGGAGACTGCGCGGGAGACTGCGCGGGAGACTGCGCGGGAGACAGCGAGGGAGACAGCGAGGGAGACAGCGAGGGAGACAGCGAGAGAGACAGCGAGAGAGACAGCGAGAGAGACAGCGAGAGAGACAGCGAGAGAGACAGCGAGAGAGACTTGGAGAGAGACTTGGAGAGAGACTTGGAGAGAGACTTGGAGAGAGACTTGGAGAGAGACTTCGAGAGAGACTTCGAGAGAGACTTCGAGAGAGACTTCGAGAGAGACTGCGAGAGAGACTGCGAGGGAGACTGCGAGGGAGACAGCGAGGGAGACAGCGACAGAGACAGTGACAGAGACAGCGACAGAGACAGCGACAGAGACTGTGAGGGAGACTGCGAGGGACACAGCGAGAGAGACTGCGAGGTAGACAACGAGAGAGAATGCGAGAGATCGCGTGAGACAGCGAGGGAGACAGCGAGGGAGACAGCGAGGGAGACAGCGAGGGAGACAGCGAGGGAGACAGCGAGGGAGACAGCGAGGGAGACTGCGAGAGAGACAGCGAGAGAGACAGCGAGGGAGACTGCGAGGGAGACTGCGAGGGAGACAGCGAGGGAGACAGCGAGGGAGACTGCGAGGGAGACTGCGAGGGAGACAGCGAGGGAGACAGCGAGGGAGACAGCGAGGGAGACAGCGAGGGAGACAGCGAGAGAAACTGCGAGGAAGACTGCGAGAGAGACTGCGAGAGAGACTGCGAGAGAGACTGCGAGGGAGAAAGCGAGAGAGACTGCGAGAGAGACTGCAAGAGAGACTGCGAGGGAGACTGCGAGGGAGACTGCGAGGGAGACTGCGAAGGAGACTGCGCGGGAGACTGCGTGGGAGACTGCGCGGGAGACTGCGAGGGAGACAGCGAGAGAGTCTGCGAGAGAGTCTGCGAGAGAGACTTCGAGAGAGACTGCGAGAGAGACTGCGAGGGAGACAGCGAGGGAGACAGCGAGGGAGACAGCGACGGAGACAGCGACGGAGACAGCGACAGAGACAGCGACAGAGACTGTGAGAGAGACTGTGAGAGAGACTGCGAGGGACACAGCGATAGAGACTGCGAGGTAGACAACGAGAGAGAATGCGAGAGAGATCGCGTGAGACAGCGAGGGAGACAGCGAGGGAGACAGCGAGGGAGACAGCGAGGGAGACAGCGAGGGAGACAGCGAGGGAGACAGCGAGAGAGAATGCGAGAGAGACCGAGAGAGAGACTGAGAGAGAGACTGAGAGAGAGACTGAGAGGGAGACTGAGAGGGAGACTGAGAGGGAGACAGCGAGGGAGACAGCGAGGGAGACAACGAGAGAGACATCGAGAGAGAATGCGAGAGAGACTGCGAGAGAGACATCCAGGGTGACTTCGAGAGAGACAGCGAGGGAGACAGCGAGGGAGACAGCGAGGGAGACAGCGAGGGAGACTGCGAGGGAGACTGCGAGGGAGACTGCGAGGGAGACTGCGAGTGAGACAGCGAGGGAGACAGCGAGGGAGACAGCGAGGGAGACAGCGAGGGAGACTGCGAGGGAGACTGCGAGGGAGAACGCGAGGGAGACTGCGAGAGAGTCTGCGAGGGAGAGAGCGAGGGAGAAAGCGAGGGAGAAAGCGAGGGAGAAAGCGAGAGAGACTGCGAGGGAGACTGCGAGGGAGACAGCGATAGAGACTGCGATAGAGACTGCGATAGAGACTGCGAGGGAGACAGCGAGAGAGACTGCGAGGGAGACAGCGAGAGAGACTGCGAGGGAGACAGCGAGAGAGACTGCGAGGGAGAAAGCGAGAGAAACAGCGAGAGAGAATGCTATGGAGATAGCGAGAGAGACAGCGAGGGATACAGCGAGAGACATTGCGAGAGAGAATGCGAGGGAGACAGCGATTGAGACGGCGAGGGAGACGGCGAGGGAGACGGCGAGAGAGAGAGCGAGGGAGACAGCGAGGGAGTCAGCGAGGGAGACAGCGAGGGAGACAGCGAGGGAGACAGCGAGGGAGACAGCGAGGGAGACAGCGAGAGAGACAGCGAGAGAGACAGCGAGAGAGACAGCGAGAGAGACAGCGAGAGAGACAGCGAGAGAGACTTCGAGAGAGACTTCGAGAGAGACTTCGAGAGAGACTTCGAGAGAGACTGCGAGAGAGACTGCGAGGGAGACTGCGAGGGAGACAGCGACAGAGACAGCGACAGAGACAGCGACAGAGACAGCGACAGAGACAGCGACAGAGACAGCGACAGAGACTGTGAGAGAGACTGCGAGGGACACAGCGAGAGAGACTGCGAGGTAGACAACGAGAGAGAATGCGAGAGAGATCGCGTGAGACAGCGAGGGAGACAGCGAGGGAGACAGCGAGGGAGACTGCGAGAGAGACAGCGAGAGAGACAGCGAGGGAGACTGCGAGGGAGACTGCGAGGGAGACAGCGAGGGAGACAGCGAGGGAGACAGCGAGGGAGACTGCGAGGGAGACTGCGAGGGAGACTGCGAGGGAGACAGCGAGGGAGACAGCGAGGGAGACAGCGAGGGAGACAGCGAGAGAAACTGCGAGGAAGACTGCGAGAGAGACTGCGAGAGAGACTGCGAGAGAGACTGCGAGGGAGAAAGCGAGAGAGACTGCGAGAGAGACTGCGAGAGAGACTGCGAGAGAGACTGCGAGGGAGACTGCGAGGGAGACTGCGAGGGAGACTGCGCGGGAGACTGCGCGGGAGACTGCGCGGGAGACTGCGCGGGAGACTGCGCGGGAGACTGCGAGGGAGACAGCGAGAGAGTCTGCGAGAGAGTCTGCGAGAGAGACTTCGAGAGAGACTGCGAGAGAGACTGCGAGGGAGACAGCGAGGGAGACAGCGAGGGAGACAGCGAGGGAGACAGCGACGGAGACAGCGACGGAGACAGCGACAGAGACAGCGACAGAGACTGTGAGAGAGACTGTGAGAGAGACTGCGAGGGACACAGCGATAGAGACTGCGAGGTAGACAACGAGAGAGAATGCGAGAGAGATCGCGTGAGACAGCGAGGGAGACAGCGAGGGAGACAGCGAGGGAGACAGCGAGGGAGACAGCGAGGGAGACAGCGAGGGAGACAGCGAGGGAGACTGCGAGAGAGACTGCGAGAGAGACATCGAGGGAGACATCGAGGGAGACATCGAGGGAGACAGCGAGGGAGACAGCGAGGGAGACTGCGAGGGAGACTGCGAGGGAGACAGCGAGGGAGACAGCGAGGGAGACAGCGAGGGAGACAGCGAGGGAGACAGCGAGGGAGACAGCGAGGGAGACAGCGAGAGAAACTGCGAGGAAGACTACGAGAGAGACTGCGAGAGAGACTGCGAGAGAGACAGCGAGGGAGACTGCGCGGGAGACTGCGCGGGAGACTGCGCGGGAGACTGCGCGGGAGACTGCGCGGGAGACTGCGCGGGAGACTGAGCGGGAGACTGCGCGGGAGACTGAGCGGGAGACTGAGCGGGAGACTGCGCGGGAGACTGCGCGGGAGACTGCGAGGGAGACTGCGAGGGAGACTGCGAGGGAGACAGCGAGAGAGTCTGCGAGGGAGAGAGCGAGGGAGAAAGCGAGAGAGACTGCGAGAGAGACTGCGAGAGAGACTGCGAGGGAGACAGCGAGGGAGACTGCGAGGGAGACTGCGAGGGAGACTGCGAGGGAGACTGCGCGGGAGACTGCGCGGGAGACTGCGCGGGAGACTGCGCGGGAGACTGCGCGGGAGACTGCGCGGGAGACTGCGAGGGAGACAGCGAGAGAGTCTGCGAGAGAGTCTGCGAGAGAGACTTCGAGAGAGACTGCGAGAGAGACTGCGAGGGAGACAGCGAGGGAGACAGCGAGGGAGACAGCGAGGGAGACAGCGACGGAGACAGCGACGGAGACAGCGACAGAGACAGCGACAGAGACTGTGAGAGAGACTGTGAGAGAGACTGCGAGGGACACAGCGATAGAGACTGCGAGGTAGACAACGAGAGAGAATGCGAGAGAGATCGCGTGAGACAGCGAGGGAGACAGCGAGGGAGACAGCGAGGGAGACAGCGAGGGAGACAGCGAGGGAGACAGCGAGGGAGACTGCGAGAGAGACTGCGAGAGAGACATCGAGGGAGACATCGAGGGAGACATCGAGGGAGACAGCGAGGGAGACTGCGAGGGTGACTGCGAGGGAGACAGCGAGGGAGACAGCGAGGGAGACAGCGAGGGAGACAGCGAGGGAGACAGCGAGGGAGACAGCGAGGGAGACAGCGAGAGAAACTGCGAGGAAGACTACGAGAGAGACTGCGAGAGAGACTGCGAGGGAGAAAGCGAGAGAGACTGCGAGAGAGACTGCGAGAGAGACTGCGAGAGAGACTGCGAGAGAGACTGCGAGAGAGACTGCGAGGGAGAAAGCGAGAGAGACTGCGAGGGAGACAACGAGAGAGACAGCGAGGGAGACAGCGAGGGAGACTGCGAGGGAGACCGCGAGAGAGACTGCGAGAGAGACTGCGAGGGAGACAGCGAGGGAGACTGTGAGGGAGACTGCGAGAGAGACTGCTATGGAGATAGCGAGAGAGACAGCGAGGGATACAGCGAGAGAGACTGCGAGAGTGACTGCGAGGGAGACGGCGAGGGAGACGGCGAGGGCGACGGCGAGAGAGAGAGCGAGTGAGACTTCGAGAGAGACTGCGAGGGAGACGGCGAGAGAGACGGCGAGAGAGACGGCGAGAGAGGCAGCGAGAGAGACTGTGAGGGAGACAGCGAGGGAGACAACGAGAGAGAATGCGAGAGAGACATCCAGGGTGACTTCGAGGGAGACAGCGAGAGAGACAGCGAGGGAGACTGCGCGGGAGACTGCGCGGGAGACTGCGCGGGGGACTGCGCGGGAGACTGCGCGGGAGACTGCGTGGGAGACTGCGCGGGAGACTGCGCGGGAGACTGCGCGGGAGACTGCGCGGGAGACTGCGCGGGAGACTGCGAGGGAGACTGCGAGGGAGACAGCGAGAGAGTCTGCGAGAGAGTCTGCGAGGGAGAGAGCGAGGGAGAAAGCGAGAGAGACTGCGAGAGAGACTGCGAGGGAGACAGCGAGGGAGACAGCGAGGGAGACTGCGAGGGAGACTGCGAGGGAGACTGCGAGGGAGACTGCGAGGGAGACAGCAAGGGAGACAGCGAGGGAGACTGCGAGGGAGACTGCGAGGGAGACTGCGAGGGAGACTGCGAGGGAGACAGCGAGAGAGTCTGCGAGAGAGTCTGCGAGGGAGAGAGCGAGGGAGAAAGCGAGGGAGAAAGCGAGAGAGACTGCGAGGGAGACAGCGATAGAGACTGCGAGGGAGACAGCGAGAGAGACTGCGAGGGAGACAGCGAGAGAGACTGCGAGGGAGAAAGCGAGAGAAACAGCGAGAGAGAATGCTATGGAGATAGCGAGAGAGACAGCGAGGGATACTGCGAGAGACACTGCGAGAGAGAATGCGAGGGAGACAGCGATTGAGACGGCGAGGGAGACGGCGAGGGAGACGACGAGAGAGAGAGCGAGGGAGACAGCGAGGGAGACAGCGAGGGAGACAGCGAGGGAGACAGCGAGAGAGACAGCGAGAGAGACTGCGAGGGATACAGCGAGAGACACTGCGAGAGAGAATGCGAGGGAGACAGCGATTGAGACGGCGAGAGAGAGAGCGAGGGAGAGAGCGAGGGAGAGAGCGAGGGAGAGAGCGAGGGAGACAGCGAGGGAGACAGCGAGGGAGAAAGCGAGGGAGAAAGCGAGGGAGAAAGCGAGGGAGAAAGCGAGGGAGAAAGCGAGGGAGACAGCGAGGGAGACAGCGAGGGAGACAGCGAGGTAGACAGCGAGGTAGACAGCGAGGTAGACAGCGAGAGAGACTTCGAGAGAGACTGCGAGGGAGGCAGCGAGGGAGACAGCGAGGGAGACAGCGAGGGAGACAGCGACAGAGACAGCGACAGAGACAGCGAGAGAAACTGCGAGGCAGACTGCGAGAGAGACTGCGAGAGAAACTGCGAGAGAGACTGCGAGGGAGAAAGCGAGAGAGACTGCGAGAGAGACTGCGAGAGAGACTGCGAGAGAGACTGCGAGGGAGAAAGCGAGAGAGACTGCGAGGGAGACTGCAAGGGAGACTGCAAGAGAGACAGCGAGGGATATAGCGAGGGAGATAGCGAGAGAGACTGCTAGAGAGACTGCGAGAGAGACTGCGAGAGAGACTGCGAGGGAGACTGCGAGGGAGTCAGCGAGGGAGACAGCGAGGGAGACAGCGAGGGAGACAGCGAGGGAGACAGCGAGGGAGACAGCGAGGGAGACAGCGAGAGAGACAGCGAGAGAGACTGTGAGGGAGACAGCAAGAGAGACTGCGAGGGAGGAAACGAGAGAAACTGCGAGAGAGACTGCTATGGAGATAGCGAGAGAGACAGCGAGGGATACAGCGAGAGACACTGCGAGAGAGAATGCGAGGGAGACAGCGATTGAGACGGCGAGAGAGAGAGCGAGGGAGACAGCGAGGGAGACAGCGAGGGAGACAGCGAGGGAGACAGCGAGGGAGACAGCGAGGGAGACAGCGAGGGAGACAGCGAGGGAGACTGCGAGGGAGACTGCGAGGGAGACTGCGAGGGAGACTGCGAGGGAGACTGCGAGGGAGACAGCGAGGGAGGCAGCGAGGGAGGCAGCGAGGGAGGCAGCGAGGGAGGCAGCGAGGGAGGCAGCGAGGGAGACAGCGAGGGAGACAGCGACAGAGACAGCGACAGAGACAGCGACAGAGACAGCGACAGAGACAGCAATAGAGACTGCGAGAGAGACTGCGAGGGAGACAACGAGAGAGAATGCGAGAGAGATCGTGTGAGACAGCGAGGGAGACAGCGAGGGAGATAGCGAGGGAGACAGCGAGGGAGACAGCGAGGGAGACTGCGAGAGAGAGAGCGAGAGACACAGCGAGGGAGACAGCAATAGAGACAGCAAGAGAGACTGCAAGTGAGACTGCGAGGGAGACAGCGTGGGAGACAGCGTGGGAGGCAGCGAGGGAGACAGCGAGGGAGACAGCGAGGGAGACTGCGAGAGAGACTGCGAGAGAGACTGCGAGAGAGACTGCGAGAGAGACTGCGAGAGAGACTGCGAGAGAGACTGCGAGGGAGAAAGCGAGAGAGAAAGCGAGAGAGAAAGCGAGAGAGAAAGTGAGAGAGACTGCGAGGGAGAAAGCGAGAGAGACTGCGAGGGAGACTGCAAGGGAGACTGCAAGGGAGACAGCGAGAGAGACAGCGAGGGAGATAGCAAGGGAGATAGCAAGGGAGATAGCGAGAGAGACTGCGAGAGAGACTGCGAGAGAGACTGCGAGAGAGACTGCGAGGGAGACTGCGAGGGAGAAAGCGAGAGAGACTGCGAGGGAGACAGCGATAGAAACTGCGAGGGAGTCAGCGAGAGAGACAGCGAGAGAGACTGTGAGAGAGACCTCGAACATAGAACATAGAACATACAGCACAGAACAGGCCCTTCGGCCCACAATGTTGTGCCGATCCTTTGTCCTCTGTCAAGGACAATTTAATCTATACCCCATCATTCTCCTTTATCCATATACCTATCCAAAAGCCTTTTGAAAGTCCCTAAAGTTTCTGACTCAACAACTTCCCCGGGCAAGGCATTCCATGCCTCGACCACTCTCTGGGTAAAGAACCTTCCCCTGACATCCCCCTTATATCTCCCACCCTTCACCTTAAATTTATGACCCCTTGTAACGCTTTGCTCCACCCGGGGAAAAAGTTTCTGACTGTCTACCCTATCTATTCCCCTGATCATCTTATAAACCTCTATCATGTCACCCCTCATCCTTCTCCTTTCTAATGAGAAGAGGCCTAGAATGTTCAGCCTTTCCTCGTAAGACTTATTCTCCATTCCAGGCAACATCCTGGTAAATCTCCTCTGCACCCTCTCCAAGGCTTCCACATCCTTCCTAAAATGAGGCGACCAGAACTGCACACAGTACTCCAAATGAGGCCTTACCAAGGTCCTGTACAGCTGCATCATCACCTCACGGCTCTTAAATTCAATCCCTCTGCTAATGAACGCTAACACCCCATATGCCTTCTTCACAGCCCTATCCACTTGAGTTGCAACTTTCAATGATCTATGCACATAGACCCCAAGGTCTCTCTGCTCCTCCACATGCCCGAGAACCCTACCGTTAACCCAGTATTTTGCATTCATGTTTGTCCTTCCAAAATGGACGACCTCACACTTTTCAGGGTTAAACTCCATCTGCCACTTTTCAGCCCAGCACTGCAACCTATCCAAGTCCCTTTGCAGACGACAATAGCCCTCCTTGGTATCCACAACTCCACCAACCTTTGTATCATCTGCAAATTTACTGACCCACCCTTCGACTTCCTCATCCAAGTCGTTAATAAAAATCACAAACAGGAGAGGACCCAGAACTGATCCCTGCGGCACGCCACTGGTAACTGGGCTCCAGGCTGAGTATTTACCATCTAAGACCACTCTCTGCCTTCTATCAGTTAGCCAATTCTTAATCCAACTGGCCACATTCCCCACTATCCCATGCCTCCTGACTTTCTCCATAAGTCTACCATGGGGGACCTTATCAAATGCCTTACTAAAATCCATGTACACCACATCCACTGGTTTACCCTCATCCACTTGCTTGGTCACCTGCTCAAAGAATTCAATCAGGCTTGTGAGGCAAGACCTACCCCTCACAAAACCGTGCTGACTGTCCCGAATCAAGCAGTGTCTTTCCAGATGCTCAGAAATCCTATCCCTCAGCACCTTTTCCATCAACTTGCCTACCACCGAAGTAAGACTAACTGGCCTGTAATTCCCAGGGTTGTTCCTATTCCCTTTCTTGAACAGGGGCACAACATTTGCCACCCTCCAATCACCTGGTACCACCCCCGTCAGCAGAGAAGATGAAAAGATCATTGCCAGCGGCTCTGCAATTTCATCCCTTGCTTCCCATAACATCCTTGGATATACCCCGTCAGGCCCGGGAGACTTGTCTATCTTCAAGTTATTCAAAAACCCCAACACATCTTCCCTCCTAACGAGCACTTCCTCGAGCTTACCAGTCTGCTTCCCACCGTCCTCTTCAGTAATACACCCCTTCTCATTCGTAAATACCGAAGAGAAGTACTCATTCAAAACCTCACTTATCTCTTCCGGCTCAACACACAGTCTCCCGCTATTGTCCTTGACCGGACCTATGGTCCCCCTAGTCATCCTCATATTTCTGACATACGCGTAAAAGGCCTTGGGGTTTTCTTTTATCCTACCCGCCAAGCATTTTTCATGCCCTCTCTTAGCTCTCCTAATCCCTTTCTTCAGATCCTTCCTGGCCATCTTGTATCCCTCCAGAGCTATGCCTGTGCCCTTTTTCCTCAACTTTATATACGCATCCTTCTTCTTCCTAACAAGACTCTCAACCTCTCTTGTCAACCACGGTTCCCTCACATGACCATCCCTTCCCTGTCTGACAGGGACATGCTTATCAATGGCCCCTACTATCTGCTCCTTGAAAAAGTTCCACATTTCGACCGTGCCCTTCCCTGCCAGCATATGCTCCCAACTTATGCTCCTCAGTTCCTGCCTGACAGCATCATATCTACCCTTCCCCCAATTGTAAACCTTGCCCTGTTGCACATACCTATCCCTCTCCATTACCACAGTGAATGCTACAGAATTGTGATCACTATCTCCAAAGTGCTCGCCCACCAACAGCTCTATCACTTGCCCTGGTTCATTACCTAGTACCAAATCCAATATTGCCTCCCCTCTGGTCGGGCAGTCTACATACTGAGTCAGAAAAGCTTCCTGGACATACTGCACAAACACTACCCCATCCAAACTATTCGATCTAAAGAGTTGCCAATCAATATTTGGGAAGTTGAAATCCCCCATAATTACTACCCTGTGACTTCTGCTCCTTTCCAAAATCTGTTTCCCAATCTGCTCTTCCACCTCCCTGCTGCTATTGGGGGGCCTATAGAAAACTCCCATCAAGGTGACTGCTCCTTTCCTGTTCCTGACCTCAACCCACAGTGCCTCAGTCGGCAGATCCTCCTCGAAAATTCTTTCAGCAGTTGTTACACTATTTCTAACTAACAATGCCACCCCCCCACCTCTTTTACCACCATTCCTAATCTTATGAAAACATCTATAACCAGGTACCTCCAAAAACCATTCCTCCCCCTCACCTATCCACGTTTCAGTGATGGCCACAACATCGTAGTCCCAAGTGCCCATCCACGCCTTCAATTCACTCACCTTATTCCTGATGCTTCTTGCGTTGAAGTATACGCACTTTAACCCTTCTCCGTGCCCATCTGTCCTCTGTGACAGTGCTACCTTCCCCAATACCTCACTACACTCTTTGTCTTTCTGAGTGGACCCACTGGTCCCTGGATTACAAGTCCGGTTCCCATCCCCCTCCCAAACTAGTTTAAACCCTCCCGAACAGTACTAGCAAACCTCCCTCCCAGGATATTGGTGCCCCTCTGGTTCAGATGCAGCCCGTCCTGTTTGAACAGGTCCCATCTTCCCCAGAATGCAGTCCAATTATCCAAGAACTGGAAGCCCTCCCTCCTACACCATTCCTGCAGCCACGTGTTCAGCTGTGCTCTCTCCCTATTCCTAGCCTCACTATCACGTGGCGCCGGCAACAAACCAGAGATAACAACTCTGTCCGTCCGAGCTTTCAGCTTCCAGCCTAACTCCCTAAACTCACTTCTAACATCTGTGCCACCCTTCCTTCCTACGTCGTTGGTGCCAATGTGCACCACGACCTCTGGCTGCTCCCCCTCCCCTTTAAGGATCCTGAAGACGCGATCACAAACATCACGGACCCTGGCACCAGGGAGGCAACAAACCATCCGTGCGTCTCGCCTGCGCCCACAGAACCGCCTGTCCGTACTCCTCACCATCGAGTCCCCGATGACTAGTGCTCTCCCATTCTCCCTCCTTCCCTTCTGAGCCACAGTGCAGGACCCCGTGCCAGAGGCCCGGTCACTGCAGCCTGCCCCCGATAGGCCGTCCCCCCCAACAGTATCTAAAACTGTATACTTGTTGTTGAGGGGAACGACCACAGGAGATCCCTGCACTGACCTCTTCCCACCTCTAACTGTTACCCAGCTGCCTTTGATTTGTGGAGTAACGACCTCCGTGTAGCTTCTATCTATCAACCCCTCAGCTTCCCGAATGATCCTCAGTTCATCCAGCTCCAGCTCCAATTCCCTAACACGGTCTGATAGGAGCTGGAGACGGATGCACTTCCAGCAGGTGAAGTCGGCAGGGTCCCCGGAGGTTTCCCTCACCTCGAACATTCTGCAGGAGGAGCAATACACTACACTGGCTGCCATTTCTTTTATTCAATTACCCCTTAGTTAAGTACAACTATAGATATTAACAAAAACAGTAAATAGCTTACCTGCTCAGTCCTTTTTGGTTAGAGGAGGAGGGTAAAAAGGGTCTTATTATTAGGTTAGAGGCGGAGGATGGGTGGGAGACACTACATGTGTAGTGGCTCGGGTTTACTCAGCTCCGCACCTTTAAGGAAAATACCTACCCAGGAGTCCTCGCTGCCGACCAGCTTCCGGTTCCTCCGGCGCCAAAAGAAACTCAAAGACAAGGAAAACAGTAAGTAAAACAGTAAGTACAGCGAGAGAGACTGCGAGGGAGACAGTGAGGGAGACAGTGAGGGAGACAGCGAGGGAGACTGCGAGAGAGACTGCGAGGGAGAGAGCGAGGGAGACAGCGAGGGAGACAGCGAGGAAGACAGCGAGGAAGACAGCGAGAGAGACTGCGAGGGAGACAGTGAGAGAGACTGCTATGGAGATAGCGAGAGAGACAGCGAGGGATACAGCGAGAGACACTGCGAGAGAGAATGCGAGGGAGACGGCGATTGAGACGGCGAGAGAGAGAGCGAGGGAGAGAGCGAGGGAGAGAGCGAGGGAGAGAGCGAGGGAGACAGCGAGGGAGACAGCGAGGGAGACAGCGAGGGAGACAGCGAGGGAGACAGCGAGGGAGAAAGCGAGGGAGAAAGCGAGGGAGAAAGCGAGGGAGAAAGCGAGGGAGACAGCGAGGGAGACAGCGAGGTAGACAGCGAGGTAGACAGCGAGGTAGACAGCGAGGTAGACAGCGAGGTAGACAGCGAGAGAGACTTCGAGAGAGACTGCGAGGGAGGCAGCGAGGGAGACAGCGAGGGAGACAGCGAGGGAGACAGCGAGGGAGACAGCGACAGAGACAGCGACAGAGACAGCGACAGAGACAGCGACAGAGACAGCGAGAGAAACTGCGAGGCAGACTGCGAGAGAGACTGCGAGAGAGACTGCGAGAGAAACTGCGAGAGAGACTGCAAGGGAGAAAGCGAGAGAGACTGCGAGAGAGACTGCGAGAGAGACTGCGAGGGAGAAAGCGAGAGAGACTGCGAGGGAGACTGCAAGGGAGACTGCAAGAGAGACAGCGAGGGAGATAGCGAGGGAGATAGCGAGAGAGACTGCTAGAGAGACTGCGAGAGAGACTGCGAGAGAGACTGCGAGGGAGACTGCGAGGGAGACAGCGAGGGAGACTGTGAGGGAGACTGTGAGGGAGACTGCTATGGAGACAGCGAGAGAGACAGCGAGGGATACAGCAAGAGAGACTGCGAGAGTGACTGCGAGGGAGACGGCGAGGGAGATGGCGAGGGCGACGGCGAGAGAGAGAGCGAGAGAGACAGCGAGGGAGACAGCGAGGGAGACAGCGAGGGAGACAGCGAGGGAGACAGCGAGGGAGACAGCGAGGGAGACAGCGAGGGAGACAGCGAGGTAGACAGCGAGGGAGACAGCGAGGGAGACAGCGAGGGAGACAGCGAGGGAGACAGCGACAGAGACTGTGAGAGAGACTGCGAGGGACACAGCGAGAGAGACTGCGAGGGAGACAACGAGAGAGAATGCGAGAGAGATCGTGTGAGACAGCGATTGAGACGGCGAGGGAGACGGCGAGAGAGAGAGCGAGAGAGACAGCGAGGGAGACAGCGAGGGAGACAGCGAGGGAGACAGCGAGGGAGACAGCGAGGGAGACAGCGAGGGAGACAGCGAGGGAGACAGCGAGGGAGACAGCGACGGAGACAGCGACTGAGACAGCGACTGAGACAGCGACTGAGACAGCGACAGAGACAGCGACAGAGACAGCGACAGAGACTGTGAGAGAGACTGCGAGGGACACAGCGAGAGAGACTGCGAGGGAGACAACGAGAGAGAATGCGAGAGAGATCGTGTGAGACAGCGAGGGAGACAGCGAGGGAGACAGTGAGGGAGACTGCGAGAGAGACAGCGAGAGAGACTGCGAGGGAGAAAGCGAGAGAGACTGCGAGGGAGAAAGCGAGGGAGAAAGCGAGAGAGACTGCGAGGGAGACTGCAAGGGAGACAGCGAGAGATACAGCGAGGGAGATAGCGAGGGAGATAGCGAGAGAGACTGCGAGAGAGACTGCGAGAGAGACTGCGAGAGAGACTGCGATACAGACTGTGAGGGAGACAGCGAGGGAGACTGTGAGGGAGACTGCGAGAGAGACTGCTATGGAGATAGCGAGAGAGACAGCGAGGGATACAGCGAGAGAGACAGCGAGAGTGACAGCGATAGAAACTGCGAGGGTGTCAGCGAGAGAGACTGTGAGAGAGACCTCGAGGGAGAGAGCGAGGGAGACAGCGAGAGAGACAGCGAGAGAGACTGTGAGGGAGACAGCGAGGGAGACAGCGAGAGAGACAGCAAGAGAGTCTGCGAGTGAGACTGTGAGGGAGACAGCGAGAGAGACTGCGAGGGAGAAAGCGAGAGAAACTGCGAGAGAGACTGCTATGGAGATAGCGAGAGAGACAGCGAGGGATACAGCGAGAGACACTGCGAGAGAGAATGCGAGGGAGACAGCGAGAGAGACAGCAAGAGAGACTGCGAGTGAGACTGTGAGGGAGACAGCGAGAGAGACTGTGAGGGAGAAAGCGAGAGAAACTGCGAGAGAGACTGCTATGGAGATAGCGAGAGAGACAGCGAGGGATACAGCGAGAGACACTGCGAGAGAGAATGCGAGGGAGACGGCGATTGAGACGGCGAGGGAGACGGCGAGAGAGAGAGCGAGAGAGAGAGCGAGGGAGACAGCGAGGGAGACAGCGAGGGAGACAGCGAGGGAGACAGTGAGGGAGACAGTGAGGGAGACAGTGAGGGAGACAGTGAGGGAGACAGCGAGGTAGACAGCGAGGGAGACAGCGAGGTAGACAGCGAGGGAGACAGCGAGGGAGACAGCGAGGGAGACAGCGAGGGAGACAGCGAGGGAGACAGCGACAGAGACTGTGAGAGAGACTGCGAGGGACACAGCGAGAGAGACTGCGAGGGAGACAACGAGAGAGAATGCGAGAGAGATCGTGTGAGACAGCGAGGGAGACAGCGAGGGAGACAGTGAAGGAGACTGCGAGAGAGACAGCGAGAGAGACTGCGAGGGGGAAAGCGAGAGAGACTGCGAGGGAGAAAGCGAGAGAGACTGCGAGGGAGACTGCAAGGGAGACAGCGAGAGAGACAGCGAGAGAGACAGCGAGGGAGATAGCGAGAGAGACTGCGAGAGAGACTGTGAGGGAGACAGCGAGGGAGACTGCAAGAGAGACTGCTATGGAGATAGCGAGAGAGACAGCGAGGGATACAGCGAGAGAGACAGCGAGAGTGACTGCGAGGGAGACGGCGAGGGCGACGGCGAGAGAGGCTTCGAGAGAGACTGCGAGGGAGACAGCGAGAGAGACTGTGAGGGAGACTGTGAGGGAGACAGCGAGAGAGACTGCGAGAGAGACTGCGAGGGAGACAGCGAGAGAGACTGCGAGAGAGACTGCGAGAGAGACTGCGAGAGAGACTGCGAGAGGGACTGCGAGAGGGACTGCGAGAGGGACTGCGAGAGGGACTGCGAGAGGGACTGCGAGAGAGAAAGCCAGAGAGTGCGAGGGAGACAGCGAGGGAGACAGCGAGAGAGAATGCGAGAGAGACTGAGAGAGAGACTGAGAGAGAGACTGAGAGGGAGACTGAGAGGGAGACTGAGAGGGAGACAGCGAGGGAGACAGCGAGGGAGACAGCGAGGGAGACAACGAGAGAGACATCGAGAGAGACATCGAGAGAGAATGCGAGAGAGACTGCGAGAGAGACATCCAGGGTGACTTCGAGGGAGACAGCGAGAGAGACAGCGAGGGAGACAGCGAGGGAGACAGCGAGGGAGACAGCGAGGGAGACTGCGAGGGAGACTGCGAGGGAGACTGCGAGGGAGACTGCGAGGGAGACTGCGAGTGAGACAGCGAGGGAGACAGCGAGGGAGACAGCGAGGGAGACTGCGAGGGAGACTGCGAGGGAGACTGCGAGGGAGACTGCGAGGGAGACTGCGAGGGAGACTGCGAGGGAGACTGCGAGAGAGTCTGCGAGGGAGAGAGCGAGGGAGAATGCGAGGGAGAAAGCGAGGGAGAAAGCGAGAGAGACTGCGAGGGAGACTGCGAGGGAGACAGCGATAGAGACTGCGATAGAGACTGCGATAGAGACTGCGAGGGAGACAGCGAGAGAGACTGCGAGGGAGACAGCGAGAGAGACTGCGAGGGAGACAGCGAGAGAGACTGCGAGGGAGAAAGCGAGAGAAACAGCGAGAGAGAATGCTATGGAGATAGCGAGAGAGACAGCGAGGGATACAGCGAGAGACATTGCGAGAGAGAATGCGAGGGAGACAGCGATTGAGACGGCGAGGGAGACGGCGAGGGAGACGGCGAGAGAGAGAGCGAGGGAGACAGCGAGGGAGTCAGCGAGGGAGACAGCGAGGGAGACAGCGAGGGAGACAGCGAGGGAGACAGCGAGGGAGACAGCGAGGGAGACAGCGAGAGAGACAGCGAGAGAGACAGCGAGAGAGACAGCGAGAGAGACAGCGAGAGAGACAGCGAGAGAGACAGCGAGAGAGACAGCGAGAGAGACTTCGAGAGAGACTTCGAGAGAGACTTCGAGAGAGACTTCGAGAGAGACTGCGAGAGAGACTGCGAGGGAGACTGCGAGGGAGACAGCGAGGGAGACAGCGACAGAGACAGCGACAGAGACAGCGACAGAGACAGCGACAGAGACAGCGACAGAGACTGTGAGAGAGACTGCGAGGGACACAGCGAGAGAGACTGCGAGGTAGACAACGAGAGAGAATGCGAGAGAGATCGCGTGAGACAGCGAGGGAGACAGCGAGGGAGACAGCGAGGGAGACAGCGAGGGAGACTGCGAGAGAGACAGCGAGAGAGACAGCGAGGGAGACTGCGAGGGAGACTGCGAGGGAGACTGCGAGGGAGACAGCGAGGGAGACTGCGAGGGAGACTGCGAGGGAGACTGCGAGGGAGACTGCGAGGGAGACTACGAGGGAGACAGCGAGGGAGACAGCGAGGGAGACAGCGAGGGAGACAGCGAGAGAAACTGCGAGGAAGACTGCGAGAGAGACTGCGAGAGAGACTGCGAGAGAGACTGCGAGAGAGAAAGCGAGAGAGAAAGCGAGAGAGACTGCGAGAGAGACTGCGAGAGAGACTGCGAGAGAGACTGCGAGGGAGACTGCGCGGGAGACTGCGCGGGAGACTGCGCGGGAGACTGCGCGGGAGACTGCGCGGGAGACTGCGCGGGAGACTGCGCGGGAGACTGCGAGGGAGACTGCGAGGGAGACAGCGAGAGAGTCTGCGAGAGAGTCTGCGAGAGAGACTTCGAGAGAGACTGCGAGGGAGACAGCGAGGGAGACAGCGACGGAGACAGCGACGGAGACAGCGACGGAGACAGCGACAGAGACAGCGACAGAGACTGTGAGAGAGACTGTGAGAGAGACTGCGAGGGACACAGTGATAGAGACTGCGAGGTAGACAACGAGAGAGAATGCGAGAGAGATCGCGTGAGACAGCGAGGGAGACAGCGAGGGAGACAGCGAGGGAGACAGCGAGGGAGACAGCGAGGGAGACAGCGAGGGAGACTGCGAGAGAGACATCGAGGGAGACAGCGAGGGAGACAGCGAGGGAGACTGCGAGGGAGACTGCGAGGGAGACTGCGAGGGAGACTGCGAGGGAGACAGCGAGGGAGACAGCGAGGGAGACAGCGAGGGAGACAGCGAGAGAAACTGCGAGGGAGACTACGAGAGAGACTGCGAGAGAGACTGCGAGGGAGAAAGCGAGAGAGACTGCGAGAGAGACTGCGAGAGAGACTGCGAGAGAGACTGCGAGAGAGACTGCGAGAGAGACTGCGAGGGAGAAAGCGAGAGAGACTGCGAGGGAGACAACGAGAGAGACAGCGAGGGAGATAGCGAGGGAGACTGCGAGGGAGACCGCGAGAGAGACTGCGAGAGAGACTGCGAGAGAGACTGCGAGAGAGACTGCGAGAGAGACTGCGAGGGAGACTGCGAGGGAGACAGCGAGGGAGACTGCTATGGAGATAGCGAGAGAGACAGCGAGGGATACAGCGAGAGAGACTGCGAGAGTGACTGCGAGGGAGACGGCGAGGGAGACGGCGAGGGCGACGGCGAGAGAGAGAGCGAGAGAGACTTCGAGAGAGACTGCGAGGGAGACGGCGAGAGAGACGGCGAGAGAGACAGCGAGAGAGGCAGCGAGAGAGACTGTGAGGGAGACAGCGAGGGAGACAACGAGAGAGACATCGAGAGAGACATCGAGAGAGAATGCGAGAGACACATCCAGGGTGACTTCGAGGGAGACAGCGAGAGAGACAGCGAGGGAGACAGCGAGGGAGACAGCGAGGGAGACAGCGAGGGAGACAGCGAGGTAGACAGCGAGGTAGACAGCGAGGGAGACAGCGAGGGAGACAGCGAGGGAGACAGCGAGGGAGACAGCGAGGGAGACTGCGAGGGAGACTGCGAGGGAGACTGCGAGGGAGACTGCGAGGGAGACTGCGAGGGAGTCAGCGAGGGAGGCAGCGAGGGAGGCAGCGAGGGAGACAGCGAGGGAGACAGCGAGGGAGACTGCGAGAGAGAGAGCGAGAGACACAGCGAGGGAGACAGCAATAGAGACAGCAAGAGAGACTGCAAGTGAGACTGCGAGGGAGACAGCGTGGGAGACAGCGTGGGAGGCAGCGAGGGAGACAGCGAGGGAGACAGCGAGGGAGACAGCGAGGGAGACAGCGAGGGAGACAGCGAGGGAGACTGCGAGAGAGACTGCGAGAGAGACTGCGAGAGAGACTGCGAGAGAGACTGCGAGAGAGACTGCGAGGGAGAAAGCGAGAGAGAAAGCGAGAGAGAAAGCGAGAGAGACTGCGAGGGAGAAAGCGAGAGAGACTGCGAGGGAGACTGCAAGGGAGACAGCGAGAGAGACAGCGAGGGAGATAGCAAGGGAGATAGCGAGAGAGACTGCGAGAGAGACTGCGAGAGAGACTGCGAGAGAGACTGCGAGGGAGACTGCGAGGGAGAAAGCGAGAGAGACTGCGAGGGAGACAGCGATAGAAACTGCGAGGGAGTCAGCGAGAGAGACAGCGAGAGAGACTGTGAGAGAGACCTCGAACATAGAACATAGAACATACAGCACAGAACAGGCCCTTCGGCCCACAATGTTGTGCCGATCCTTTGTCCTCTGTCAAGGACAATTTAATCTATACCCCATCATTCTCCTTTATCCATATACCTATCCAAAAGCCTTTTGAAAGTCCCTAAAGTTTCTGACTCAACAACTTCCCCGGGCAAGGCATTCCATGCCTCGACCACTCTCTGGGTAAAGAACCTTCCCCTGACATCCCCCTTATATCTCCCACCCTTCACCTTAAATTTATGACCCCTTGTAACGCTTTGCTCCACCCGGGGAAAAAGTTTCTGACTGTCTACCCTATCTATTCCCCTGATCATCTTATAAACCTCTATCATGTCACCCCTCATCCTTCTCCTTTCTAATGAGAAGAGGCCTAGAATGTTCAGCCTTTCCTCGTAAGACTTATTCTCCATTCCAGGCAACATCCTGGTAAATCTCCTCTGCACCCTCTCCAAGGCTTCCACATCCTTCCTAAAATGAGGCGACCAGAACTGCACACAGTACTCCAAATGAGGCCTTACCAAGGTCCTGTACAGCTGCATCATCACCTCACGGCTCTTAAATTCAATCCCTCTGCTAATGAACGCTAACACCCCATATGCCTTCTTCACAGCCCTATCCACTTGAGTTGCAACTTTCAATGATCTATGCACATAGACCCCAAGGTCTCTCTGCTCCTCCACATGCCCGAGAACCCTACCGTTAACCCAGTATTTTGCATTCATGTTTGTCCTTCCAAAATGGACGACCTCACACTTTTCAGGGTTAAACTCCATCTGCCACTTTTCAGCCCAGCACTGCAACCTATCCAAGTCCCTTTGCAGACGACAATAGCCCTCCTCGGTATCCACAACTCCACCAACCTTTGTATCATCTGCAAATTTACTGACCCACCCTTCGACTTCCTCATCCAAGTCGTTAATAAAAATCACAAACAGGAGAGGACCCAGAACTGATCCCTGCGGCACGCCACTGGTAACTGGGCTCCAGGCTGAGTATTTACCATCTAAGACCACTCTCTGCCTTCTATCAGTTAGCCAATTCTTAATCCAACTGGCCACATTCCCCACTATCCCATGCCTCCTGACTTTCTCCATAAGTCTACCATGGGGGACCTTATCAAATGCCTTACTAAAATCCATGTACACCACATCCACTGGTTTACCCTCATCCACTTGCTTGGTCACCTGCTCAAAGAATTCAATCAGGCTTGTGAGGCAAGACCTACCCCTCACAAAACCGTGCTGACTGTCCCGAATCAAGCAGTGTCTTTCCAGATGCTCAGAAATCCTATCCCTCAGCACCTTTTCCATCAACTTGCCTACCACCGAAGTAAGACTAACTGGCCTGTAATTCCCAGGGTTGTTCCTATTCCCTTTCTTGAACAGGGGCACAACATTTGCCACCCTCCAATCACCTGGTACCACCCCCGTCAGCAGAGAAGATGAAAAGATCATTGCCAGCGGCTCTGCAATTTCATCCCTTGCTTCCCATAACATCCTTGGATATACCCCGTCAGGCCCGGGAGACTTGTCTATCTTCAAGTTATTCAAAAACCCCAACACATCTTCCCTCCTAACGAGCACTTCCTCGAGCTTACCAGTCTGCTTCCCACCGTCCTCTTCAGTAATACACCCCTTCTCATTCGTAAATACCGAAGAGAAGTACTCATTCAAAACCTCACTTATCTCTTCCGGCTCAACACACAGTCTCCCGCTATTGTCCTTGACCGGACCTATGGTCCCCCTAGTCATCCTCATATTTCTGACATACGCGTAAAAGGCCTTGGGGTTTTCTTTTATCCTACCCGCCAAGCATTTTTCATGCCCTCTCTTAGCTCTCCTAATCCCTTTCTTCAGATCCTTCCTGGCCATCTTGTATCCCTCCAGAGCTATGCCTGTGCCCTTTTTCCTCAACTTTATATACGCATCCTTCTTCTTCCTAACAAGACTCTCAACCTCTCTTGTCAACCACGGTTCCCTCACATGACCATCCCTTCCCTGTCTGACAGGGACATGCTTATCAATGGCCCCTACTATCTGCTCCTTGAAAAAGTTCCACATTTCGACCGTGCCCTTCCCTGCCAGCATATGCTCCCAACTTATGCTCCTCAGTTCCTGCCTGACAGCATCATATCTACCCTTCCCCCAATTGTAAACCTTGCCCTGTTGCACATACCTATCCCTCTCCATTACCACAGTGAATGCTACAGAATTGTGATCACTATCTCCAAAGTGCTCGCCCACCAACAGCTCTATCACTTGCCCTGGTTCATTACCTAGTACCAAATCCAATATTGCCTCCCCTCTGGTCGGGCAGTCTACATACTGAGTCAGAAAAGCTTCCTGGACATACTGCACAAACACTACCCCATCCAAACTATTCGATCTAAAGAGTTGCCAATCAATATTTGGGAAGTTGAAATCCCCCATAATTACTACCCTGTGACTTCTGCTCCTTTCCAAAATCTGTTTCCCAATCTGCTCTTCCACCTCCCTGCTGCTATTGGGGGGCCTATAGAAAACTCCCATCAAGGTGACTGCTCCTTTCCTGTTCCTGACCTCAACCCACAGTGCCTCAGTCGGCAGATCCTCCTCGAAAATTCTTTCAGCAGTTGTTACACTATTTCTAACTAACAATGCCACCCTCCCACCTCTTTTACCACCATTCCTAATCTTATGAAAACATCTATAACCAGGTACCTCCAAAAACCATTCCTCCCCCTCACCTATCCACGTTTCAGTGATGGCCACAACATCGTAGTCCCAAGTGCCCATCCACGCCTTCAATTCACTCACCTTATTCCTGATGCTTCTTGCGTTGAAGTATACGCACTTTAACCCTTCTCCGTGCCCATCTGTCCTCTGTGACAGTGCTACCTTCCCCAATACCTCACTACACTCTTTGTCTTTCTGAGTGGACCCACTGGTCCCTGGATTACAAGTCCGGTTCCCATCCCCCTCCCAAACTAGTTTAAACCCTCCCGAACAGTACTAGCAAACCTCCCTCCCAGGATATTGGTGCCCCTCTGGTTCAGATGCAGCCCGTCCTGTTTGAACAGGTCCCATCTTCCCCAGAATGCAGTCCAATTATCCAAGAACTGGAAGCCCTCCCTCCTACACCATTCCTGCAGCCACGTGTTCAGCTGTGCTCTCTCCCTATTCCTAGCCTCACTATCACGTGGCGCCGGCAACAAACCAGAGATAACAACTCTGTCCGTCCGAGCTTTCAGCTTCCAGCCTAACTCCCTAAACTCACTTCTAACATCTGTGCCACCCTTCCTTCCTACGTCGTTGGTGCCAATGTGCACCACGACCTCTGGCTGCTCCCCCTCCCCTTTAAGGATCCTGAAGACGCGATCACAAACATCACGGACCCTGGCACCAGGGAGGCAACAAACCATCCGTGCGTCTCGCCTGCGCCCACAGAACCGCCTGTCCGTACTCCTCACCATCGAGTCCCCGATGACTAGTGCTCTCCCATTCTCCCTCCTTCCCTTCTGAGCCACAGTGCAGGACCCCGTGCCAGAGGCCCGGTCACTGCAGCCTGCCCCCGATAGGCCGTCCCCCCCAACAGTATCTAAAACTGTATACTTGTTGTTGAGGGGAACGACCACAGGAGATCCCTGCACTGACCTCTTCCCACCTCTAACTGTTACCCAGCTGCCTTTGATTTGTGGAGTAACGACCTCCGTGTAGCTTCTATCTATCAACCCCTCAGCTTCCCGAATGATCCTCAGTTCATCCAGCTCCAGCTCCAATTCCCTAACACGGTCTGATAGGAGCTGGAGACGGATGCACTTCCAGCAGGTGAAGTCGGCAGGGTCCCCGGAGGTTTCCCTCACCTCGAACATTCTGCAGGAGGAGCAATACACTACACTGGCTGCCATTTCTTTTATTCAATTACCCCTTAGTTAAGTACAACTATAGATATTAACAAAAACAGTAAATAGCTTACCTGCTCAGTCCTTTTTGGTTAGAGGAGGAGGGTAAAAAGGGTCTTATTATTAGGTTAGAGGAGGAGGATGGGTGGCAGACACTACATGTGTAGTGGCTCGGGTTTACTCAGCTCCGCACCTTTAAGGAAAATACCTACCCAGGAGTCCTCGCTGCCGACCAGCTTCCGGTTCCTCCGGCGCCAAAAGAAACTCAAAGACAAGGAAAACAGTAAGTAAAACAGTAAGTACAGCGAGAGAGACTGCGAGGGAGACAGTGAGGGAGACAGTGAGGGAGACAGCGAGGGAGACTGCGAGAGAGACTGCGAGGGAGAAAGCGAGGGATACAGCGAGGGAGACAGCGAGGAAGACAGCGAGGAAGACAGCGAGAGAGACTGCGAGGGAGACAGTGAGGGAGACAGTGAGGGAGACAGTGAGGGAGACAGCGAGGGAGACAGCGAGAGAGACTGCTATGGAGATAGCGAGAGAGACAGCGAGGGATACAGCGAGAGACACTGCGAGAGAGAATGCGAGGGAGACAGCGATAGAGACGGCGATAGAGACGCCGAGAGAGAGAGCGAGGGAGAGAGCGAGGGAGAGAGCGAGGGAGAGAGCGAGGGAGACAGCGAGGGAGACAGCGAGGGAGACAGCGAGGGAGAAAGCGAGGGAGAAAGCGAGGGAGAAAGCGAGGGAGAAAGCGAGGGAGAAAGCGAGGGAGAAAGCGAGGGAGACAGCGAGGGAGACAGCGAGGGAGACAGCGAGGGAGACAGCGAGGTAGACAGCGAGGTAGACTTCGAGAGAGACTGCGAGGGAGGCAGCGAGGGAGACAGCGAGGGAGACAGCGAGGGAGACAGCGACAGAGACAGCGACAGAGACAGCGACAGAGACAGCGACAGAGACAGCGACAGAGACAGCGAGAGAAACTGCGAGGCAGACTGCGAGAGAGACTGCGAGAGAAACTGCGAGAGAGACTGCGAGGGAGAAAGCGAGAGAGACTGCGAGAGAGACTGCGAGAGAGACTGCGAGGGAGAAAGCGAGAGAGACTGCGAGGGAGACTGCAAGGGAGACTGCAAGAGAGACAGCGAGGGAGATAGCGAGGGAGATAGCGAGAGAGACTGCTAGAGAGACTGCGAGAGAGACTGCGAGAGAGACTGCGAGAGAGACTGCGAGGGAGACTGCGAGGGAGACTGCGAGGGAGACAGCGAGGGAGACTGTGAGGGAGACTGTGAGGGAGACTGTGAGGGAGACTGTGAGGGAGACTGCTATGGAGACAGCGAGAGAGACAGCGAGGGATACAGCAAGAGAGACTGCGAGAGTGACTGCGAGGGAGACGGCGAGGGAGATGGCGAGGGCGACGGCGAGAGAGAGAGCGAGAGAGACAGCGAGGGAGACAGCGAGGGAGACAGCGAGGGAGACAGCGAGGGAGACAGCGAGGGAGACAGCGAGGGAGACAGCGAGGTAGACAGCGAGGGAGACAGCGAGGGAGACAGCGAGGTAGACAGCGAGGGAGACAGCGAGGGAGACAGCGAGGGAGACAGCGAGGGAGACAGCGAGGGAGACAGCGACAGAGACTGTGAGAGAGACTGCGAGGGACACAGCGAGAGAGACTGCGAGGGAGACAACGAGAGAGAATGCGAGAGAGATCGTGTGAGACAGCGATTGAGACGGCGAGGGAGACGGCGAGAGAGAGAGCGAGAGAGACAGCGAGGGAGACAGCGAGGGAGACAGCGAGGGAGACAGCGAGGGAGACAGCGAGGGAGACAGCGAGGGAGACAGCGAGGGAGACAGCGAGGGAGACAGCGACGGAGACAGCGACTGAGACAGCGACAGAGACAGCGACAGAGACAGCGACAGAGACTGTGAGAGAGACTGCGAGGGACACAGCGAGAGAGACTGCGAGGGAGACAACGAGAGAGAATGCGAGAGAGATCGTGTGAGACAGCGAGGGAGACAGCGAGGGAGACAGTGAGGGAAACTGCGAGAGAGACAGCGAGAGAGACTGCGAGGGAGAAAGCGAGAGAGACTGCGAGGGAGAAAGCGAGGGAGAAAGCGAGAGAGACTGCGAGGGAGACTGCAAGGGAGACAGCGAGAGATACAGCGAGGGAGATAGCGAGGGAGATAGCGAGAGAGACTGCGAGAGAGACTGCGAGAGAGACTGCGATACAGACTGTGAGGGAGACAGCGAGGGAGACTGTGAGGGAGACTGCGAGAGAGACTGCTATGGAGATAGCGAGAGAGACAGCGAGGGATACAGCGAGAGAGACAGCGAGAGTGACTGCGAGGGAGACGGCGAGGGAGACAGCGATAGAAACTGCGAGGGTGTCAGCGAGAGAGACTGTGAGAGAGACCTCGAGGGAGAGAGCGAGGGAGACAGCGAGAGAGACAGCGAGAGAGACTGTGAGGGAGACAGCGAGGGAGACAGCGAGAGAGACAGCAAGAGAGTCTGCGAGTGAGACTGTGAGGGAGACAGCGAGAGAGACTGCGAGGGAGAAAGCGAGAGAAACTGCGAGAGAGACTGCTATGGAGATAGCGAGAGAGACAGCGAGGGATACAGCGAGAGACACTGCGAGAGAGAATGCGAGGGAGACAGCGAGAGAGACAGCAAGAGAGACTGCGAGTGAGACTGTGAGGGAGACAGCGAGAGAGACTGTGAGGGAGAAAGCGAGAGAAACTGCGAGAGAGACTGCTATGGAGATAGCGAGAGAGACAGCGAGGGATACAGCGAGAGACACTGCGAGAGAGAATGCGAGGGAGACGGCGATTGAGACGGCGAGGGAGACGGCGAGAGAGAGAGCGAGAGAGACAGCGAGGGAGACAGCGAGGGAGACAGCGAGGGAGACAGCGAGGGAGACAGCGAGGGAGACAGTGAGGGAGACAGTGAGGGAGACAGCGAGGTAGACAGCGAGGGAGACAGCGAGGTAGACAGCGAGGGAGACAGCGAGGGAGACAGCGAGGGAGACAGCGAGGGAGACAGCGAGGGAGACAGCGACGGAGACTGTGAGAGAGACTGCGAGGGACACAGCGAGAGAGACTGCGAGGGAGAAAACGAGAGAGAATGCGAGAGAGATCGTGTGAGACAGCGAGGGAGACAGCGAGGGAGACAGCGAGGGAGACTGCGAGAGAGACTGCGAGAGAGACAGCGAGAGAGACTGCGAGGGGGAAAGCGAGAGAGACAGCGAGGGAGAAAGCAAGGGAGAAAGCGAGAGAGACTGCGAGGGAGACTGCAAGGGAGACAGCGAGAGAGACAGCGAGAGTGACAGCGAGGGAGATAGCGAGAGAGACTGCGAGAGAGACTGTGAGGGAGACAGCGAGGGAGACTGCAAGAGAGACTGCTATGGAGATAGCGAGAGAGACAGCGAGGGATACAGCGAGAGAGACAGCGAGAGTGACTGCGAGGGAGACGGCGAGGGCGACGGCGAGAGAGGCTTCGAGAGAGACTGCGAGGGAGACAGCGAGAGAGACTGTGAGGGAGACTGTGAGGGAGACAGCGAGAGAGACTGCGAGAGAGACTGTGAGGGAGACAGCGAGAGAGACTGCGAGAGAGACTGCGAGAGAGACTGCGAGAGGGACTGCGAGAGGGACTGCGAGAGGGACTGCGAGAGGGACTGCGAGAGAGAAAGCCAGAGAGTGCGAGGGAGACAGCGAGGGAGACAGCGAGAGAGAATGCGAGAGAGACTGAGAGAGAGACTGAGAGAGAGACTGAGAGGGAGACTGAGAGGGAGACTGAGAGGGAGACAGCGAGGGAGACAGCGAGGGAGACAACGAGAGAGACATCGAGAGAGACATCGAGAGAGAATGCGAGAGAGACTGCGAGAGAGACATCCAGGGTGACTTCGAGGGAGACAGCGAGAGAGACAGCGAGGGAGACAGCGAGGGAGACAGCGAGGGAGACTGCGAGGGAGACTGCGAGGGAGACTGCGAGTGAGACTGCGAGTGAGACAGCGAGGGAGACAGCGAGGGAGACAGCGAGGGAGACAGCGATGGAGACAGCGAGGGAGACTGCGAGGGAGACTGCGAGGGAGACTGCGAGGGAGACTGCGAGGGAGACTGCGAGGGAGACTGCGAGAGAGTCTGCGAGGGAGAGAGCGAGGGAGAAAGCGAGGGAGAAAGCGAGAGAGACTGCGAGGGAGACTGCGAGGGAGACAGCGATAGAGACTGCGATAGAGACTGCGATAGAGACTGCGAGGGAGACAGCGAGAGAGACTGCGAGGGAGACAGCGAGAGAGACTGCGAGGGAGACAGCGAGAGAGACTGCGAGGGAGAAAGCGAGAGAAACAGCGAGAGAGAATGCTATGGAGATAGCGAGAGAGACAGCGAGGGATACAGCGAGAGACATTGCGAGAGAGAATGCGAGGGAGACAGCGATTGAGACGGCGAGGGAGACGGCGAGGGAGACGGCGAGAGAGACAGCGAGGGAGTCAGCGAGGGAGACAGCGAGGGAGACAGCGAGGGAGACTGCGAGGGAGACAGCGAGGGAGACAGCGAGGGAGACAGCGAGGGAGACAGCGAGGGAGACAGCGAGAGAGACAGCGAGAGAGACAGCGAGAGAGACAGCGAGAGAGACAGCGAGAGAGACAGCGAGAGAGACAGCGAGAGAGACTTCGAGAGAGACTTCGAGAGAGACTTCGAGAGAGACTTCGAGAGAGACTTCGAGAGAGACTGCGAGAGAGACTGCGAGAGAGACTGCGAGGGAGACTGCGAGGGAGACTGCGAGGGAGACTGCGAGGGAGACTGCGAGGGAGACAGCGACAGAGACAGCGACAGAGACAGCGACAGAGACAGCGACAGAGACAGCGACAGAGACTGTGAGAGAGACTGCGAGGGACACAGCGAGAGAGACTGCGAGGTAGACAACGAGAGAGAATGCGAGAGAGATCGCGTGAGACAGCGAGGGAGACAGCGAGGGAGACAGCGAGGGAGACAGCGAGGGAGACAGCGAGGGAGACAGCGAGGGAGACAGCGAGGGAGACTGCGAGAGAGACAGCGAGAGAGACAGCGAGGGAGACTGCGAGGGAGACTGCGAGGGAGACTGCGAGGGAGACTGCGAGGGAGACAGCGAGGGAGACAGCGAGGGAGACTGCGAGGGAGACTGCGAGGGAGACAGCGAGGGAGACAGCGAGGGAGACAGCGAGGGAGACAGCGAGGGAGACAGCGAGGGAAACTGCGAGGAAGACTGCGAGAGAGACTGCGAGAGAGACTGCGAGAGAGACTGCGAGGGAGAAAGCGAGAGAGACTGCGAGAGAGACTGCGAGAGAGACTGCGAGGGAGACTGCGAGGGAGACTGCGAGGGAGACTGCGAGGGAGACTGCGCGGGAGACTGCGCGGGAGACTGCGCGGGAGACTGCGCGGGAGACTGCGAGGGAGACAGCGAGAGAGTCTGCGAGAGAGTCTGCGAGAGAGACTTCGAGAGAGACTGCGAGAGAGACTGCGAGGTAGACAGCGAGGGAGACAGCGAGGGAGACAGCGACGGAGACAGCGACGGAGACAGCGACGGAGACAGCGACAGAGACAGCGACAGAGACTGTGAGAGAGACTGTGAGAGAGACTGCGAGGGACACAGCGATAGAGACTGCGAGGTAGACAACGAGAGAGAATGCGAGAGAGATCGCGTGAGACAGCGAGGGAGACAGCGAGGGAGACAGCGAGGGAGACAGCGAGGGAGACAGCGAGGGAGACAGCGAGGGAGACAGCGAGGGAGACAGCGAGGGAGACAGCGAGAGAGAATGCGAGAGAGACTGAGAGAGAGACTGAGAGAGAGACTGAGAGGGAGACTGAGAGGGAGACTGAGAGGGAGACTGAGAGGGAGACAGCGAGGGAGACAGCGAGGGAGACAACGAGAGAGACATCGAGAGAGACATCGAGAGAGAATGCGAGAGAGACTGCGAGAGAGACATCCAGGGTGACTTCGAGGGAGACAGCGAGAGAGACAGCGAGGGAGACAGCGAGGGAGACAGCGAGGGAGACTGCGAGGGAGACTGCGAGGGAGACTGCGAGGGAGACTGCGAGGGAGACTGCGAGTGAGACTGCGAGTGAAACTGCGAGTGAGACAGCGAGGGAGACTGCGAGGGAGACTGCGAGGGAGACTGCGAGGGAGACTGCGAGGGAGACTGCGAGGGAGACTGCGAGAGAGTCTGCGAGGGAGAGAGCGAGGGAGAAAGCGAGGGAGAAAGCGAGGGAGAAAGCGAGAGAGACTGCGAGGGAGACTGCGAGGGAGACAGCGATAGAGACTGCGATAGAGACTGCGATAGAGACTGCGAGGGAGACAGCGAGAGAGACTGCGAGGGAGACAGCGAGAGAGACTGCGAGGGAGACAGCGAGAGAGACTGCGAGGGAGACAGCGAGAGAGACTGCGAGGGAGAAAGCGAGAGAAACAGCGAGAGAGAATGCTATGGAGATAGCGAGAGAGACAGCGAGGGATACAGCGAGAGACATTGCGAGAGAGAATGCGAGGGAGACAGCGATTGAGACGGCGAGGGAGACGGCGAGGGAGACGGCGAGAGAGAGAGCGAGGGAGACAGCGAGGGAGTCAGCGAGGGAGACAGCGAGGGAGACAGCGAGGGAGACAGCGAGGGAGACAGCGAGGGAGACAGCGAGGGAGACAGCGAGAGAGACAGCGAGAGAGACAGCGAGAGAGACAGCGAGAGAGACAGCGAGAGAGACAGCGAGAGAGACAGCGAGAGAGACTTCGAGAGAGACTTCGAGAGAGACTTCGAGAGAGACTTCGAGAGAGACTGCGAGAGAGACTGCGAGGGAGACTGCGAGGGAGACTGCCAGGGAGACAGCGACAGAGACAGCGACAGAGACAGCGACAGAGACAGCGACAGAGACTGTGAGAGAGACTGCGAGGGACACAGCGAGAGAGACTGCGAGGTAGACAACGAGAGAGAATGCGAGAGAGATCGCGTGAGACAGCGAGGGAGACAGCGAGGGAGACAGCGAGGGAGACAGCGAGGGAGACAGCGAGGGAGACAGCGAGGGAGACTGCGAGAGAGACAGCGAGAGAGACAGCGAGGGAGACTGCGAGGGAGACTGCGAGGGAGACAGCGAGGGAGACAGCGAGGGAGACTGCGAGGGAGACTGCGAGGGAGACTGCGAGGGAGACAGCGAGGGAGACAGCGAGGGAGACAGCGAGGGAGACAGCGAGGGAGACAGCGAGAGAAACTGCGAGGAAGACTGCGAGAGAGACTGCGAGAGAGAATGCGAGAGAGACTGCGAGGGAGAAAGCGAGAGAGACTGCGAGAGAGACTGCGAGAGAGACTGCGAGAGAGACTGCGAGAGAGACTGCGAGGGAGACTGCGCGGGAGACTGCGCGGGAGACTGCGCGGGAGACTGCGCGGGAGACTGCGCGGGAGACTGCGCGGGAGACTGCGAGGGAGACTGCGAGGGAGACTGCGCGGGAGACTGCGAGGGAGACAGCGAGAGAGTCTGCGAGAGAGTCTGCGAGAGAGACTTCGAGAGAGACTGCGAGAGAGACAGCGAGGGAGACAGCGACGGAGACAGCGACGGAGACAGCGACAGAGACAGCGACAGAGACTGTGAGAGAGACTGTGAGAGAGACTGCGAGGGACACAGCGATAGAGACTGCGAGGTAGACAACGAGAGAGAATGCGAGAGAGATCGCGTGAGACAGCGAGGGAGACAGCGAGGGAGACAGCGAGGGAGACAGCGAGGGAGACAGCGAGGGAGACAGCGAGGGAGACAGCGAGGGAGACTGCGAGAGAGACATCGAGGGAGACATCGAGGGAGACATCGAGGGAGACAGCGAGGGAGACTGCGAGGGAGACTGCGAGGGAGACTGCGAGGGAGACTGCGAGGGAGACAGCGAGGGAGACAGCGAGGGAGACAGCGAGGGAGACAGCGAGGGAGACAGCGAGGGAGACAGCGAGAGAAACTGCGAGGAAGACTACGAGAGAGACTGCGAGAGAGACTGCGAGGGAGAAAGCGAGAGAGACTGCGAGAGAGACTGCGAGAGAGACTGCGAGAGAGACTGCGAGAGAGACTGCGAGAGAGACTGCGAGAGAGACTGCGAGGGAGAAAGCGAGAGAGACTGCGAGGGAGACAACGAGAGAGACAGCGAGGGAGATAGCGAAGGAGACTGCGAGGGAGACCGCGAGGGAGACCGCGAGAGAGACTGCGAGAGAGACTGCGAGGGAGACAGCGAGGGAGACTGTGAGGGAGACTGCGAGAGAGACTGCTATGGAGATAGCGAGAGAGACAGCGAGGGATACAGCGAGAGAGACTGCGAGAGTGACTGCGAGGGAGACGGCGAGGGAGACGGCGAGGGCGACGGCGAGAGAGAGAGCGAGAGAGACTTCGAGAGAGACTGCGAGGGAGACGGCGAGAGAGACGGCGAGAGAGACGGCGAGAGAGGCAGCGAGAGAGACTGTGAGGGAGACAGCGAGGGAGACAACGAGAGAGAATGCGAGAGAGACATCCAGGGTGACTTCGAGGGAGACAGCGAGAGAGACAGCGAGGGAGACTGCGCGGGAGACTGCGCGGGAGACTGCGCGGGAGACTGCGCGGGAGACTGCGCGGGAGACTGCGCGGGAGACTGCGCGGGAGACTGCGCGGGAGACAGCGAGAGAGTCTGCGAGGGAGAGAGCGAGGGAGAAAGCGAGAGAGACTGCGAGAGAGACTGCGAGAGAGACTGCGAGAGAGACTGCGAGGGAGACAGCGAGGGAGACAGCGAGGGAGACAGCGAGGGAGACTGCGAGGGAGACTGCGAGGGAGACTGCGAGGGAGACTGCGAGGGAGACTGCGAGGGAGACTGCGAGGGAGACAGCAAGGGAGACAGCGAGGGAGACTGCGAGGGAGACTGCGAGGGAGACTGCGAGGGAGACTGCGAGGGAGACAGCGAGAGAGTCTGCGAGAGAGTCTGCGAGGGAGAGAGCGAGGGAGAAAGCGAGGGAGAAAGCGAGAGAGACTGCGAGGGAGACAGCGATAGAGACTGCGAGGGAGACAGCGAGAGAGACTGCGAGGGAGACAGCGAGAGAGACTGCGAGGGAGAAAGCGAGAGAAACAGCGAGAGAGAATGCTATGGAGATAGCGAGAGAGACAGCGAGGGATACAGCGAGAGACACTGCGAGAGAGAATGCGAGGGAGACAGCGATTGAGACGGCGAGGGAGACGGCGAGGGAGACGACGAGAGAGAGAGCGAGGGAGACAGCGAGGGAGACAGCGAGGGAGACAGCGAGGGAGACAGCGAGAGAGACAGCGAGAGAGACAGCGAGAGAGACAGCGAGAGAGACAGCGAGAGAGACAGCGAGAGAGACTTCGAGAGAGACTGCGAGAGAGACTGCGAGGGAGACAGCGAGGGAGACAGCGAGGGAGACAGCGACAGAGACAGCGACAGAGACAGCGACAGAGACAGCGACAGAGACAGCGACAGAGACTGTGAGAGAGACTGCGAGGGACACAGCGAGAGAGACTGCGAGGTAGACAACGAGAGAGAATGCGAGAGAGATCGCGTGAGACAGCGAGGGAGACAGCGAGGGAGACTGCGAGGGAGACTGCGAGGGAGACTGCGAGGGAGACAGCGAGGGAGACAGCGAGGGAGACAGCGAGGGAGACAGCGAGGGAGACTGCGAGGAAGACTGCGAGAGAGACTGAGAGAGAGACTGCGAGGGAGAAAGCGAGAGAGACTGCGAGAGAGACTGCGAGAGAGACTGCGAGAGAGACTGCGAGAGAGACTGCGAGAGAGACTGCGAGGGAGAAAGCGAGAGAGACTGCGAGGGAGACAACGAGAGAGACAGCGAGGGAGACAGCGAGGGAGACTGCGAGGGAGACTGCGAGAGAGACTGCGAGAGAGACTGCGAGAGAGACTGCGAGAGAGACTGCGAGAGAGACTGCGAGGGAGACAGCGAGGGAGACTGTGAGGGAGACTGCGAGAGAGACTGCTATGGAGATAGCGAGAGAGACAGCGAGGGATACAGCGAGAGAGACTGCGAGAGTGACTGCGAGGGAGACGGCGAGGGAGACGGCGAGGGAGACGGCGAGGGCGACGGCGAGAGAGAGAGCGAGAGAGACTTCGAGAGAGACTGCGAGGGAGACGGCGAAAGAGACGGCGAGAGAGACAGCGAGCGAGACTGTGAGGGTTACAGCGAGGGAGACAACGAGAGAGACATCGAGAGATACATCGAGAGAGAATGCGAGAGAGACATCCAGGGTGACTTCGAGGGAGACAGCGAGAGAGACAGCGAGGGAGACAGCGAGGGAGACAGCGAGGGAGACAGCGAGGGAGACAGCGAGGGAGACAGCGAGGGAGACTGCGAGGGAGACTGCGAGGGAGACTGCGAGGGAGACTGCGAGGGAGACTGCGAGGGAGACTGCGAGGGAGACTGCTAGGGAGACTGCGCGGGAGACTGCGCGGGAGACTGCGCGGGAGACTGCGCGGGAGACTGCGAGGGAGACTGCGCGGGAGACTGCGCGGGAGACTGCGCGGGAGACTGCGCGGGAGACTGCGCGGGAGACTGCGCGGGAGACTGCGCGGGAGACTGCGAGGGAGACTGCGAGGGAGACTGCGAGGGAGACAGCGAGAGAGTCTGCGAGGGAGAGAGCGAGGGAGAAAGCGAGAGAGACTGCGAGAGAGACTGCGAGAGAGACTGCGAGGGAGACTGCGAGGGAGACAGCGATAGAGACTGCGAGGGAGACAGCGAGAGGGACTGCGAGAGGGACTGCGAGAGGGACTGCGAGGGAGACAGCGAGGGTGACAGCGAGAGAGACTGCGAGAGAGACTGCGAGAGAGACTGCGAGGGAGAAAGCGAGAGAAACTGCGAGAGAGACTGCTATGGAGATAGCGAGAGAGACAGCGAGGGATACAGCGAGAGACACTGCGAGAGAGAATGCGAGGGAGACAGCGATTGAGACGGCGAGAGAGAGAGCGAGAGAGAGAGCGAGAGAGAGAGCGAGAGAGTGAGCGAGGGAGACAGCGAGGGAGACAGCGAGGGAGACAGCGAGAGAGACTGCGAGAGAGACTGCGAGAGAGACTGCGAGAGAGACTGCGAGAGAGACTGCGAGGGAGGCAGCGAGGGAGGCAGCGAGGGAGACAGCGAGGGAGACTGCGACAGAGACAGCGACAGAGACAGCGACAGAGACAGCGACAGAGACTGTGAGAGAGACTGCGAGGGACACAGCGAGAGAGACTGCGAGGGAGACAACGAGAGAGAATGCGAGAGAGATCGCGCGAGACAGCGAGGGAGACAGCGAGGGAGATAGCGAGGGAGACAGCGAGAGAGACAGCGAGAGAGACTGCGAGAGAGACTGCGAGAGAGACTGCGAGAGAGACTGCGAGAGAGACTGCGAGAGAGACTGCGAGGGAGACTGCAAGGGAGACAGCGAGAGAGACAGCGAGGGAGATAGCGAGAGAGACTGCGAGAGAGACTGTGAGGGAGACTGCGAGAGAGACTGCTATGGAGATAGCGAGAGAGACAGCGAGGGATACAGCGAGAGAGACTGCGAGAGTGACTGCGAGGGAGACGGCGAGGGAGACGGCGAGGGAGACGGCGAGAGAGACAGCGAGGGAGACAGCGAGAGAGACTTCGAGAGAGACTGCGAGAGAGACAGCGAGAGAGACATCCAGGGTGACTTCGAGGGAGACTTCGAGGGAGACTGCGAGGGAGACAGCGAGAGAGACTGAGAGAGAGACTGAGAGAGACAGCGAGGGAGACAGCGAGGGAGACAGCGAGGGAGACAGCGAGGGAGACAGCGAGGGAGACAGCGAGAGAGTCTGCGAGGGAGAGAGCGAGGGAGAAAGCGAGAGAGACTGCGAGAGAGACTGCGAGGGAGACTGCGAGGGAGACAGCGATAGACACTGCGAGGGAGACAGCGATAGAGACTGCGAGGGAGACAGCGAGAGAGACTGCGAGAGAGACTGTGAGAGAGACTGCGAGGGAGACAGCGAGAGAGACTGTGAGGGAGACAGCGAGAGAGACTGCGAGCGAGACTGCGAGAGAGACTGCGAGAGAGACTGCGAGAGAGACAGCGAGAGAGACTGTGAGGGAGAAAGCGAGAGAAACTGCGAGAGAGACAGCGAGGGATACAGCGAGAGACACTGCGAGAGAGACTGCGAGGGAGACGGCGAGAGAGAGAGCGAGGGAGTGAGCGAGGGAGACAGCGAGAGAGACTTCGAGAGAGACTGCGAGGGAGGCAGCGAGGGAGACAGCGAGGGAGACAGCGAGGGAGACTGCGAGAGCGACTGCTAGGGAGACAGCGAGGGAGACAGCGAGGGTGACAGCGAGGAAGACAGCGAGGGAGAGAGCGAGGGAGAGAGCGAGGGAGACAGCGAGGGAGACAGCGAGGGAGACAGCGAGGGAGACAGCGAGGGAGACAGCGAGGGAGACAGCGAGGGAGACAGCGAGGGAGACTGCGAGGGAGACAGCGAGAGAGACAGCGAGAGAGACAGCGAGGGAGAAAGCGAGGGAGACAGCGAGAGAGACTGCGAGAGAGACTGCGAAAGAGACAGCGAGAGAGACAGCGAGAGAGACTGCGAGAGGGACAGCGAGAGAGACTGCGAGAGAGACTGCGAGAGAGACTGCGAGAGAGACTGCGAGAGAGACTGCGAGAGACACTGCGAGAGAGACTGCGGGAGTGACTGCGAGAGAGACTGCGAGAGAGACTGCGAGGGAGACAGCGAGGGAGACAGCGAGAGAGACAGCGAGAGAGACAGCGAGGGAAAAAGCGAGGGAGACAGCGAGAGAGACTGCGAGAGAGACAGCGAGAGAGACTGCGAGAGAGACAGCGAGAGAGACTGCGAGAGGGACAGCGAGAGAGACTGCGAGAGAGACTGCGAGAGAGACTGCGAGAGAGACTGCGAGAGAGACTGCGAGAGAGACTGCGAGAGAGACTGCGAGGGAGACAGCGAGGGAGACAGCGAGGGAGACAGCGACAGAGACAGCGACAGAGACTGTGAGAGAGACTGTGAGGGACACAGCGAGAGAGACTGCGAGGGAGACAACGAGAGAGAATGCGAGAGAGATCGCGTGAGACAGCGAGGGAGACAGCGAGGGAGATAGCGTGGGAGATAGCGAGGGAGACAGCGAGGGAGACAGCGAGGGAGACAGCGAGGGAGACAGCGAGGGAGACAGCGAGGGAGACAGCGAGAGAAACTGCGAGGAAGACTGCGAGAGAGACTGCGAGAGAGACTGCGAGAGAGACTGCGAGAGAGACTTCGAGAGAGACTGCGAGAGAGACTGCGAGAGAGACTGCGAGAGAGACTGCGTGGGAGAAAGCGAGAGAGACTGCGAGAGAGACTGCGAGAGAGACTGCGAGGGAGACTGCAAGGGAGACTGCAAGGGAGACAGCGAGAGAGACAGCGAGGGAGATAGCGAGAGAGACTGCGAGAGAGACTGCGAGAGAGACTGTGAGGGAGACTGCGAGAGAGACTGCTTTGGAGATAGCGAGAGAGACAGCGAGGGATACATCGAGAGAGACTGCGAGAGTGAATGCGAGGGAGACGGCGAGGGAGACGGCGAGGGAGACGGCGAGGGAGACGGCGAGGGAGACGGCGAGGGAGACGGCGAGGGAGACGCCGAGAGAGAGAGCGAGAGAGACAGCGAGGGAGACAGCGAGAGAGACTTCAAGAGAGACTGCGAGGGAGACGGCGAGAGAGACAGCGAGAGAGACAGCGAGAGAGACAGCGAGAGAGACTGTGAGGGAGACTGTGAGGGAGACAGCGAGAGAGACAGCGAGAGAGACTGCGAGAGAGACAGTGAGAGGGACTGCGAGAGAGAAAGCGAGAGAGAAAGCCAGAGAGTGCGAGGGAGACAGCGAGGGAGACAGCGAGAGAGAATGCGATAGAGACTGAGAGAGAGACTGAGAGAGAGACTGAGAGGGAGACAGCGAGGGAGACAGCGAGGGAGACAGCGAGGGAGACAGCGAGGGAGACATCGAGGGAGACATCGAGGGAGACTGCGAGGGAGACTGCGAGGGAGACTGCGAGGGAGACTGCGAGGGAGACTGCGAGGATGACAGCGAGAGAGACTGAGAGAGAGACTGAGAGAGACAGCGAGGGAGACAACGAGGGAGACAGCGAGGGAGACAGTGAGAGAGTCTGCGAGGGAGAGAGGGAGGGAGAAAGCGAGAGAGACTGCGAGAGAGACTGCGAGGGAGACTGCGAGGGAGACTGCGAGGGAGACAGCGATAGAGACTGCGAGGAAGACAGCGAGAGAGACTGCGAGAGAGACTGTGAGAGAGACTGCGAGGGAGACAGCGAGAGAGACTGTGAGGGAGACAGCGAGGGAGACAGCGAGAGAGACTGCGAGAGAGACTGCGAGAGAGACTGCGAGAGAGACTGCGAGGGAGACAGCGAGAGAGACTGTGAGGGAGAAAGCGAGAGAAACTGCGAGAGAGACAGCGAGGGATACAGCGAGAGACACTGCGAGAGAGACTGCGAGGGAGACGGCGAGGGAGAGAGCGAGGGAGAGAGCGAGGGAGAGAGCGAGGGAGAGAGCGAGGGAGAGAGCGAGGGAGAGAGCGAGGGAGAGAGCGAGGGAGACTTCGAGAGAGACTTCGAGAGAGACTGCGAGGGAGGCAGCGAGGGAGGCAGCGAGGGAGACAGCGAGGGAGACAGCGAGGGAGACAGCGAGGGAGACAGCGAGGGAGACAGCGAGGGAGACAGCGAGGGAGACAGCGAGAGAGACTGCGAGAGAGACTGCTAGGGAGACAGCGAGGGAGACAGCGAGGGTGACAGCGAGGGAGACAGTGAGAGAAACTGCGAGGGAGTCAGCGAGAGAGACTACGAGAGCGACTGCTAGGGAGACAGCGAGGGAGACAGCGAGGGTGACAGCGAGGGAGACAGCGAGGGAGACAGCGAGGGAGACAGCGAGAGAAACTGCGAGGAAGACAGCGAGAGAGACTGCGAGAGAGACAGTGAGGGAGAGAGCGAGGGACACAGCGAGGGAGACAGCGAGAGAGACTGCGAGAGAGACAGCGAGAGAGACAGCGAGGGAGACAGCGAGGGAGACAGCGAGGGAGAAAGCGAGGGAGACAGCGAGGGAGACAGCGAGAGAGACTGCGAGAGAGACTGCGAGAGAGACTGCGAGGGAGACAGCGTGGGAGACAGCGAGAGAGACAGCGAGAGAGAATGCAAAGGAGACTGCGAGAGAGACAGCGAGAGAGACAGCGAGAGGGACAGCGAGAGGGACAGCGAGAGAGACTGCGAGAGGGACAGCGAGAGAGACTGCGAGAGAGACTGCGAGAGAGACTGCGAGAGAGACTGCGAGAGAGACTGCGAGAGAGACTGCAAAGGAGACTGCGAGAGAGATGGAGAGAGAGACGGCGAGAGAGATGGAGAGAGAGACGGCGAGAGAGACGGTGAGAGAGACAGTGAGGGAGAGAGCGAGAGAGACTGCGAGGGAGACAGCGAGAGAGACAGCGAGAGAGACAGCGAGAGAGACTGTGAGAGATACAGCGAGGGAGACTGCAAGGGAGACAGCGAGAGAGACAGCGAGGGAGATAGCGAAAGAGACTGCGAGAGAGACTGTGAGGGAGACTGCGAGAGAGACTGCTATGGAGATAGCGAGAGAGACAGCGAGGGATACAGCGAGAGAGACTGCGAGAGTGACTGCGAGGGAGACGGCGAGGGAGACGGCGAGGGCGACGGCGAGGGCGACGGCGAGAGAGACGGCGAGAGAGACGGCGAGAGAGACAGCGAGGGAGACAGCGATAGAGAAAGCGAGAGAGACAGCGAGGGAGAAAGCGAGGGAGACAGCGAGAGAGACTGTGAGGGAGACAGCGAGAGAGACTGCGAGAGAGACTGCGAGAGAGACTGCGAGAGAGACTGCGAGAGAGACTGCGAGAGAGACAGCGAGGGTGACGGCGAGAGAGAGAGCGAGGCAGAGAGCGAGGGAGACAGCGAGAGAGACTTCGAGAGAGACTGCGAGGGAGGCAGCGAGGGAGACAGCGAGGGAGACAGCGAGGGAGACAGCGAGGGAGACTGCGAGAGCGACTGCTAGGGAGACAGCGAGGGAGACAGCGAGGGAGACTGCGAGGGAGACAGCGAGGGAGACAGCGAGAGAAACTGCGAGGAAGACAGCGAGGGAGACAGCGAGGGAGACAGCGAGGGAGACAGCGAGGGAGAGAGCGAGGGACACAGCGAGGGAGACAGCGAGGGAGACAGCGAGGGAGACAGCGAGGGAGACAGCGAGGGAGACAGCGAGAGAGACAGCGAGAGAGACAGCGAGAGAGACAGCGAGAGAGACAGCGAGGGAGAAAGCGAGGGAGACAGCGAGAGAGACTGCGAGAGAGACTGCGAGAGAGACAGCGAGAGAGACTGCGAGAGAGACTGCGAGAGGGACAGCGAGAGAGACTGCGAGAGAGACTGCGAGAGAGACTGCGAGAGAGACAGCGAGAGAGACAGCGAGAGAGACTGCGAGAGAGACTGCGAGAGAGACTGCGAGAGAGACTGCGAGGGAGACTGCGAGGGAGACTGCGAGGGAGACAGCGAGGGAGACAGCGAGAGAGACAGCGAGAGAGACAGCGAGAGAGACAGCGAGGGAGAAAGCGAGGGAGACAGCGAGAGAGACTGCGAGAGAGACAGCGAGAGAGACTGCGAGAGGGACAGCGAGAGAGACTGCGAGAGAGACTGCGAGAGAGACAGCGAGAGAGACTGCGAGAGGGACAGCGAGAGAGACTGCGAGAGAGACTGCGAGAGAGACTGCGAGAGAGACTGCGAGAGAGACAGCGAGGGAGACAGCGAGGGAGACAGCGACAGAGACAGCGACAGAGACTGTGAGAGAGACTGCGAGGGACACAGCGAGAGAGACTGCGAGGGAGACAACGAGAGAGAATGCGAGAGAGATCGCGTGAGACAGCGAGGGAGACAGCGAGGGAGAAAGCGAGGGAGACAGCGAGGGAGACAGCGAGGGAGACAGCGAGGGAGACAGCGAGAGAAACTGCGAGGAAGACTGCGAGAGAGACTGCGAGAGAGACTGCGAGAGAGACTTCGAGAGAGACTGCGAGAGAGACTGCGAGAGAGACTGCGAGAGAGACTGCGAGAGAGACTGCGAGAGAGACTGCGAGAGAGACTGCGAGAGAGACTGCGTGGGAGAAAGCGAGAGAGACTGCGAGAGAGACTGCGAGAGAGAATGCGAGGGAGACTGCGAGGGAGACTGCGAGGGAGACTGCAAGGGAGACAGCGAGAGAGACAGCGAGGGAGATAGCGAGAGAGACTGTGAGGGAGACTGCGAGAGAGACTGCTATGGAGATAGCGAGAGAGACAGCGAGGGATACAGCAATAGAGACTGCGAGAGTGACTGCGAGGGAGACGGCGAGGGAGATGGCGAGGGAGACGGCGAGGGAGACGGCGATGGCGACGGCGAGAGAGAGAGCGAGAGAGACAGCGAGGGAGACAGCGAGAGAGACTTCGAGAGAGACTGCGAGGGAGATGGCGAGAGAGACAGCGAGAGAGACAGTGAGGGAGACTGTGAGGGAGACAGCGAGAGAGACTGCGAGAGAGACAGCGAGAGAGACTGCGAGAGAGACAGTGAGAGGGACTGCGAGAGAGAAAGCGAGAGAGAAAGCCAGAGAGTGCGAGGGAGACAGCGAGGGAGACAGCGAGAGAGAATGCGATAGAGACTGAGAGAGAGACTGAGAGGGAGACTGAGAGGGAGACTGAGAGGGAGACAGCGAGGGAGACAGCGAGGGAGACAGCGAGGGAGACAGCGAGGGAGACAGCGAGGGAGACATCGAGGGAGACATCGAGGGAGACTGCGAGGGAGACTGCGAGGGAGACTGCGAGGGAGACTGCGAGGGAGACTGCGAGGGAGACAGCGAGAGAGACTGAGAGAGACACTGAGAGAGACAGCGAGGGAGACAACGAGGGAGACAGCGAGGGAGACAGTGAGAGAGTCTGCGAGGGAGAGAGCGAGAGAGACTGTGAGGGAGACAGCGAGGGAGACAGCGAGGGAGACTGCGAGAGAGACTGCGAGAGAGACTGCGAGAGAGACTGCGAGGGAGACAGCGAGAGAGACTGTGAGGGAGAAAGCGAGAGAAACTGCGAGAGAGACAGCGAGGGATACAGCGAGAGACACTGCGAGAGAGACTGCGAGGGAGACGGCGAGGGAGAGAGCGAGGGAGAGAGCGAGGGAGAGAGCGAGGGAGAGAGCGAGGGAGACTGCGAGAGAGACTTCGAGAGAGACTGCGAGGGAGGCAGCGAGGGAGACAGCGAGGGAGACAGCGAGGGAGACAGCGAGGGAGACAGCGAGGGAGACAGCGAGAGAGACAGCGAGAGAGACTGCGAGAGCGACTGCTAGGGAGACAGCGAGGGAGACAGCGAGGGTGACAGCGAGGGAGACAGTGAGAGAAACTGCGAGGGAGTCAGCGAGAGAGACTACGAGAGCGACTGCTAGGGAGACAGCGAGGGAGACAGCGAGGGTGACAGCGAGGGAGACAGCGAGAGAAACTGCGAGGAAGACAGCGAGAGAGACTGCGAGAGAGACGGCGAGGGAGACAGTGAGGGAGAGAGCGAGGGACACAGCGAGGGAGACAGCGAGGGAGACAGCGAGGGAGACAGCGAGAGAGACTGCGAGGGAGACAGCGAGAGAGACAGCGAGAGAGACAGCGAGGGAGAAAGCGAGGGAGACAGCGAGAGAGACTGCGAGAGAGACTGCGAGAGAGACTGCGAGGGAGACAGCGTGGGAGACAGCGAGAGAGACAGCGAGAGAGAATGCAAAGGAGACTGCGAGAGAGACAGCGAGAGAGACTGCGAGAGGGACAGCGAGAGAGACTGCGAGAGGGACAGCGAGAGAGACTGCGAGAGAGACTGCGAGAGAGACTGCGAGAGAGACTGCGAGAGAGACTGCGAGAGAGACTGCGAGAGAGACTGCGAGAGAGACTGCAAAGGAGACTGCGAGAGAGATGGAGAGAGAGACGGCGAGAGAGATGGAGAGAGAGACGGCGAGAGAGACGGTGAGAGAGACAGTGAGGGAGAGAGCGAGAGAGACTGCGAGGGAGACAGCGAGAGAGACAGCGAGAGAGACTGTGAGAGATACAGCGAGGGAGACTGCAAGGGAGACAGCGAGAGAGACAGCGAGGGAGATAGCGAGAGAGACTGCGAGAGAGACTGTGAGGGAGACTGCGAGAGAGACTGCTATGGAGATAGCGAGAGAGACAGCGAGGGATACAGCGAGAGAGACTGCGAGAGTGACTGCGAGGGAGACGGCGAGGGAGACGGCGAGGGAGACGGCGAGGGCGACAGCGAGGGCGACAGCGAGGGCGACGGCGAGGGCGACGGCGAGAGAGACGGCGAGAGAGACGGCGAGAGAGAGGGCGAGAGAGACAGCGAGGGAGACAGCGAGAGAGATTTCGAGAGAGTTGCGAGGGAGACGGCGAGAGAGACTGCGAGGGAGACAGCGAGGGAGACAGCGAGGGAGACAGCGAGGGAGACAGCGACGGAGACAGCGAGAGAAACTGCGAGGCAGACTGCGAGAGAGACTGCGAGAGAGACTGCGAGAGAGACTGCGAGGGAGAAAGCGAGAGAGACTGCGAGAGAGACTGCGAGAGAGACTGCGAGAGAGACTGCAAGGGAGAAAGCGAGAGAGACTGCGAGGGAGACTGCGAGGGAGACTGCAAGAGAGACAGCGAGGGAGATAGCGAGGGAGATAGCGAGGGAGATAGCGAGAGAGACTGCGAGAGAGACTGCGAGAGAGACTGCGAGAGAGACTGCGAGAGAGACTGCGAGAGAGACTGCGAGGGAGACAGCGAGGGAGACTGTGAGGGAGACTGTGAGGGACACTGCGAGAGAGAATGCGAGGGAGACAGCGATTCAGACGGCGAGGAAGACGGCGAGGGAGACGGCGAGGGAGACGGCGAGAGAGAGAGCGAGTGAGAGAGCGAGAGAGAGAGCGAGAGAGAGAGCGAGAGAGACAGCGAGGGAGACAGCGAGGGAGACAGCGAGAGAAACTGCGAGGCAGACTGCGAGAGAGACTGCGAGAGAGACTGCGAGAGAGACTGCGAGGGAGAAAGCGAGAGAGACTGCGAGAGAGACTGCGAGAGAGACTGCGAGCGAGAAAGCGAGAGAGACTGCGAGGGAGACTGCGAGGGAGACTGCAAGAGAGACAGCGAGGGAGACAGCGAGGGAGATAGCGAGGGAGATAGCGAGAGAGACTGCGAGAGAGACTGCGAGAGAGACTGTGAGAGAGACTGCGAGAGAGACTGTGAGGGAGACAGCGAGGGAGACTGTGAGGGACACTGCGAGAGAGAATGCGAGGGAGACAGCGATTCAGACGGCGAGGGAGACGGCGAGAGAGAGAGCGAGTGAGAGAGCGAGAGAGAGAGCGAGAGAGAGAGCGAGAGAGAGAGCGAGAGAGAGAGCGAGGGAGAGAGCGAGGGAGACAGCGAGGGAGAGAGTGAGGGAGAAAGCGAGTGAGACTGCGAGGGAGACAGCGATAGAAACTGCGAGGGAGTCAGCGAGAGAGACAGCGAGAGAGACTGTGAGAGAGACCTCGAGGGAGAGAGCGAGGGAGACAGCGAGAGAGACAGCGAGAGAGACTGTGAGGGAGACAGCGAGAGAGACTGCGAGGGAGAAAGCGAGAGAAACTGCGAGAGAGACTGCTATGGAGATAGCGAGAGAGACAGCGAGGGATACAGCGAGAGACACTGCGAGAGAGAATGCGAGGGAGACGGCGATTGAGACGGCGAGGGAGACGGCGAGGGAGACGGCGAGAGAGAGAGCGAGAGAGAGAGCGAGGGAGACAGCGAGGGAGACAGCGAGGGAGACAGCGAGGGAGACAGCGAGGTAGACAGCGAGGTAGACAGCGAGGTAGACAGCGAGGGAGACAGCGAGGGAGACAGCGAGGGAGACAGCGACAGAGACTGTGAGAGAGACTGCGAGGGACACAGCGAGAGAGACTGCGAGGGAGACAACGAGAGAGAATGCGAGAGAGATCGTGTGAGACAGCGAGGGAGACAGCGAGGGAGACAGCGAGGGAGACAGCGAGGGAGACAGCGACAGAGACTGTGAGAGAGACTGCGAGGGACACAGCGAGAGAGACTGCGAGGGAGACAACGAGAGAGAATGCGAGAGAGATCGTGTGAGACAGCGAGGGAGACAGCGAGGGAGACAGCGAGGGAGACAGCGAGGGAGACTGCGAGAGAGACTGCGAGAGAGACAGCGAGGGAGACAGCGAGGGAGACAGCGAGGGAGACAGCGAGGGAGACAGCGAGGGAGACAGCGAGGGAGACAGCGAGGGAGACTGCGAGAGAGACTGCGAGAGAGACTGTGAGGGAGACAGCGAGGGAGACAGCGAGAGAGAATGCGAGAGAGACTGCGAGAGAGACTGCGAGAGAGACTGCGAGAGAGACTGCGAGAGAGACTGCGAGAGAGACTGCGAGAGAGACTGCGAGAGAGACTGCGAGAGAGACTGCGAGAGAGACTGCGAGGGAGACTGCAAGGGAGACTGCAAGGGAGACAGCGAGAGATACAGCGAGAGAGACAGCGAGGGAGATAGCGAGGGAGATAGCGAGAGAGACTGCGAGAGAGACTGCGAGAGAGACTGCGAGAGAGACTGCGAGAGAGACTGCGAGAGAGACTGCGAGAGAGACTGCGAGAGAGACTGTGAGGGAGAGAGCGAGGGAGACTGTGAGGGAGACTGCGAGAGAGACTGCTATGGAGATAGCGAGAGAGACAGCGAGGGATACAGCGAGAGAGACAGCGAGAGTGACTGCGAGGGATACGGCGAGGGCGACGGCGAGAGAGACTTCGAGAGAGACTGCGAGGGAGACGGCGAGAGAGACAGCGAGAGAGACTGCGAGAGAGACTGTGAGGGAGACAGCGAGAGAGACTGCGAGAGAGACTGCCAGAGAGACTGCGAGAGAGACTGCGAGAGAGACTGCGAGAGAGACTGCGAGAGAGACTGCGAGAGAGACTGCGAGAGAGACTGCCAGAGAGACTGCGAGAGAGACTGCGAGAGAGACTGCGAGAGAGACTGCGAGAGAGACTGCGAGAGGGACTGCGAGAGGGACTGCGAGAGGGACTGCGAGAGGGACTGCGAGAGGGACTGCGAGAGGGAAAGCCAGAGAGAAAGCCAGAGAGTGCGAGGGAGACAGCGAGGGAGACAGCGAGAGAGAATGCGAGAGAGAATGCGAGAGAGACTGAGAGAGAGACTGAGAGAGAGACTGAGAGAGAGACTGAGAGAGAGACTGAGAGAGAGACTGAGAGGGAGACTGAGAGGGAGACAGCGAGGGAGACAACGAGAGAGACATCGAGAGAGACATCGAGAGAGAATGCGAGAGAGACTGCGAGAGAGACATCCATGGTGACTTCGAGGGAGACAGCGACAGAGACAGCGAGGGAGACAGCGAGGGAGACAGCGAGGGAGACAGCGAGGGAGACAGCGAGGGAGACAGTGAGGGAGACAGCGAGGGAGACAGCGAGGGAGACAGCGAGGGAGACTGCGAGGGAGACAGTGAGAGAGTCTGCGAGAGAGTCTGCGAGGGAGAGAGCGAGGGAGAGAGCGAGGGAGAAAGCGAGAGAGACTGCGAGGGAGACAGCGAGAGAGACTGCGAGGGAGACAGCGAGAGAGACTGCGAGGGAGACTGCGAGGGAGACAGCGAGAGAGACTGCGAGAGAGACTGCGAGAGAGACAGCGAGAGAGACTGCGAGGGAGAAAGCGAGAGAAACAGCGAGAGAGAATGCTATGGAGATAGCGAGAGAGACAGCGAGGGATACAGCGAGAGACACTGCGAGAGAGAATGCGAGGGAGACAGCGATTGAGACGGCGAGGGAGACGGCGAGGGAGACGGCGAGAGAGAGAGCGAGGGAGACAGCGAGGGAGACAGCGAGGGAGACAGCGAGGGAGACAGCGAGGGAGACAGCGATAGAGACAGCGAGAGAGACAGCGAGAGAGACAGCGAGAGAGACAGCGAGAGAGACAGCGAGAGAGACTTCGAGAGAGACTGTGAGAGAGACTGCGAGGGAGACAGCGAGGGAGACAGCGAGGGAGACAGCGAGGGAGACAGCGAGGGAGACAGCGAGGGAGACAGCGACGGAGACAGCGACAGAGACAGCGACAGAGACTGTGAGAGAGACTGCGAGGGACACAGCGAGAGAGACTGCGAGGTAGACAACGAGAGAGAATGCGAGAGAGATCGCGTGAGACAGCGAGGGAGACAGCGAGGGAGACAGCGAGGGAGACAGCGAGGGAGACAGCGAGGGAGACTGCGAGAGAGACAGCGAGAGAGACAGCGAGAGAGACAGCGAGAGAGACAGCGAGAGAGACAGCGAGGGAGACAGCGAGGGAGACTGCGAGGGAGACTGCGAGAGAGACTGCGAGGGAGACTGCGAGGGAGACTGCGAGGGAGACTGCGAGGGAGACAGCGAGAGAAACTGCGAGGAAGACTGCGAGAGAGACTGCGAGGGAGAAAGCGAGAGAGACTGCGAGAGAGACTGCGAGAGAGACTGCGAGGGAGAAAGCGAGAGAGACTGCGAGGGAGACAACGAGAGAGATAGCGAGGGAGACTGCGAGGGAGACTGCGAGAGAGACTGCGAGAGAGACTGCGAGAGAGACTGCGAGGGAGACTGCGAGAGAGACTGCGAGGGAGACTGTGAGGGAGACTGCGAGAGAGACTGCTATGGAGATAGCGAGAGAGACAGCGAGGGATACAGCGAGAGAGACTGCGAGAGTGACTGCGAGGGAGACGGCGAGGGAGACGGCGAGGGAGACGGCGAGGGAGACGGCGAGGGAGACGGCGAGGGAGAGAGCGAGAGAGATTTCGAGAGAGACTGCGACGGAGACGGCGAGAGAGAAGGCGAGAGAGACAGCGAGAGAGGCAGCGAGAGAGACTGTGAGGGAGACAACGAGAGAGACATCGAGAGAGACATCGAGAGAGAATGCGAGAGAGACATCCAGGGTGACTTCGAGGGAGACAGCGAGGGAGACAGCGAGGGAGACAGCGAGGGAGACTGCGAGGGAGACTGCGAGGGAGACTGCGAGGGAGACTGCGAGGGAGACTGCGAGGGAGACTGCGCGGGAGACTGCGAGGGAGACTGCGAGGGAGACTGCGAGGGAGACAGCGAGAGAGTCTGCGAGGGAGAGAGCGAGGGAGAAAGCGAGAGAGACTGCGAGAGAGACTGCGAGGGAGACTGCGATAGAGACTGCGAGGGAGACAGCGAGAGAGATTGCGAGGGAGACAGCGAGAGGGACTGCGAGAGGGACTGCGAGGGAGACAGCGAGGGAGACAGCGAGGGAGACAGCGAGGGTGACAGCGAGGGTGACAGCGAGGGTGACAGCGAGAGAGACTGCGAGAGAGACTGAGAGAGAGACTGTGAGGGAGAAAGCGAGAGAAACTGCGAGAGAGACTGCTATGGAGATAGCGAGAGAGACAGCGAGGGATACAGCGAGAAACACTGCGAGAGAGAATGCGAGGGAGACAGCGATTGAGACGGCGATAGAGAGAGCGAGAGAGTGAGCGAGGGAGACAGCGAGGGAGACAGCGAGGGAGACAGCGAGGGAGACAGCGAGGGAGACAGCGAGGGAGACAGCGAGGGAGACAGCGAGGGAGACAGCGATTGAGACGGCGAGAGAGAGAGCGATAGAGAGAGCGAGAGAGTGAGCGAGGGAGACAGCGAGGGAGACAGCGAGGGAGACAGCGAGGGCGACAGCGAGGGAGACAGCGAGGGAGACAGCGAGAGAGACAGCGAGAGAGACAGCGAGAGAGACAGCGAGAGAGACAGCGAGAGAGACTGCGAGAGAGACTGCGAGAGAGACTGCGAGAGAGACTGCGAGAGAGACTGCGAGGGAGGCAGCGAGGGAGACAGCGAGGGAGACAGCGACAGAGACAGCGACAGAGACAGCGACAGAGACAGCGACAGAGACAGCGACAGAGACAGCGACAGCGACAGCGACAGCGAGAGAGGCAGCGACAGAGACTGTGAGAGAGACTGCGAGGGACACAGCGAGAGAGACTGCGAGGGAGACAACGAGAGAGAATGCGAGAGAGATCGCGCGAGACAGCGAGGGAGATAGCGAGGGAGACAGCGAGGGAGACAGCGAGGGAGACAGCGAGAGAAACTGCGAGGAAGACTGCGAGAGAGACTGCGAGAGAGACTGCGAGAGAGACTGCGAGAGAGACTGCGAGAGAGACTGCGAGAGAGACTGCGAGAGAGACTGCGTGGGAGAAAGCGAGAGAGACTGCGAGAGAGACTGCGAGAGAGACTGCGAGAGAGACTGCGAGAGAGACTGCGAGGGAGACTGCGAGGGAGACTGCAAGGGAGACAGCGAGAGAGACAGCGAGAGAGACAGCGAGGGAGATAGCGAGAGAGACTGCGAGAGAGACTGTGAGGGAGAAAGCGAGAGAGACTGCGAGGGAGAAAGCGAGGGAGAAAGCGAGAGAGACTGCGAGGGAGACTGCAAGGGAGACAGCGAGAGATACAGCGAGAGAGACAGCGAGGGAGATAGCGAGGGAGATAGCGAGAGAGACTGCGAGAGAGACTGTGAGGGAGACAGCGAGGGAGACTGTGAGGGAGACTGCGAGAGAGACTGCTATGGAGATAGCGAGAGAGACAGCGAGGGATACAGCGAGAGTGACTGCGAGGGAGACGGCGAGGGCGACGGCGAGAGAGACTTCGAGAGAGACTGCGAGGGAGATGGCGAGAGAGACAGCGAGGGAGACTGTGAGGGAGACGGCGAGGGCGACGGCGAGAGAGACTTCGAGAGAGACTGCGAGGGAGATGGCGAGAGAGACAGCGAGGGAGACTGTGAGGGAGACTGTGAGGGAGACAGCGAGAGAGACTGCGAGAGAGACTGCGAGAGAGACTGTGAGGGAGACAGCGAGAGAGACTGCGAGAGAGACTGCGAGAGGGACTGCGAGAGGGACTGCGAGAGGGACTGCGAGAGGGACTGCGAGAGAGACTGTGAGGGAGACAGCGAGGGAGACTGTGAGGGAGACTGCGAGAGAGACTGCTATGGAGATAGCGAGAGAGACAGCGAGGGATACAGCGAGAGAGACAGCGAGAGTGACTGCGAGGGAGACGGCGAGGGCGACGGCGAGAGAGACTTCGAGAGAGACTGCGAGGGAGACGGCGAGAGAGACAGCGAGGGAGACTGTGAGGGAGACTGTGAGGGAGACAGCGAGAGAGACTGCGAGAGAGACTGTGAGGGAGACAGCGAGAGAGACAGCGAGAGAGACTGCGAGAGGGACTGCGAGAGGGACTGCGAGAGGGACTGCGAGAGGGACTGCGAGAGGGACTGCGAGAGAGAAAGCGAGAGAGTGCGAGGGAGACAGCGAGGGAGACAGCGAGAGAGAATGCGAGAGAGACTGAGAGAGAGACTGAGAGAGAGACTGAGAGGGAGACTGAGAGGGAGACTGAGAGGGAGACTGAGAGGGAGACAGCGAGGGAGACAACGAGAGAGACATCGAGAGAGACATCGAGAGAGAATGCGAGAGAGACTGCGAGAGAGACATCCAGGGTGACTTCGAGGGAGACAGCGAGAGAGACAGCGAGGGAGACAGCGAGGGAGACAGCGAGGGAGACAGCGAGGGAGACAGCGAGGGAGACAGCGAGGCAGACTGCGAGGGAGACTGCGAGGGAGACTGCGAGGGAGACTGCGAGGGAGACTGCGAGGGAGACTGCGAGGGAGACAGCGAGAGAGTCTGCGAGAGAGTCTGCGAGGGAGAGAGCGAGGGAGAAAGCGAGGGAGAAAGCGAGAGAGACTGCGAGGGAGACAGCGATAGAGACTGCGAGGGAGACAGCGAGAGAGACTGCGAGAGAGACTGCGAGGGAGACAGCGAGGGAGACTGCGAGGCAGAGTGCGAGGGAGACAGCGAGGGAGACAGCGAGAGAGACTGCGAGAGAGACTGCGAGAGAGACTGCGAGAGAGACTGCGAGAGAGACAGCGAGAGAGACTGCGAGAGAGACTGCGAGAGAGACAGCGAGAGAGACTGCGAGGGAGAAAGCGAGAGAAACAGCGAGAGAGAATGCTAGGGAGATAGCGAGAGAGACAGCGAGGGATACAGCGAGAGACACTGCGAGAGAGAATGCGAGGGAGACGGCGAGGGAGACGGCGAGGGAGACGGCGAGGGAGACGGCGAGGGAGACGGCGAGGGAGACGGCGAGGGAGACGGCGAGGGAGACAGCGAGGGAGACAGCGAGGGAGACAGCGAGGGAGACAGCGAGGGAGACAGCGAGGGAGACAGCGAGGGAGACAGCGAGGGAGACAGCGAGAGAGACAGCGAGAGAGACAGCGAGAGAGACAGCGAGGGAGACAGCGAGGGAGACAGCGACAGAGACAGCGACAGAGACAGCGACAGAGACTGTGAGAGAGACTGCGAGGGACACAGCGAGAGAGACTGCGAGGTAGACAACGAGAGAGAATGCGAGAGAGATCGCGTGAGACAGCGAGGGAGACAGCGAGGGAGACAGCGAGGGAGACTGCGAGGGAGACTGCGAGGGAGACTGCGAGGGAGACTGCGAGGGAGACTGCGAGGGAGACTGCGAGAGGGACTGCGAGGGAGACAGCGAGGGTGACAGCGAGAGAGACTGCGAGAGAGACTGCGAGAGAGACTGCGAGAGAGACTGCGAGAGAGACTGCGAGAGAGACAGCGAGAGAGACTGCGAGAGAGACTGCGAGAGAGACTGCAAGGGAGAAAGCGAGAGAAACTGCGAGAGAGACTGCTATGGAGATAGCGAGAGAGACAGCGAGGGATACAGCGAGAGACACTGCGAGAGAGAATGCGAGGGAGACAGCGATTGAGACGGCGAGAGAGAGAGCGAGAGAGAGAGCGAGGGAGACAGCGAGGGAGACAGCGAGGGAGACAGCGAGGGAGACAGCGAGGGAGACAGCGAGAGAGACAGCGAGAGAGACTGCGAGAGAGACTGCGAGAGAGACTGCGAGAGAGACTGCGAGAGAGACTGCGAGAGAGATTGCGAGAGAGACTGCGAGAGAGACTGCGAGGGAGGCAGCGAGGGAGACAGCGAGGGAGACAGCGACAGAGACAGCGACAGAGACAGCGACAGAGACAGCGACAGCGACAGAGACAGCGACAGAGACAGCGACAGAGACTGTGAGAGAGACTGCGAGGGACACAGCGAGAGAGACTGCGAGGGAGACAACGAGAGAGAATGCGAGAGAGATCGCGCGAGACAGCGAGGGAGACAGCGAGGGAGACAGCGAGAGAAACTGCGAGGAAGACTGCGAGGAAGACTGCGAGGAAGACTGCGAGGAAGACTGCGAGAGAGACTGCGAGAGAGACTGCGAGAGAGACTGCGAGAGAGACTGCGAGAGAGACTGCGTGGGAGAAAGCGAGAGAGACTGCGAGAGAGACTGCGAGAGAGACTGCGAGGGACACTGCAAGGGAGACAGCGAGAGAGACAGCGAGAGAGACAGCGAGGGAGATAGCGAGAGGGACTGCGAGAGAGACTGTGAGGGAGACTGTGAGAGAGACTGCTATGGAGATAGCGAGAGAGAAAGCGAGGGATACAGCGAGAGAGACTGCGAGAGTGACTGCGAGGGAGACGGCGAGGGAGACGGCGAGGGCGACGGCGAGAGAGACGGCGAGAGAGACAGCGAGGGAGACAGCGAGAGAGACTTCGAGAGAGACTGCGAGGGAGACGGCGAGAGAGACAGCGAGAGAGACTGTGAAGGGAGACTGTGAGGGAGACAGCGAGAGAGACTGCGAGAGAGACAGTGAGAGGGACTGCGAGAGAGAAAGCGAGAGAGAAAGCCAGAGAGTGCGAGGGAGACAGCGAGAGAGAATGCGAGAGAGAATGCGAGAGAGACTGAGAGAGCGACTGAGAGAGCGACTGAGAGAGAGACTGAGAGAGAGACTGAGAGGGAGACTGAGAGGGAGACTGAGAGGGAGACTGAGAGGGAGACAGCGAGGGAGACAGCGAGGGAGACAGCGAGGGAGACAGCGAGGGAGACAGCGAGGGAGACAGCGAGAGAGACATCGAGAGAGACATCGAGAGAGACATCGAGAGAGACATCGAGAGAGACAGCGAAAGAGAATGCGAGAGTGACTGCGAGAGAGACTGCGAGAGAGACTGCGAGAGAGACATCCAGGGTGACTTCGAGGGAGACTTCGAGGGAGACTTCGAGGGAGACTGCGAGGGAGACTGCGAGGGAGACTGCGAGAGAGACTGAGAGAGAGACTGAGAGAGAGACTGAGAGAGAGACTGAGAGAGAGACTGAGAGAGACAGTGAGGGAGACAGCGTGGGAGACAGCGAGGGAGACAGCGAGGGAGACAGCGAGAGAGTCTGCGAGGGAGAGAGCGAGGGAGAAAGCAAGAGAGACTGCGAGAGAGACTGCGAGGGAGACTGCGAGGGAGACTGCGATAGAGACTGCGAGGGAGACAGCGAGAGAGACTGCGAGGGAGACTGCGAGAGAGACTGTGAGAGAGACTGTGAGAGAGACTACGAGGGAGACAGCGAGAGAGACTGTGAGGGAGACTGCGAGGGAGACAGCGAGGGAGACTGCGAGGGAGACAGCGAGGGAGACAGCGAGGGAGACAGCGAGAGAGACTGCGAGAGAGACTGCGAGAGAGACTGCGAGAGAGACTGCGAGAGAGACTGCGAGAGAGACTGCGAGAGAGACAGCGAGAGAGACTGCGAGAGATACTGCGAGAGAGACTGCGAGAGAGACAGCGAGAGAGACTGCGAGGGAGAAAGCGAGAGAAACACCGAGAGAGAATGCTATGGAGATAGCGAGAGAGACAGCGAGGGATACAGCGAGAGACACTGCGAGAGAGAATGCGAGGGAGACGGCGATTGAGACGGCGATTGAGACGGCGAGGGAGACGGCGAGGGAGACGGCGAGGGAGACGGCGAGGGAGACGGCGAGGGAGACGGCGAGGGAGACGGCGAGGGAGACAGCGAGGGAGACAGCGAGGGAGACAGCGACAGAGACAGCGACAGAGACAGCGACAGAGACAGCGACAGAGACTGTGAAAGAGACTGCGAGGGACACAGCGAGAGAGACTGCGAGGTAGACTGCGAGAGAGAATGCGAGAGAGATCGCGTGAGACAGCGAGGGAGACAGCGAGGGAGACAGCGAGGGAGACTGCGAGGGAGACTGCGAGGGAGACTGCGAGGGAGACTGCGAGGGAGACTGCGAGGGAGACTGCGAGGGAGACTGCGAGGGAGACTGCGAGAGGGACTGCGAGAGGGACTGCGAGGGAGACAGCGAGGGTGACAGCAAGAGAGACTGCGAGAGAGACTGCGAGAGAGACTGCGAGAGAGACTGCGAGAGAGACTGCGAGAGAGACAGCGAGAGAGACAGCGAGAGAGACAGCGAGAGAGACTGCGAGAGAGACTGCAAGGGAGAAAGCGAGAGAAACTGCGAGAGAGACTGCTATGGAGATAGCGAGGGAGACAGCGAGGGAGACAGCGAGGGAGACAGCGAGGGAGACAGCGAGAGAGACTGCGAGAGAGACTGCGAGAGAGACTGCGAGAGAGACTGCGAGAGAGACTGCGAGAGAGGCAGCGAGGGAGACAGCGAGGGAGACAGCGAGGGAGACAGCGAGGGAGACAGCGACAGAGACAGCGACAGAGACAGCGACAGAGACAGCGACAGAGACTGTGAGAGAGACTGCGAGGGACACAGCGAGAGAGACTGCGAGGGAGACAACGAGAGAGAATGCGAGAGAGATCGCGCGAGACAGCGAGGGAGACAGCGAGGGAGACAGCGAGGGAGACAGCGAGGGAGACAGCGAGGGAGACAGCGAGGGAGACAGCGAGGGAGACAGCGAGGGAGACAGCGAGGGAGACAGCGAGGGAGACAGCGAGAGAAACTGCGAGGAAGACTGCGAGGAAGACTGCGAGAGAGACTGCGAGAGAGACTGCGAGAGAGACTGCGAGAGAGACTGCGAGAGAGACTGCGAGAGAGACTGCGTGGGAGAAAGCGAGAGAGACTGCGAGAGAGACTGCGAGAGAGACTGCGAGGGAGACTGCAAGGGAGACAGCGAGAGAGACAGCGAGAGAGACAGCGAGGGAGATAGCGAGAGAGACTGCGAGAGAGACTGTGAGGGAGACTGCGAGAGAGACTGCTATGGAGATAGCGAGAGAGAAAGCGAGGGATACAGCGAGAGAGACTGCGAGAGTGACTGCGAGGGAGACGGCGAGGGAGACGGCGAGGGAGACGGCGAGGGAGACGGCGAGGGCGACGGCGAGGGCGACGGCGAGGGCGACGGCGAGGGCGACGGCGAGGGCGACGGCGAGGGCGACGGCGAGGGCGACGGCGAGAGAGACAGCGAGGGAGACAGCGAGGGAGACAGCGAGGGAGACAGCGAGGGAGACAGCGAGAGAGACTTCGAGAGAGACTGCGAGGGAGACGGCGAGAGAGACAGCGAGAGAGACTGTGAGGGAGACTGTGAGGGAGACAGCGAGAGAGACTGCGACAGAGACAGTGAGAGGGACTGCGAGAGAGAAAGCGAGAGAGAAAGCCAGAGAGTGCGAGGGAGACAGCGAGGGAGACAGCGAGAGAGAATGCGAGAGAGACTGCGAGAGAGACTGCGAGAGAGACTGCGAGAGAGACTGCGAGAGAGACTGCGAGAGAGACAGCGAGAGAGACTGCGAGAGAGACTGCAAGGGAGAAAGCGAGAGAGACTGCTATGGAGACAGCGAGGGAGACAGCGAGGGAGACAGCGAGGGAGACAGCGAGGGAGACAGCGAGAGAGACTGCGAGAGAGACTGCGAGAGAGACTGCGAGAGAGACTGCGAGAGAGACTGCGAGAGAGACTGCGAGGGAGGCAGCGAGGGAGACAGCGAGGGAGACAGCGACAGAGACAGCGACACAGACAGCGAGAGAGACAGCGACAGAGACTGTGAGAGAGACTGCGAGGGACACAGCGAGAGAGACTGCGAGGGAGACAACGAGAGAGAATGCGAGAGAGATCGCGCGAGACAGCGAGGGAGACAGCGAGGGAGACAGCGAGGGAGACAGCGAGGGAGACAGCGAGGGAGACAGCGAGAGAAACTGCGAGGAAGACTGCGAGGAAGACTGCGAGAGAGACTGCGAGAGAGACTGCGAGAGAGACTGCGAGAGAGACTGCGAGAGAGACTGCGAGAGAGACTGCGAGAGAGACTGCGAGAGAGACTGCGAGAGAGACTGCGTGGGAGAAAGCGAGAGAGACTGCGAGAGAGACTGCGAGAGAGACTGCGAGGGAGACTGCAAGGGAGACAGCGAGAGAGACAGCGAGAGAGACAGCGAGGGAGATAGCGAGAGAGACTGCGAGAGAGACTGTGAGGGAGACTGCGAGAGAGACTGCTATGGAGATAGCGAGAGAGAAAGCGAGGGATACAGCGAGAGAGACGGCGAGGGAGACGGCGAGGGAGACGGCGAGGGAGACGGCGAGGGCGACGGCGAGGGCGACGGCGAGAGAGACAGCGAGAGAGACTGTGAGGGAGACTGTGAGGGAGACAGCGAGAGAGACTGCGAGAGAGACAGTGAGAGGGACTGCGAGAGAGAATGCGAGAGAGAATGCAAGAGAGACTGAGAGAGCGACTGAGAGAGAGACAGAGAGAGAGACTGAGAGAGAGACTGAGAGAGAGACTGAGAGGGAGACTGAGAGGGAGACAGCGAGGGAGACAGCGAGGGAGACAGCGAGGGAGACAGCGAGGGAGACATCGAGAGAGACATCGAGAGAGACATCGAGAGAGACATCGAGAGAGACAGCGAAAGAGAATGCGAGAGAGACTGCGAGAGAGACTGCGAGAGAGACATCCAGGGTGACTTCGAGGGAGACTTCGAGGGAGACTTCGAGGGAGACTTCGAGGGAGACTTCGAGGGAGACTTCGAGGGAGACTTCGAGGGAGACTTCGAGGGAGACTGCGAGGGAGACTGCGAGGGAGACTGCGAGAGAGACTGAGAGAGAGACTGAGAGAGAGACTGAGAGAGAGACTGAGAGAGAGACTGAGAGAGAGACTGAGAGAGAGACTGAGAGAGAGACTGAGAGAGAGACTGAGAGAGACAGTGAGGGAGACAGCGAGGGAGACAGCGAGGGAGACAGCGAGAGAGTCTGCGAGGGAGAGAGCGAGGGAGAAAGCAAGAGAGACTGCGAGAGAGACTGCGAGGGAGACTGCGAGGGAGACTGCGAGGGAGACTGCGAGGGAGACAGCGATAGAGACTGCGAGGGAGACAGCGATAGAGACTGCGAGGGAGACAGCGAGAGAGACTGCGAGAGAGACTGCGAGAGAGACTGTGAGAGAGACTGTGAGAGAGACTACGAGGGAGACAGCGAGAGAGACTGTGAGGGAGACAGCGAGAGAGACTGCGAGAGAGACTGCGAGAGAGACTGCGAGAGAGACTGCGAGGGAGACAGCGAGGGAGACGGCGAGAGAGAGGGCGAGAGAGAGAGCGAGGGAGAGAGCGAGGGAGAGAGCGAGGGAGACAGCGAGAGAAACTTCGAGAGAGACTGCGAGGGAGGCAGCGAGGGAGACAGCGAGGGAGACAGCGAGAGAGACTGCGAGAGCGACTGCGAGAGCGACTGCTAGGGAGACAGCGAGGGAGACAGCGAGGGTGACAGCGAGGGAGACAGCGAGAGAAACTGCGAGGAAGACAGCGAGGGAGACAGCGAGAGAGACAGCGAGAGAGACAACGAGGGAGAAAGCGAGGGAGACAGCGAGAGAGACTGCGAGAGAGACTGCGAGAGAGACTGCGAGAGAGACTGCGAGAGAGACTGCGAGAGAGACTGCGAGAGAGACTGCGAGAGGGACAGCGAGAGAGACTGCGAGAGAGACTGCGAGAGAGACAGCGAGAGAGACAGCGAGAGAGACTGCGAGAGAGACTGCGAGAGAGACTGCGAGAGAGACTGCGAGAGAGACTGCGAGAGAGACTGCGAGGGAGACAACGAGAGAGACTGCGAGGGAGACAGCGAGGGAGATAGCGAGGGAGATAGCGAGCGAGACAGCGAGGGAGACAGCGAGGGAGACAGCGAGAGAAACTGCGAGGAAGACTGCGAGAGAGACTGCGAGAGAGACTGCGAGAGAGACTGCGAGAGAGACTGCGAGAGAGACTGCGTGGGAGAAAGCGAGAGAGACTGCGAGAGAGACTGCGAGAGAGACTGCGAGGGAGACTGCGAGGGAGACTGCAAGGGAGACTGCAAGGGAGACAGCGAGAGAGACAGCGAGGGAGATAGCGATTGAGACTGCGAGAGAGACTGCGAGAGAGACTGTGAGGGAGATAGCGAGAGAGACAGCGAGGGATACAGCGAGAGAGACTGCGAGAGTGACTGCGAGGGAGACGGCGAGGGAGACGGCGAGGGCGATGGCGAGGGCGACGGCGAGAGAGAGAGCGAGAGAGACAGCGAGGGAGACAGCGAGGGAGACAGCGAGAGAGACTGCGAGGGAGACGGCGAGAGAGACAGCGAGAGAGACTGTGAGGGAGACTGTGAGGGAGACTGTGAGGGAGACAGCGAGAGAGACTGCGAGAGAGACTGCGAGAGAGACAGTGAGAGGGACTGCGAGAGAGAAAGCGAGAGAGAAAGCCAGAGAGTGAGAGGGAGACAGCGAGAGAGAATGCGATAGAGACTGAGAGAGAGACTGAGAGAGAGACTGAGAGAGAGACTGAGAGGGAGACAGCGAGGGAGACAGCGAGGGAGACAGCGAGGGAGACAGCGAGGGAGACTGCGAGGGAGACTGCGAGGGAGACTGCGAGGGAGACTGCGAGGGAGACTGCGAGGGAGACTGCGAGGGAGACAGCGAGGGAGACAGCGAGAGAGACTGAGAGAGAGACTGAGAGAGACAGCGAGGGAGACAACGAGGGAGACAGTGAGAGAGTCTGCAAGGGAGAGAGCGAGGGAGAAAGCGAGAGAGACTGCGAGAGAGACTGCGAGGGAGACTGCGAGGGAGACAGCGATAGAGACTGCGAGGGAGACAGCGAGAGAGACTGCGAGAGAGACTGCGAGAGAGACTGTGAGAGAGACTGCGAGGGAGACAGCGAGAGAGACTGTGAGGGAGACAGCGAGAGAGACTGTGAGGGAGACAGCGAGGGAGACAGCGAGAGAGACTGCGAGAGAGACTGCGAGAGAGACTGCGACAGAGACTGCGAGAGAGACTGCGAGAGAGACTGCGAGGGAGACAGCGAGGGAGACAGCGAGAGAGACTGTGAGGGAGAAAGCGAGAGAAACTGCGAGAGAGACAGCGAGGGATACAGCGAGAGACACTGCGAGAGAGAGCGAGGGAGAGAGCGAGGGAGACTTCGAGAGAGACTTCGAGAGAGACTGCGAGGGAGACAGCGAGGGAGACAGCGAGGGAGACAGCGAGGGAGACAGCGAGGGAGACAGCGAGGGAGACAGCGAGAGAGACAGCGAGAGAGACAGCGAGAGAGACAGCGAAAGAGACTGCGAGAGAGACTGCGAGAGAGACTGCGAGAGCGACTGCTAGGGAGACAGCGAGGGAGACAGCGAAGGTGACAGCGAGGGAGACAGCGAGAGAAACTGCGAGGAAGACAGCGAGAGAGACTGCGAGAGAGACGGCGAGGGAGACAGTGAGGGAGAGAGCGAGGGACACAGCGAGGGAGACAGCGAGGGAGACAGCGAGGGAGACAGCGAGGGAGACAGCGAGGGAGACAGTGAGGGAGACAGCGAGAGAGACAGCGAGAGGGACAGCGAGAGGGACAGCGAGAGGGACAGCGAGGGAGAAAGCGAGAGAGACTGCGAGAGAGACTGCGAGAGAGACTGCGAGGGAGACAGCGAGAGAGACAGCGAGAGAGAATGCAAAGGAGACTGTGAGAGAGACAGCGAGATAGACTGCGAGAGGGACAGCGAGAGAGACTGCGAGAGGGACAGCGAGAGAGACTGCGAGAGAGACTGCGAGAGAGACTGCGAGAGAGACTGCGAGAGAGACTGCGAGAGAGACTGCGAGAGAGATGGAGAGAGAGATGGAGAGAGAGACGGCGAGAGAGACAGTGAGGGAGAGAGCGAGAGAGACTGCGAGGGAGACAGCGAGAGAGACTGCGAGAGGGACAGTGAGAGAGACTGCGAGAGGGACAGCGAGAGAGACTGCGAGAGAGACTGCGAGAGAGACTGCGAGATAGACTGCGAGAGAGACTGCGAGAGAGACTGCGAGAGAGACTGCGAGAGAGACTGCAAAGGAGACTGCGAGAGAGATGGAGAGAGAGACGGCGAGAGAGATGGAGAGAGAGACGGCGAGAGAGATGGAGAGAGAGACGGCGAGAGAGACGGCGAGAGAGACAGTGAGGGAGAGAGCGAGAGAGACTGCGAGGGAGACAGCGAGAGAGACTGTGAGAGATACAGCGAGGGATAGAGCGAGTGAGACAGCGAGGGAGACAGCAAGAGTACATTGAGAGAGACAGCGAGAGAGACAGCGAGAGAGACAGCGAGAGAGACGGCCAGGGAGACGGCCAGGGAGACGGCCAGGGAGACGGCCAGGGAGACGGCCAGGGAGACGGCCAGGGAGACGGCCAGGGAGACGGCCAGGGAGACGGCCAGGGAGACAGCGAGGGAGACAGCGAGGGAGACAGCGAGGGAGACAGCGAGGGAGACAGCGAGGGAGACAGCGACGGAGACAGCGACAGAGACAGCGACAGAGACAGCGACAGAGACAGCGACAGAGACAGCGACAGAGACAGCGACAGAGACAGCGACAGAGACAGAGACAGCGAGGGAGACAGCGAGGGAGACAGCGAGGGAGACAGCGAGAGAGACAGCGAGAGAGACAGCCGGGGATACAGAGAGAGTGACAGCAAGGGAGACGGCGAGGGAGACGACGAGGGAGACAGCGAGGGAGACAGCGAGGGAGACAGCGAGGGAGACAGCGAGGGAGACAGCGAGGGAGACAACGAGGGAGACAGCGAGGGAGACAGCGAGGGAGACTGCGAGAGAGACTGCGAGGGAGGCAGCGAGGGAGACAGCGAGGGAGACAGCGAGGGAGACAGCGAGGGAGACAGCGAGGGAGACAGCGAGGGAGACACGAGGGAGACAGCGAGGGAGACACGAGGGAGACAGCGAGGGAGACAGCGAGGGAGACAGCGAGGGAGACAGCGAAAGAGAATGCGAGAGTGACTGCGAGAGAGACTGCGAGAGAGACTGCGAGAGAGACATCCAGGGTGACTTCGAGGGAGACTTCGAGGGAGACTTCGAGGGAGACTGCGAGGGAGACTGCGAGGGAGACTGCGAGGGAGACTGCGAGGGAGACTGCGAGAGAGACTGAGAGAGAGACTGAGAGAGAGACTGAGAGAGAGACTGAGAGAGAGACTGAGAGAGACAGCGAGGGAGACAGCGAGGGAGACAGCGAGGGAGACAGCGAGGGAGACAGCGAGGGAGACAGCGAGAGAGTCTGCGAGGGAGAGAGCGAGGGAGAAAGCAAGAGAGACTGCGAGAGAGACTGCGAGGGAGACTGCGAGGGAGACAGCGATATAGACTGCGAGGGAGACAGCGAGAGAGACTGCGAGGGAGACTGCGAGAGAGACTGTGAGAGAGACTGTGAGAGAGACTACGAGGGAGACAGCGAGAGAGACTGTGAGGGAGACTGCGAGGGAGACAGCGAGGGAGACTGCGAGGGAGACAGCGAGGGAGACAGCGAGGGAGACAGCGAGAGAGACTGCGAGAGAGACTGCGAGAGAGACTGCGAGAGAGACTGCGAGAGAGACTGCGAGAGAGACTGCGAGAGAGACAGCGAGAGAGACAGCGAGAGAGACTGCGAGAGAGACTGCGAGAGAGACTGCGAGAGAGACAGCAAGAGAGACTGCGAGGGAGAAAGCGAGAGAAACAGCGAGAGAGAATGCTATGGAGATAGCGAGAGAGACAGCGAGGGATACAGCGAGAGTCACTGCGAGAGAGAATGCGAGGGAGACGGCGATTGAGACGGCGAGGGAGACGGCGAGGGAGACGGCGAGGGAGACGGCGAGGGAGATGGCGAGGGAGACGGCGAGGGAGACAGCGAGGGAGACAGCGAGGGAGACAGCGAGGGAGACAGCGAGGGAGACAGCGACAGAGACAGCGACAGAGACAGCGACAGAGACAGCGACAGAGACAGCGACAGAGACTGTGAGAGAGACTGCGAGGGACACAGCGAGAGAGACTGCGAGGTAGACTGCGAGAGAGAATGCGAGAGAGATCGCGTGAGACAGCGAGGGAGACAGCGAGGGAGACAGCGAGGGAGACAGCGAGGGAGACTGCAAGGGAGACTGCGAGGGAGACTGCGAGGGAGACTGCGAGGGAGACTGCGAGGGAGACTGCGAGGGAGACTGCGAGGGAGACTGCGAGAGGGACTGCGAGAGGGACTGCGAGAGGGACTGCGAGGGAGACAGCGAGGGAGACAGCGAGGGAGACAGCGAGGGAGACACGAGGGAGACAGCGAGGGAGACACGAGGGAGACACGAGGGAGACAGCGAGGGAGACAGCGAGGGAGACAGCGAGGGAGACAGCGAAAGAGAATGCGAGAGTGACAGCGAGAGAGACTGCGAGAGAGACTGCGAGAGAGACATCCAGGGTGACTTCGAGGGAGACTTCGAGGGAGACTGCGAGGGAGACTGCGAGGGAGCCTGCGAGGGAGACTGCGAGGGAGACTGCGAGAGAGACTGAGAGAGAGACTGAGAGAGAGACTGAGAGAGAGACTGAGAGAGAGACTGAGAGAGACAGCGAGGGAGACAGCGAGGGAGACAGCGAGGGAGACAGCGAGGGAGACAGCGAGGGAGACAGCGAGAGAGTCTGCGAGGGAGAGAGCGAGGGAGAAAGCAAGAGAGACTGCGAGAGAGACTGCGAGGGAGACAGAGATAGAGACTGCGAGGGAGACAGCGAGAGAGACTGCGAGGGAGACTGCGAGAGAGACTGTGAGAGAGACTGTGAGACAGACTGTGAGAGAGACTACGAGGGAGACAGCGAGAGAGACTGTGAGGGAGACTGCGAGGGAGACAGCGAGGGAGACAGCGAGGGAGACAGCGAGGGAGACAGCGAGGGAGACTGCGAGAGAGACTGCGAGAGAGACTGCGAGAGAGACTGCGAGAGAGACTGCGAGGGAGACAGAGATAGAGACTGCGAGGGAGACAGCGAGAGAGACTGCGAGGGAGACTGCGAGAGAGACTGTGAGAGAGACTGTGAGACAGACTGTGAGAGAGACTACGAGGGAGACAGCGAGAGAGACTGTGAGGGAGACTGCGAGGGAGACAGCGAGGGAGACTGCGAGGGAGACAGCGAGGGAGACAGCGAGGGAGACAGCGAGAGAGACTGCGAGAGAGACTGCGAGAGAGACTGCGAGAGAGACTGCGAGAGAGACTGCGAGAGAGACAGCGAGAGAGACAGCGAGAGAGACTGCGAGAGAGACTGCGAGAGAGACTGCGAGAGAGACAGCAAGAGAGACTGCGAGGGAGAAAGCGAGAGAAACAGCGAGAGAGAATGCTATGGAGATAGCGAGAGAGACAGCGAGGGATACAGCGAGAGTCACTGCGAGAGAGAATGCGAGGGAGACGGCGATTGAGACGGCGAGGGAGACGGCGAGGGAGACGGCGAGGGAGACGGCGAGGGAGACGGCGAGGGAGACAGCGAGGGAGACAGCGAGGGAGACAGCGAGGGAGACAGCGAGGGAGACAGCGACAGAGACAGCGACAGAGACAGCGACAGAGACAGCGACAGAGACAGCGACAGAGACTGTGAGAGAGACTGCGAGGGACACAGCGAGAGAGACTGCGAGGTAGACTGCGAGAGAGAATGCGAGAGAGATCGCGTGAGACAGCGAGGGAGACAGCGAGGGAGACAGCGAGGGAGACTGCAAGGGAGACTGCGAGGGAGACTGCGAGGGAGACTGCGAGGGAGACTGCGAGGGAGACTGCGAGGGAGACTGCGAGAGGGACTGCGAGAGGGACTGCGAGGGAGACAGCGAGGGAGACAGCGAGGGAGACAGCGAGGGAGACACGAGGGAGACAGCGAGGGAGACACGAGGGAGACACGAGGGAGACAGCGAGGGAGACAGCGAGGGAGACAGCGAGGGAGACAGCGAAAGAGAATGCGAGAGTGACTGCGAGAGAGACTGCGAGAGAGACTGCGAGAGAGACATCCAGGGTGACTTCGAGGGAGACTTCGAGGGAGACTGCGAGGGAGACTGCGAGGGAGACTGCGAGGGAGACTGCGAGGGAGACTGCGAGAGAGACTGAGAGAGAGACTGAGAGAGAGACTGAGAGAGAGACTGAGAGAGAGACTGAGAGAGACAGCGAGGGAGACAGCGAGGGAGACAGCGAGGGAGACAGCGAGGGAGAGAGCGAGGGAGAAAGCAAGAGAGACTGCGAGAGAGACTGCGAGGGAGACAGAGATAGAGACTGCGAGGGAGACAGCGAGAGAGACTGCGAGGGAGACTGCGAGAGAGACTGTGAGAGAGACTGTGAGACAGACTGTGAGAGAGACTACGAGGGAGACAGCGAGAGAGACTGTGAGGGAGACTGCGAGGGAGACAGCGAGGGAGACAGCGAGGGAGACAGCGAGGGAGACAGCGAGGGAGACTGCGAGAGAGACTGCGAGAGAGACTGCGAGAGAGACTGCGAGAGAGACTGCGAGAGAGACTGCGAGAGAGACAGCGAGAGAGACAGCGAGAGAGACTGCGAGAGAGACTGCGAGAGAGACTGCGAGAGAGACAGCGAGAGAGACTCCGAGGGAGAAAGCGAGAGAAACAGCGAGAGAGAATGCTATGGAGATAGCGAGAGAGACAGCGAGGGATACAGCGAGAGACACTGCGAGAGAGAATGCGAGGGAGACGGCGATTGAGACAGCGAGGGAGACGGCGAGGGAGACGGCGAGGGAGACGGCGAGGGAGACGGCGAGGGAGACGGCGAGGGAGACAGCGAGGGAGACAGCGAGGGAGACAGCGAGGGAAACAGCGACAGAGACAGCGACAGAGACAGCGACAGAGACAGCGACAGAGACTATGAGAGAGACTGCGAGGGACACAGCGAGAGAGACTGCGAGGTAGACTGCGAGAGAGAATGCGAGAGAGATCGCGTGAGACAGCGAGGGAGACAGCGAGGGAGACAGCGAGGGAGACTGCGAGGGAGACTGCGAGGGAGACTGCGAGGGAGACTGCGAGGGAGACTGCGAGGGAGACTGCGAGGGAGACTGCGAGAGGGACTGCGAGAGGGACTGCGAGGGAGACAGCGAGGGTGACAGCAAGAGAGACTGCGAGAGAGACTGCGAGAGAGACTGCGAGAGAGACTGCGAGAGAGACAGCGAGAGAGACTGCGAGAGAGACTGCAAGGGAGAAAGCGAGAGAAACTGCGAGAGAGACTGCTATGGAGATAGCGAGGGAGACAGCGAGGGAGACAGCGAGGGAGACAGCGAGGGAGACAGCGAGAGAGACAGCGAGAGAGACTGCGAGAGAGACTGCGAGAGAGACTGCGAGAGAGACTGTGAGAGAGACTGCGAGAGAGACTGCGAGAGAGACTGCGAGAGAGACTGCGAGAGAGACTGCGAGGGAGACTGCGAGGGAGGCAGCGAGGGAGACAGCGAGGGAGACAGCGACAGAGACAGCGACAGAGACAGCGACAGAGACAGCGAGAGAGACAGCGACAGAGACTGTGAGAGAGACTGCGAGGGACACAGCGAGAGAGACTGCGAGGGAGACAACGAGAGAGAATGCGAGAGAGATCGCGCGAGACAGCGAGGGAGACAGCGAGGGAGACAGCGAGGGAGACAGCGAGGGAGACAGCGAGGGAGACAGCGAGAGAAACTGCGAGGAAGACTGCGAGGAAGACTGCGAGAGAGACTGCGAGAGAGACTGCGAGAGAGACTGCGAGAGAGACTGCGTGGGAGAAAGCGAGAGAGTCTGCGAGAGAGACTGCGAGGGAGACTGCAAGGGAGACAGCGAGAGAGACAGCGAGAGAGACAGCGAGAGAGACAGCGAGAGAGACAGCGAGGGAGATAGCGAGAGAGACTGCGAGAGAGACTGCGAGGGAGAGAGCGAGGGAGAAAGCAAGAGAGACTGCGAGAGAGACGGCGAGGGAGACTGCGAGGGAGACAGCGATAGAGACTGCGAGGGAGACAGCGAGAGAGACTGCGAGGGAGACTGTGAGAGAGACTGTGAGAGAGACTACGAGGGAGACAGCGAGAGAGACTGTGAGGGAGACTGCGAGGGAGACAGCGAGGGAGACTGCGAGGGAGACAGCGAGGGAGACAGCGAGAGAGACTGCGAGAGAGACTGCGAGAGAGACTGCGAGAGAGACTGCGAGAGAGACTGCGAGAGAGACTGCGAGAGAGACAGCGAGAGAGACAGCGAGAGAGACTGCGAGAGAGACTGCGAGAGAGACTGCGAGAGAGACAGCGAGAGAGACAGCGAGAGAGACTGCGAGGGAGAAAGCGAGAGAAACAGCGAGAGAGAATGCTATGGAGATAGCGAGAGAGACAGCGAGGGATACAGCGAGAGACACTGCGAGAGAGAATGCGAGGGAGACGGCGATTGAGACGGCGAGGGAGACGGCGAGGGAGACGGCGAGGGAGACGGCGAGGGAGACGGCGAGGGAGACGGCGAGGGAGACAGCGAGGGAGACAGCGAGGGAGACAGCGACAGAGACAGCGACAGAGACAGCGACAGAGACAGCGACAGAGACAGCGACAGAGACTGTGAGAGAGACTGCGAGGGACACAGCGAGAGAGACTGCGAGGTAGACTGCGAGAGAGAATGCGAGAGAGATCGCGTGAGACAGCGAGGGAGACAGCGAGGGAGACTGCGAGGGAGACTGCGAGGGAGACTGCGAGGGAGACTGCGAGGGAGACTGCGAGGGAGACTGCGAGAGGGACTGCGAGAGAGACTGCGAGAGGGACTGCGAGGGAGACAGCGAGGGTGACAGCAAGAGAGACTGCGAGAGAGACTGCGAGAGAGACTGCGAGAGAGACTGCGAGAGAGACAGCGAGAGAGACTGCGAGAGAGACTGCAAGGGAGAAAGCGAGAGAAACTGCGAGAGAGACTGCTATGGAGATAGCGAGGGAGACAGCGAGGGAGACAGCGAGGGAGACAGCGAGAGAGACAGCGAGAGAGACTGCGAGAGAGACTGCGAGAGAGACTGCGAGGGAGGCAGCGAGGGAGACAGCGAGGGAGACAGCGACAGAGACAGCGACAGAGACAGCGAGAGAGACAGCGACAGAGACTGTGAGAGAGACTGCGAGGGACACAGCGAGAGAGACTGCGAGGGAGACAACGAGAGAGAATGCGAGAGAGATCGCGCGAGACAGCGAGGGAGACAGCGAGGGAGACAGCGAGGGAGACAGCGAGGGAGACAGCGAGGGAGACAGCGAGGGAGACAGCGAGGGAGACAGCGAGAGAAACTGCGAGGAAGACTGCGAGGAAGACTGCGAGAGAGACTGCGAGAGAGACTGCGAGAGAGACTGCGTGGGAGAAAGCGAGAGAGACTGCGAGAGAGACTGCGAGAGAGACTGCGAGGGAGACTGCAAGGGAGACAGCGAGAGAGACAGCGAGAGAGACAGCGAGAGAGACAGCGAGGGAGATAGCGAGAGAGACTGCGAGAGAGACTGTGAGGGAGACTGCGAGAGAGACTGCTATGGAGATAGCGAGAGAGAAAGCGAGGGATACAGCGAGAGAGACTGCGAGAGTGACTGCGAGGGAGACGGCGAGGGAGACGGCGAGGGAGACGGCGAGGGAGACGGCGAGGGCGACGGCGAGGGCGACGGCGAGGGCGACGGCGAGAGAGACAGCGAGGGAGACAGCGAGGGAGACAGCGAGAGAGACTTCGAGAGAGACTGCGAGGGAGACGGCGAGAGAGACAGCGAGAGAGACTGTGAGGGAGACTGTGAGGGAGACAGCGAGAGAGACTGCGACAGAGACAGTGAGAGGGACTGCGAGAGAGAAAGCGAGAGAGAAAGCCAGAGAGTGCGAGGGAGACAGCGAGGGAGACAGCGAGAGAGAATGCGAGAGAGACTGCGAGAGAGACTGCGAGAGAGACTGCGAGAGAGACAGCGAGAGAGACTGCGAGAGAGACTGCAAGGGAGAAAGCGAGAGAGACTGCTATGGAGACAGCGAGGGAGACAGCGAGGGAGACAGCGAGGGAGACAGCGAGAGAGACTGCGAGAGAGACTGCGAGAGAGACTGCGAGAGAGACTGCGAGAGAGACTGCGAGAGAGACTGCGAGAGAGACTGCGAGGGAGGCAGCGAGGGAGACAGCGAGAGAAACTGCGAGGAAGACTGCGAGAGAGACTGTGAGAGAGACTGCGAGAGAGACTGCGAGAGAGACTGCGAGAGAGACTGCGAGAGAGACTGCGTGGGAGAAAGCGAGAGAGACTGCGAGAGAGACTGCGAGAGAGACTGCGAGGGAGACTGCGAGGGAGACTGCGAGGGAGACTGCAAGGGAGACAGCGAGAGAGACAGCGAGGGAGATAGCGAGGGAGATAGCGAGTGAGACTGCGAGAGAGACTGCGAGAGAGACTGTGAGGGAGATAGCGAGAGAGACAGCGAGGGATACAGCGAGAGAGACTGCGAGAGTGACTGCGAGGGAGACGGCGAGGGAGACGGCGAGGGCGATGGCGAGGGCGACGGCGAGAGAGAGAGCGAGAGAGACAGCGAGGGAGACAGCGAGGGAGACAGCGAGAGAGACTGCGAGGGAGACGGCGAGAGAGACAGCGAGAGAGACTGTGAGGGAGACTGTGAGGGAGACTGTGAGGGAGACAGCGAGAGAGACTGCGAGAGAGACTGCGAGAGAGACAGTGAGAGGGACTGCGAGAGAGAAAGCGAGAGAGAAAGCCAGAGAGTGAGAGGGAGACAGCGAGAGAGAATGCGATAGAGACTGAGAGAGAGACTGAGAGAGAGACTGAGAGGGAGACAGCGAGGGAGACAGCGAGGGAGACAGCGAGGGAGACAGCGAGGGAGACAGCGAGGGAGACATCGAGGGAGACTGCGAGGGAGACTGCGAGGGAGACTGCGAGGGAGACTGCGAGGGAGACAGCGAGAGAGACTGAGAGAGAGACTGAGAGAGACAGCGAGGGAGACAACGAGGGAGACAGTGAGAGAGTCTGCAAGGGAGAGAGCGAGGGAGAAAGCGAGAGAGACTGCGAGAGAGACTGCGAGGGAGACTGCGAGGGAGACAGCGATAGAGACTGCGAGGGAGACAGCGAGAGAGACTGCGAGAGAGACTGCGAGAGAGACTGTGAGAGAGACTGCGAGGGAGACAGCGAGAGAGACTGTGAGGGAGACAGCGAGAGAGACTGTGAGGGAGACAGCGAGGGAGACAGCGAGAGAGACTGCGAGAGAGACTGCGAGAGAGACTGCGAGAGAGACTGCGAGAGAGACTGCGAGAGAGACTGCGAGGGAGACAGCGAGGGAGACAGCGAGAGAGACTGTGAGGGAGAAAGCGAGAGAAACTGCGAGAGAGACAGCGAGGGATACTGCGAGAGAGAGCGAGGGAGAGAGCGAGGGAGACTTCGAGAGAGACTTCGAGAGAGACTGCGAGGGAGACAGCGAGGGAGACAGCGAGGGAGACAGCGAGGGAGACAGCGAGGGAGACAGCGAGGAAGACAGCGAGAGAGACAGCGAGAGAGACAGCGAGAGAGACAGCGAGAGAGACTGCGAGAGAGACTGCGAGAGAGACTGCGAGAGCGACTGCTAGGGAGACAGCGAGGGAGACAGCGAAGGTGACAGCGAGGGAGACAGCGAGAGAAACTGCGAGGAAGACAGCGAGAGAGACTGCGAGAGAGACGGCGAGGGAGACAGTGAGGGAGAGAGCGAGGGACACAGCGAGGGAGACAGCGAGGGAGACAGCGAGGGAGACAGCGAGGGAGACAGCGAGGGAGACAGCGAGAGAGACAGCGAGAGAGACAGCGAGAGGGACAGCGAGGGAGAAAGCGAGAGAGACTGCGAGAGAGACTGCGAGAGAGACTGCGAGGGAGACAGCGAGAGAGACAGCGAGAGAGAATGCAAAGGAGACTGTGAGAGAGACAGCGAGATAGACTGCGAGAGGGACAGTGAGAGAGACTGCGAGAGGGACAGCGAGAGAGACTGCGAGAGAGACTGCGAGAGAGACTGCGAGAGAGACTGCGAGAGAGACTGCGAGAGAGACTGCAAAGGAGACTGCGAGAGAGATGGAGAGAGAGATGGAGAGAGAGACGGCGAGAGAGACAGTGAGGGAGAGAGCGAGAGAGACTGCGAGGGAGACAGCGAGAGAGACTGCGAGAGGGACAGTGAGAGAGACTGCGAGAGGGACAGCGAGAGAGACTGCGAGAGAGACTGCGAGAGAGACTGCGAGAGAGACTGCGAGAGAGACTGCGAGAGAGACTGCAAAGGAGACTGCGAGAGAGATGGAGAGAGAGACGGCGAGAGAGATGGAGAGAGAGACGGCGAGAGAGACGGCGAGAGAGACAGTGAGGGAGAGAGCGAGAGAGACTGCGAGGGAGACAGCGAGAGAGACTGTGAGAGATACAGCGAGGGATAGAGCGAGTGAGACAGCGAGGGAGACAGCAAGAGTACATTGAGAGAGACAGCGAGAGAGACAGCGAGAGAGACGGCCAGGGAGACGGCCAGGGAGACGGCCAGGGAGACGGCCAGGGAGACGGCCAGGGAGACAGCGAGGGAGACAGCGAGGGAGACAGCGAGGGAGACAGCGAGGGAGACAGCGAGGGAGACAGCGACGGAGACAGCGACAGAGACAGCGACAGAGACAGCGACAGAGACAGAGACAGCGAGGGAGACAGCGAGGGAGACAGCGAGAGAGACAGCGAGAGAGACAGCCGGGGATACAGAGAGAGTGACAGCAAGGGAGACGGCGAGGGAGACGACGAGGGAGACAGCGAGGGAGACAGCGAGGGAGACAGCGAGGGAGACAGCGAGGGAGACTGCGAGAGAGACTGCGAGAGAGACTGCGAGGGAGGCAGCGAGGGAGACAGCGAGGGAGACAGCGAGGGAGACAGCGAGGGAGACAGCGAGGGAGACAGCGAGGGAGACAGCGAGGGAGACAGCGAGGGAGACACGAGGGAGACAGCGAGGGAGACAGCGAGGGAGACAGCGAGGGAGACAGCGAGGGAGACAGCGAGGGAGACTGCGAGGGAGACTGCGAGGGAGACTGCGAGGGAGACTGCGAGAGAGACAGCGAGAGAGACAGCGAGGGACACAGCGAGGGACACAGCGAGGGACACAGCGAGGGACACAGCGAGGGACACAGCGAGGGACACTGCGAGAGAGACAGCAAGAGAGACTGCGTGAGAGAGCGCGTGAGACAGCGAGGGAGACAGCGAGGGAGAGAGCGAGAGACACAGCGAGGGGGACAGCGAGAGAGACTGCAAGAGAGACTGCAAGGGAGACAGCGTGAGAGACAGCGAGGGAGAAAGCGATGGAGACAGCGAGAGAGACAGCGAGAGAGACTGCGTGGGAGACAGCGAGGGAGACAGCGAGGGAGACAGCGAGGGAGACAGCGAGGGAGACAGCGAGGGAGACTGCGAGGGAGACTGCGAGGGAGACTGCGAGGGAGACTGCGAGGGAGACTGCAAGGGAGACTGCGAGGGAGACTGCGAGGGAGACTGCGAGGGAGACTGCGAGGGAGACTGCGAGGGAGACTGCGAGGGAGACTGCGAGGGAGACTGCGAGAGAGACTGCGAGAGAGACTGCGAGGGAGACAGCGAGAGAGACTGTGAGGGAGACAGCGAGAGAGACTGCGAGGGAGACTGCGAGGGAGATTGCGATGGAGACTGCGAGGGAGACAGCGAGAGACACTGCGAGAGAGAATGCGAGGGAGACAGCGATGAAGACGGCGAGGGAGACGGCAAGAGAGAGAGCGAGAGAGAGAGCGAGAGAGAGAGCGAGAGAGAGAGCGAGGGAGAGAGCGAGGGAGAGAGCGAGGGAGAGAGCGAGGGAGAGAGCGAGGGAGAGAGCGAGGGAGAGAGCGAGGGAGAGAGCGAGGGAGAGAGCGAGGGAGAGAGCGAGGGAGAGAGCGAGGGAGAGAGCGAGGGAGAGAGCGAGGTAGACAGCGAGAGAGACTTCGAGGGAGACAGCGAGGGAGACAGCGAGGGAGACAGCGAGGGAGACAGCGAGGGAGACAGCGAGGGAGACAGCGAGGGAGACAGCGAGGGAGACAGCAATAGAGACTGCGAGAGAGACTGCCAGGGACACAGCGAGAGAGACTGCAAGGGAGACAGCGAGAGAGATCGCGTGAGACAGCGAGGGAGACAGCGTGGGAGGCAGCGAGGGAGACAGTGAGAGAAACTGCGAGGGAAACTGCGAGAGAGACTGCGAGAGAGACTGCGAGAGAGACTGCGAGAGAGACTGCGAGAGAGACTGCAAGGGACACAGCGAGGAAGACAGCGAGGAAGACAGCGAGAGCGACTGCTAGGGAGGCAGCGAGGGAGACAGCGAGGGAGACAGCGAGGGAGACTGCTAGGGAGACAGCTAGGGAGACAGCGAGGGAGGCAGCGAGGGAGACAGCGAGAGAGACTGCGAGAGAGACTGCGAGAGAGACTGCGAGAGAGACTGCGAGGGAGACAGCGAAAGAGACTGTGAGGGAAACAGCGAGGGAGACAGCGAAAGAGACTGCGAGAGAGACAGCGAGAGAGACAGCGAGAGAGACAGCGAGAGAGACTGCGAGAGAGACTGCGAGAGAGACTGCGAGGGAGACAGCCGGAGAGACTGCGAGAGGGACAGCGAGAGAGACTGCGAGAGGGACTGCGAGAGGGACTGCGAGAGGGACAGCGAGGGAGAAAGCGAGGCAGAAAGCGTGAGAGACTGTGTGGGAGACTGCAAGGGAGACAGCGAGAGAGACTGTGAGGGAGACAGCGAGGGAGACTGCGAGAGAGACTGCGAGAGAGACTGCGAGAGAGACTGCGAGAGAGACTGCGAGAGAGACTGCGAGAGAGACTGCGAGAGAGACTGCGAGGGAGACTGCAAGGGAGACTGCGAGGGAGACAGCGAGGGAGACTGCGAGAGAGACGGCGAGAGAGATGGAGAGAGACGGCGAGAGAGACTGCGAGAGAGACAGTGAGGGAGAGAGCGAGAGAGACTGCGAGGGAGACAGCGAGAGAGACAGCGAGAGAGACTGTGAGAGAGACTGCGAGAGAGACTGCGAGAGATACAGCGAGGGATAGAGCGAGGGATAGAGCGAGGGAGACAGCGAGAGTACATTGAGAGAGACTGCGAGAGAGACTGCGAGGGAGACGGCCAGGGAGACGGCCAGGGAGACGGCCAGGGAGACGGCCAGGGAGACGGCCAGGGAGACGGCCAGGGAGACGGCCAGGGAGACAGCGAGGGAGACAGCGAGGGAGACAGCGAGGGAGACAGCGACAGAGGCAGCGACAGGGACAACGACAGAGACAGCGACAGAGACAGCGACAGAGACAGCGACAGAGACAGCGAGGGAGACAGTGAGAGAGACTGCGATGGAGACAGCGATGGAGACAGCGAGAGAGACAGCGAGAGAGACAGCGAGGGAGACAGCGAGGGAGACAGCGAGGGAGACAGCGAGGGAGACAGCGAGGGAGACAGCGAGGGAGACAGCGAGGGAGACAGCGAGGGAGACAGCGAGGGAGACAGCGAGGGAGACAGCGCTGCAGACAGCGAGAGAGACTGCGAGGGAGAAAGCGAGAGCGACTTCGAGAGAGACTGCGAGGGAAACAGCGAGAGAGACTGTGAGGGAAACAGCGAGGGAGACAGCGAGAGAGACTGCGAGGGAGACTGCGAGGGAGACTGCGAGGGAGACTGCGAGGGAGACTGCGAGGGAGACTGCGAGAGTGACTGCGAGAGTGACTGCGAGAGAGACTGCGAGAGAGACTGCGAGGGAGACTGCGAGGGAGACTGCGAGGGAGACTGCGAGAGAGACTGCGAGAGAGACTGCGAGAGAGACTGCGAGGGAGACGGCCAGGGAGACGGCGAGGGAGACGGCGAGGGAGACAGCGAGGGAGACAGTGAGGGAGACAGCGACAGAGACAGCGACAGAGACAGCGACAGAGACAGCGACAGAGACAGAGACAGCGACAGAGACAGCGACAGAGACAGAGACAGCGACAGAGACAGCGACAGAGACAGCGACAGAGACAGAGACAGTGAGAGAGACAGTGAGAGAGACAGTGAGAGAGACTGCTATGGAGATAGCGAGAGAGACAGCCGGGGATACAGAGAGAGTGACTGCGAGGGAGACGGCGAGGGAGACGGCGAGGGAGACGGCGAGGGAGACGGCGAGGGAGACGGCGAGGGAGACGGCGAGGGAGACGGCGAGGGAGACGGCGAGGGAGACGGCGCGGGAGACAGCGAGGGAGACAGCGAGAGAGACTGCGAGAGAGGGCGCGTGAGACAGCGAGGGAGAGAGCGAGAGACACAGCGAGAGAGACTGCAAAAGGACTGCGAGAGAGACAGCGAGGGAGAAAGCGAGCGCGACTTCGAGAGAGACTGCGAGGGAGACAGCGAGAGAGACTGTGAGGGAAACAGCGAGGGAGACTGCGAGGGAGACTGCGAGGGAGACAGCGAGGGAGACAGCGAGGGAGACAGCGAGGGAGACAGCGAGGGAGACAGCGAGGGAGACAGCGAGGGAGACAGCGAGGGAGACAGCGAGGGAGACAGCGAGAGAGACTGCGAGAAGGACTGCGAGAAGGACTGCGAGAAGGACTGCGAGAGAGACAGCGAGGGAGAAAGTGAGAGCGACTGCGAGAGAGACTGCGAGGGAGACTGCGAGGGAGACTGCGAGGGAGACTGCGAGGGAGACTGCGAGGGAGACTGCGAGGGAGACTGCGAAAGAGACTGTGAGGGAAACAGCGAGGGAGACAGCGGAAGAGACTGCGAGGGAGACTGCGAGGCAGACTGCGAGGGAGACTGCGAGAGAGACAGCGAGAGAGACAGCGAGAGAGACAGCGAGAGAGACAGCGAGAGAGACAGCGAGAGAGACTGCAAAGGAGACTGCGAGAGAGACTGCAAAGGAGACTGCGAGAGAGACTGCGAGGGAGACAGCGAGAGAGACTGCGAGAGGGACAGCGAGAGAGACTGCGAGAGAGACTGCGAGAGGGACAGCGAGAGAGACTGCGAGAGAGACTGCGAGAGAGACTGCGAGAGAGACTGCGAGAGAGACTGCAAGAGAGACTGCGAGAGAGACTGCGAGAGAGACTGCGAGAGAGACTGCGAGGGAGACTGCGAGGGAGACTGCGAGGGAGACTGCGAGGGAGACTGCGAGGGAGACTGCGAGGGAGACAGCGAGGGAGACAGCGAGGGAGACTGCGAGAGAGATGGCGAGAGAGACGGCGAGAGAGACTGCGAGAGAGACAGTGAGGGAGAGAGCGAGAGAGACTGCGAGGGAGACTGCGAGAGAGACTGTGAGAGAGACTGCGAGAGAGACTGCGAGAGATACAGCGATGGATAGAGCGAGTGAGACAGCGAGGGAGACAGCGAGAGTACATTGAGAGAGACAGCGAGAGAGACTGCGAGGGAGACGGCGAGGGAGACGGCGAGGGAGACGGCGAGGGAGACGGCGAGGGAGACGGCGAGGGAGACGGCGAGGGAGACGGCGAGGGAGACGGCGAGGGAGACGGCGAGGGAGACGGCGAGGGAGACGGCGAGGGAGACAGCGAGGGAGACAGCGAGGGAGATAGCGAGGGAGACAGCGACAGAGACAGCGACAGAGACAGCGACAGAGACTGCTATGGAGATAGCGTAAGAGACAGCCTGGGATACAGAGAGAGTGACTGCAAGGGAGACGGCGAGGGAGACAGCGAGGGAGACTGCGAGGGAGACTGCGAGGGAGACAGCGAGGGACACAGCGAGGGACACAGCGAGGGACACAGCGAGGGACACAGCGAGGGACACAGCGAGAGAGACAGCAAGAGAGACTGCGAGAGAGTGCGCGTGAGACAGCGAGGGAGACAGCGAGGGAGAGAGCGAGAGACACAGCGAGGGGGACAGCGAGAGAGACTGCAAGAGAGACTGCAAGGGAGACAGCGAGAGAGACAGCGAGAGAGACAGCGAGGGAGAAAGCGATGGAGACAGCGAGAGAAACTGCGTGGGAGACAGCGAGGGAGACAGCGAGGGAGACAGCGAGGGAGACAGCGAGGGAGACAGCGAGGGAGACTGCGAGGGAGACTGCGAGGGAGACTGCGAGGGAGACTGCGAGGGAGACTGCGAGGGAGACTGCGAGGGAGACAGTGAGAGACACTGCGAGAGAGAATGTGAGGGTGACAGCGCTGGAGACAGCGAGAGAGACTGCGAGAAGGACTGCGAGAAGGACTGCGAGAGAGACAGCGAGGGAGAAAGCGAGAGCGACTTCGAGAGAGACTGCGAGGGAGACTGCGAGGGAGACAGCGAGGGAGACTGCGAGGGAGACTGCGAGGGAGACTGCGATGGAGACTGCGAGGGAGACAGCGAGAGACACTGCGAGAGACACTGCGAGAGACACTGCGAGAGACACTGCGAGAGACACTGCGAGAGACACTGCGAGAGACACTGCGAGAGACACTGCGAGAGACACTGCGAGAGACACTGCGAGAGAGAATGCGAGGGAGAATGCGAGGGAGACAGCGATGAAGCCAGCGAGGGAGACGGCGAGAGAGAGAGCGAGAGAGAGAGCGAGAGAGAGAGCGAGAGAGAGAGCGAGGGAGACAGCGAGGTAGACAGCGAGAGAGACTTCGAGGGAGACAGCGAGGGAGACAGCGAGGGAGACAGCGAGGGAGACAGCGAGGGAGACAGCAATAGAGACTGCGAGAGAGACTGCGAGAGAGACTGCGAGAGAGACTGCGAGGGACACAGCGAGAGAGACTGCAAGGGAGACAACGAGAGAGAATGCGAGAGAGATCGCGTGAGACAGCGAGGGAGACAGCGTGGGAGGCAGCGAGGGAGACAGCGAGAGAAACTGCGAGGGAGACTGCGAGAGAGACTGCGAGAGAGACTGCGAGAGAGACTGCGAGAGAGACTGCGAGGGACACAGCGAGGAAGACAGCGAGAGAGATTGCGAGAGCGACTGCTAGGGAGACAACGAGGGAGGCAGCGAGGGAGACAGCGAGGGAGACAGCGAGGGAGACAGCGAGAGAGACTGCTAGGGAGACAGCGAGGGAGGCAGCGAGGGAGACAGCGAGGGAGACAGCGAGGGAGACAGCGAGGGAGACAGCGAGGGAGACAGCGAGGGAGACAGCGAGGCAGACAGCGAGAGAGACTGCGGGAGAGACTGCAGGAGAGACGGCGAGGAAGACTGTGAGGGAGACTGCGAGGGAGAGAGCGAGGGAGACAGCGAGGGAGACAGCGAGGGAGACAGCGAGGGAGACAGCGAGGGAGACTGCGAGGGAGACTGCGAGGGAGACAGCGAGGGAGACAGCGAGAGAGACAGCGAGAGAGACAGCGAGAGAGACTGCGAGAAGGACTGCGAGAAGGAGTGCGAGAAGGACTGCGAGAAGGACTGCGAGAGAGACTGTGAGGGAAACAGCAAAAGAGACTGTGAGGGAAACAGCGAGGGAGACTGCGAGAGAGACAGCGAGAGAGACAGCGAGAGAGACAGCGAGAGAGACAGCGAGAGAGACAGCGAGAGAGACAGCGAGAGAGACAGCGAGAGAGACTGCGAGGGAGACTGCGAGAGGGACAGCGAGAGAGACTGCGAGAGGGACTGCGAGAGGGACTGCGAGGGAGAAAGCGAGGGAGAAAGCGAGAGAGACTGCGAGGGAGACTGCGAGGGAGACTGCGAGAGAGACTGCGAGAGAGACTGCGAGAGAGACTGTGAGGGAGAGAGCGAGAGAGACTGCGAGGGAGACAGCGAGAGAGACAGCGAGAGAGACAGCGAGAGAGACAGCGAGAGAGACAGCGAGAGAGACTGTGAGAGAGACTGCGAGAGAGACTGCGAGAGATACAGCGAGGGATAGAGCGAGTGAGACAGCGAGGGAGACAGCGAGAGTACATTGAGAGAGACTGCGAGAGAGACTGCGAGGGAGACGGCCAGGGAGACGGCCAGGGAGACGGCCAGGGAGACGGCCAGGGAGACGGCCAGGGAGACGGCCAGGGAGACGGCCAGGGAGACAGCGACAGCGACAGAGACAGCGACAGAGACAGCGACAGAGACAGCGACGGAGACAGCGAGGGAGACAGCGAGGGAGACAGCGAGGGAGACAGTGAGAGAGACAGCGAGGGAGACAGCGAGGGAGACAGTGAGAGAGACTGCGAGGGAGACAGCGAGAGACACAGCGAGGGAGACAGCGAGAGAGACTGCAAGGGAGACAGCGAGAGAGACAGCGAGAGAGACAGCGAGAGAGACAGCGAGAGAGACAGCGAGAGAGACAGCGAGAGAGACAGCGAGGGAGAAAGCGATGGAGACAGCGAGAGAGACAGCGAGAGAGACAGCTTGGGAGACTGTGAGGGAGACTGCGAGGGAGACTGCGAGGGAGACTGCGAGGGAGACTGCGAGGGAGACTGCGAGGGAGACTGCGAGGGAGACTGCGAGAGTGACTGCGAGAGAGACTGCGAGAGAGACTGCGAGGGAGACTGCGAGGGAGACTGCGAGGGAGACTGCGAGAGAGACTGCGAGAGAGATAGCGAGAGAGACTGCGAGGGAGACTGCGAGGGAGACTGCGAGGGAGACTGCGAGGGAGACTGCGAGGGAGACTGCGAGGGAGACTGCGAGGGAGACTGCGAGGGAGACTGCGAGAGTGACTGCGAGAGAGACTGCGAGAGAGACTGCGAGGGAGACTGCGAGGGAGACTGCGAGGGAGACTGCGAGGGAGACTGCGAGAGAGACTGCGAGAGAGATAGCGAGAGAGACAGCGAGAGAGACTGCGAGAGAGACTGCGAGAGAGACTGCGAGAGATACAGCGAGTGAGACAGCGAGGGAGACAGCGAGAGTACATTGAGAGAGACAGCGAGAGAGACTGCGAGAGAGACTGCGAGAGAGACTGCGAGAGAGACGGCCAGGGAGACGGCCAGGGAGACGGCCAGGGAGACGGCCAGGGAGACAGCGAGGGAGACAGCGAGGGAGACAGCGACGGAGACAGCCACGGAGACAGCGACAGAGACAGCGACAGAGACAGCGACAGAGACAGAGACAGAGACAGAGACAGTGAGAGAGACTGCTATGGAGATAGCGAGAGAGACAGCCGGGGATACAGAGAGAGTGACTGCGAGGGAGACGGCGAGGGAGACGGCGAGGGAGACGGCGAGGGAGACGGCAAGGGAGACGGCGAGGGAGACGGCGAGGGAGACGGCGAGGGAGACGGCGAGGGAGACGGCGAGGGAGACGGCGAGGGAGACGGCGAGGGAGACGGCGAGGGAGACGGCGAGGGAGACAGCGAGGGAGACAGCGAGGGAGACAGCGAGAGAGACTGCGAGAGACGGCGCGTGAGACAGCGAGGGAGAGAGCGAGAGACACAGCGAGGGAGACAGCGAGAGAGACTGCAAGAGAGACTGCAAGGGAGACAGCGAGAGAGACGGCGAGAGAGGCAGCGAGAGAGACAGCGAGAGAGACAGCGAGAGAGACAGCGAGAGAGACAGCGAGAGAGACAGCGAGAGAGACAGCGAGAGAGACAGCGAGAGAGACAGCGAGGGAGAAAGCGAGGGAGAACGCGATGGAGACAGCGAGAGAGACAGCGAGAGAGACTGCGTGGGAGACTGCGTGGGAGACAGCGTGGGAGACAGCGAGGGAGACAGCGAGGGAGACAGCGAGGGAGACAGCGAGGGAGACAGCGAGGGAGACAGCGAGGGAGACAGCGAGGGAGACAGCGAGGGAGACAGCGAGGGAGACAGCGCTGGAGACAGCGAGAGAGACTGCGAGAAGGACTGCGAGAGAGACAGCGAGGGAGAAAGCGAGCGCGACTTCGAGAGAGACTGCGAGGGAGACAGCGAGAGCGACTGTGAGGGAAACAGCGAGGGAGACTGCGAGGGAGACTGCGAGGGAGACTGCGAGGGAGACTGCGAGGGAGACTGCGAGGAAGACAGCGAGAGAGACTGCGAGAGAGACTGCAAGAGAGACTGCGAGAGAGACTGCGAGAGAGACTGCGAGAGAGACTGCGAGGGAGACTGCGAGGGAGACTGTGAGGGAGACTGCGAGGGAGACTGCGAGGGAGACAGCGAGGGAGACAGCGAGGGAGACTGCGAGAGAGATGGCGAGAGAGACGGCGAGCGAGACTGCGAGAGAGACAGTGAGGGAGAGAGCGAGAGAGACTGCGAGGGAGACTGCGAGAGAGACTGTGAGAGAGACTGCGAGAGAGACTGCGAGAGATACAGCGATGGATAGAGCGAGTGAGACAGCGAGGGAGACAGCGAGAGTACATTGAGAGAGACAGCGAGAGAGACTGCGAGGGAGACGGCGAGGGAGACGGCGAGGGAGACGGCGAGGGAGACGGCGAGGGAGACGGCGAGGGAGACGGCGAGGGAGACGGCGAGGGAGACGGCGAGGGAGACAGCGAGGGAGACAGCGAGGGAGATAGCGAGGGAGACAGCGACAGAGACAGCGACAGAGACAGCGACAGAGACTGCTATGGAGATAGCGTAAGAGACAGCCTGGGATACAGAGAGAGTGACTGCAAGGGAGACGGCGAGGGAGACAGCGAGGGAGACTGCGAGGGAGACAGCGAGGAACACAGCGAGGGACACAGCGAGGGACACAGCGAGGGACACAGCGAGGGACACAGCGAGAGAGACAGCAAGAGAGACTGCGAGAGAGTGCGCGTGAGACAGCGAGGGAGACAGCGAGGGAGAGAGCGAGAGACACAGCGAGGGGGACAGCGAGAGAGACTGCAAGAGAGACTGCAAGGGAGACAGCGAGAGAGACAGCGAGAGAGACAGCGAGGGAGAAAGCGATGGAGACAGCGAGAGAAACTGCGTGGGAGACAGCGAGGGAGACAGCGAGGGAGACAGCGAGGGAGACAGCGAGGGAGACTGCGAGGGAGACTGCGAGGGAGACTGCGAGGGAGACTGCGAGGGAGACTGCGAGGGAGACTGCGAGGGAGACTGCGAGGGAGACAGTGAGAGACACTGCGAGAGAGAATGTGAGGGTGACAGCGCTGGAGACAGCGAGAGAGACTGCGAGAAGGACTGCGAGAAGGACTGCGAGAGAGACAGCGAGGGAGAAAGCGAGAGCGACTTCGAGAGAGACTGCGAGGGAGACTGCGAGGGAGACAGCGAGGGAGACTGCGAGGGAGACTGCGAGGGAGACTGCGAGGGAGACTGCGATGGAGACTGCGAGGGAGACAGCGAGAGACACTGCGAGAGACACTGCGAGAGACACTGCGAGAGACACTGCGAGAGACACTGCGAGAGACACTGCGAGAGAGAATGCGAGGGAGAATGCGAGGGAGACAGCGATGAAGCCAGCGAGGGAGACGGCGAGAGAGAGAGCGAGAGAGAGAGCGAGAGAGAGAGCGAGAGAGAGAGCGAGGGAGACAGCGAGGTAGACAGCGAGAGAGACTTCGAGGGAGACAGCGAGGGAGACAGCGAGGGAGACAGCGAGGGAGACAGCGAGGGAGACAGCGAGGGAGACAGCAATAGAGACTGCGAGAGAGACTGCGAGGGACACAGCGAGAGAGACTGCAAGGGAGACAACGAGAGAGAATGCGAGAGAGATCGCGTGAGACAGCGAGGGAGACAGCGTGGGAGGCAGCGAGGGAGACAGCGAGAGAAACTGCGAGGGAGACTGCGAGAGAGACTGCGAGAGAGACTGCGAGAGAGACTGCGAGAGAGACTGCGAGAGAGACTGCGAGAGAGACTGCGAGGGACACAGCGAGGAAGACAGCGAGAGAGATTGCGAGAGCGACTGCTAGGGAGACAACGAGGGAGGCAGCGAGGGAGACAGCGAGGGAGACAGCGAGAGAGACTGCTAGGGAGACAGCGAGGGAGACAGCGAGGGAGACAGCGAGGGAGACAGCGAGGGAGACAGCGAGGGAGACAGCGAGGGAGACAGCGAGGCAGACAGCGAGAGAGACTGCGGGAGAGACTGCGGGAGAGACGGCGAGGAAGACTGTGAGGGAGACTGCGAGGGAGAGAGCGAGGGAGAGAGCGAGGGAGACAGCGAGGGAGACAGCGAGGGAGACAGCGAGGGAGACAGCGAGGGAGACTGCGAGGGAGACTGCGAGGGAGACAGCGAGGGAGACAGCGAGGGAGACAGCGAGGGAGACAGCGAGGGAGACAGCGAGAGAGACAGCGAGAGAGACAGCGAGAGAGACTGCGAGAAGGACTGCGAGAAGGAGTGCGAGAAGGACTGCGAGAAGGACTGCGAGAGAGACTGTGAGGGAAACAGCAAAAGAGACTGTGAGGGAAACAGCGAGGGAGACAGCGAAAGAGACTGCGAGAGAGACAGCGAGAGAGACAGCGAGAGAGACAGCGAGAGAGACAGCGAGAGAGACAGCGAGAGAGACAGCGAGAGAGACTGCGAGGGAGACTGCGAGAGGGACAGCGAGAGAGACTGCGAGAGGGACTGCGAGAGGGACTGCGAGGGAGAAAGCGAGGGAGAAAGCGAGAGAGACTGCGAGGGAGACTGCGAGAGAGACTGCGAGAGAGACTGCGAGAGAGACTGCGAGGGAGACTGCGAGGGAGACTGCGAGGGAGACAGCGAGGGAGACAGCGAGGGAGACAGCGAGGGAGACTGCGAGAGAGACGGCGAGAGAGATGGAGAGAGACGGCGAGAGAGACTGCGAGAGAGACAGTGAGGGAGAGAGCGAGAGAGACTGCGAGGGAGACAGCGAGAGAGACAGCGAGAGAGACAGCGAGAGAGACAGCGAGAGAGACTGTGAGAGAGACTGCGAGAGAGACTGCGAGAGATACAGCGAGGGATAGAGCGAGTGAGACAGCGAGGGAGACAGCGAGAGTACATTGAGAGAGACTGCGAGAGAGACTGCGAGGGAGACGGCCAGGGAGACGGCCAGGGAGACGGCCAGGGAGACGGCCAGGGAGACGGCCAGGGAGACGGCCAGGGAGACGGCCAGGGAGACGGCCAGGGAGACGGCCAGGGAGACAGCGACAGCGACAGAGACAGCGACAGAGACAGCGACGGAGACAGCGAGGGAGACAGCGAGGGAGACAGCGAGGGAGACAGCGAGGGAGACAGTGAGAGAGACAGCGAGGGAGACAGCGAGGGAGACAGTGAGAGAGACAGCTTGGGAGACTGCGAGGGAGACTGTGAGGGAGACTGCGAGGGAGACTGCGAGGGAGACTGCGAGGGAGACTGCGAGGGAGACTGCGAGGGAGACTGCGAGAGTGACTGCGAGAGAGACTGCGAGGGAGACTGCGAGGGAGACTGCGAGGGAGACTGCGAGGGAGACTGCGAGAGAGACTGCGAGAGAGATAGCGAGAGAGACTGCGAGGGAGACTGTGAGGGAGACTGCGAGGGAGACTGCGAGGGAGACTGCGAGGGAGACTGCGAGGGAGACTGCGAGGGAGACTGCGAGGGAGACTGCGAGAGTGACTGCGAGAGAGACTGCGAGAGAGACTGCGAGGGAGACTGCGAGGGAGACTGCGAGGGAGACTGCGAGGGAGACTGCGAGAGAGACTGCGAGAGAGATAGCGAGAGAGACAGCGAGAGAGACTGCGAGAGAGACTGCGAGAGAGACTGCGAGAGATACAGCGAGTGAGACAGCGAGGGAGACAGCGAGAGTACATTGAGAGAGACAGCGAGAGAGACTGCGAGAGAGACTGCGAGAGAGACTGCGAGAGAGACGGCCAGGGAGACGGCCAGGGAGACGGCCAGGGAGACGGCCAGGGAGACAGCGAGGGAGACAGCGAGGGAGACAGCGAGGGAGACAGCGAGGGAGACAGCGACGGAGACAGCGACAGAGACAGCGACAGAGACAGCGACAGAGACAGCGACAGAGACAGCGACAGAGACAGAGACAGAGACAGAGACAGAGACAGAGACAGTGAGAGAGACTGCTATGGAGATAGCGAGAGAGACAGCCGGGGATACAGAGAGAGTGACTGCGAGGGAGACGGCGAGGGAGACGGCGAGGGAGACGGCGAGGGAGACGGCAAGGGAGACGGCAAGGGAGACGGCGAGGGAGACGGCGAGGGAGACGGCGAGGGAGACGGCGAGGGAGACGGCGAGGGAGACGGCGAGGGAGACGGCGAGGGAGACGGCGAGGGAGACAGCGAGGGAGACAGCGAGGGAGACAGCGAGAGAGACTGCGAGAGACGGCGCGTGAGACAGCGAGGGAGAGAGCGAGAGACACAGCGAGGGAGACAGCGAGAGAGACTGCAAGAGAGACTGCAAGGGAGACAGCGAGAGAGACGGCGAGAGAGGCAGCGAGAGAGACAGCGAGAGAGACAGCGAGAGAGACAGCGAGAGAGACAGCGAGAGAGACAGCGAGAGAGACAGCGAGAGAGACAGCGAGAGAGACAGCGAGGGAGAAAGCGAGGGAGAACGCGATGGAGACAGCGAGAGAGACAGCGAGAGAGACTGCGTGGGAGACTGCGTGGGAGACAGCGTGGGAGACAGCGAGGGAGACAGCGAGGGAGACAGCGAGGGAGACAGCGAGGGAGACAGCGAGGGAGACAGCGAGGGAGACAGCGAGGGAGACAGCGAGGGAGACAGCGCTGGAGACAGCGAGAGAGACTGCGAGAAGGACTGCGAGAGAGACAGCGAGGGAGAAAGCGAGCGCGACTTCGAGAGAGACTGCGAGGGAGACAGCGAGAGCGACTGTGAGGGAAACAGCGAGGGAGACTGCGAGGGAGACTGCGAGGGAGACTGCGAGGGAGACTGCGAGGGAGACTGCGAGGAAGACAGCGAGGGAGACAGCGAGGGAGACAGCGAGGGAGACAGCGAGGGAGACAGCGAGGGAGACAGCGAGAGAGACTGCGAGAAGGACTGCGAGAAGGACTGCGAGAGAGACAGCGTGGGAGAAAGTGAGAGCGACTGCGAGAGAGACTGCGAGGGAGACTGCGAGGGAGACTGCGAGGGAGACTGCGAGGGAGACTGCGAGGGAGACTGCGAGGGAGACTGCGAGGGAGACTGCGAGGGAGACTGCGAAAGAGACTGTGAGGGAAACAGCGAGGGAGACAGCGGAAGAGACTGCGAGGGAGACTACGAGGGAGACTGCGAGGCAGACTGCGAGGGAGACTGCGAGGGAGACTGCGAGAGAGACAGCGAGAGAGACAGCGAGAGAGACAGCGAGAGAGACAGCGAGAGAGACAGCGAGAGAGACAGCGAGAGAGACTGCGAGAGAGACTGCGAGAGAGACTGCGAGAGAGACTGCGAGAGAGACTGCGAGAGAGACTGCGAGAGGGACAGCGAGAGAGACTGCGAGAGGGACTGCGAGAGAGACTGCGAGAGAGACTGCGAGGGAGACTGCGAGGGAGACTGCGAGGGAGACAGCGAGGGAGACAGCGAGGGAGACAGCGAGGGAGACAGCGAGGGAGACAGCGAGGGAGACGGCGAGGGAGACTGCGAGAGAGATGGCGAGAGAGACGGCGAGAGAGACTGCGAGAGAGACAGTGAGGGAGAGAGCGAGAGAGACTGCGAGGGAGACAGCGAGAGAGACAGCGAGAGAGACTGTGAGAGGGACAGCGAGAGAGACTGCGAGAGAGACTGCGAGAGAGACTGCGAGAGAGACTGCGAGGGAGACTGCGAGAGGGACAGCGAGAGAGACTGCGAGAGAGACTGCGAGAGGGACAGCGAGAGAGACTGCGAGAGAGACTGCGAGAGAGACTGCGAGAGAGACTGCGAGAGAGACTGCGAGGGAGACTGCGAGGGAGACAGCGAGGGAGACAGCGAGGGAGACAGCGAGGGAGACAGCGAGGGAGACAGCGAGGGAGACAGCGAGGGAGACAGCGAGGGAGACTGCGAGAGAGATGGCGAGAGAGACGGCGAGAGAGATTGCGAGAGAGACAGTGAGGGAGAGAGCGAGAGAGACTGCGAGGGAGACAGCGAGAGAGACAGCGAGAGAGACAGCGAGAGAGACAGCGAGAGAGACTGTGAGAGAGACTGCGAGGGAGACTGCGAAAGAGACTGTGAGGGAAACAGCGAGGGAGACAGCGGAAGAGACTGCGAGGGAGACTGCGAGGCAGACTGCGAGGGAGACAGCGAGAGAGACAGCGAGAGAGACAGCGAGAGAGACAGCGAGAGAGACAGCGAGAGAGACTGCAAAGGAGACTGCGAGAGAGACTGCGAGGGAGACAGCGAGAGAGACTGCGAGAGAGACTGCGAGAGGGACAGCGAGAGAGACTGCGAGAGGGACAGCGAGAGAGACTGCGAGAGAGACTGCGAGGGAGACAGCGAGGGAGACAGCGAGGGAGACAGCGAGGGAGACAGCGAGGGAGACTGCGAGAGAGACGGCGAGAGAGACGGCGAGAGAGACGGCGAGAGAGACTGCGAGAGAGACTGCGAGAGAGACAGTGAGGGAGAGAGCGAGAGAGACTGCGAGGGAGACAGCGAGAGAGACAGCGAGAGAGACTGTGAGAGAGACTGCGAGAGAGACTGCGAGAGAGACTGCGAGAGATACAGCGATGGATAGAGCGAGTGAGACAGCGAGGGAGACAGCGAGAGTACATTGAGAGAGACAGCGAGAGAGACTGCGAGAGAGACTGCGAGGGTGACGGCGAGGGAGACGGCGAGGGAGACGGCGAGGGAGACAGCGAGGGAGACAGCGAGGGAGACAGCGAGGGAGACAGCGACAGAGACAGCGACAGAGACAGCGAGGGAGACAGTGAGAGAGACTGCTATGGAGATAGCGTAAGAGACAGCCCGGGATACAGAGAGAGTGACTGCAAGGGAGACGGCGAGGGAGACAGCGAGGGAGACAGCGAGGGAGACTGCGAGGGAGACAGCGAGGGACACAGCGAGGGACACAGCGAGGGACACAGCGAGGGACACAGCGAGGGACACAGCGAGGGAGACTGCGAGAGAGAGCGCATGAGACAGCGAGGGAGACAGCGAGGGAGAGAGCGAGGGAGACAGCGAGGGAGAGAGCGAGAGACACAGCGAGGGAGACAGCGAGGGAGACAGCGAGGGAGACAGCGAGGGAGACAGCGAGGGAGACAGCGAGAGAGACTGTGAGAGAGACAGCGAGAGAGACAGCGAGAGAGACAGCGAGAGAGACAGCGAGAGAGGCAGCGAGAGAGACAGTGAGAGAGGCAGCGAGGGAGACAGCGAGGGAGACAGCGAGGGAGACAGCGAGGGAGACAGCGAGGGAGACAGCGAGGGAGACAGCGAGGGAGACAGCAAAGGAGACTGCGAGAGAGACTGCGAGAGGGACAGCGAGAGAGACTGCGAGAGGGACAGCGAGAGAGACTGCGAGAGAGACTGCGAGAAGGACTGCGAGAAGGACTGCGAGAGAGACAGCGAGGGAGAAAGCGAGAGCGACTTCGAGAGAGACTGCGAGGGAGACAGCGAGAGAGACTGTGAGGGAAACAGCGAGGGAGACAGCGAGAGAGACTGCGAGGGAGACTGCGAGGGAGACTGCGAGGGAGACTGCGAGGGAGACTGCGAGAGTGACTGCGAGGGAGCCTGCGAGAGAGACAGCGAGAGAGACTGCGAGAGAGACAGCGAGAGAGACTGCGAGAGAGACTGCGAGAGATACAGCGAGGGATAGAGCGAGTGAGACAGCGAGGGTGACAGTGAGAGATACAGCGAGGGATAGAGCGAGTGAGACAGCGAGGGAGACAGCGAGAGAGACAGCGAGAGAGACTGCGAGAGAGACGGCCAGGGAGACGGCCAGGGAGACGGCCAGGGAGACGGCCAGGGAGACGGCCAGGGAGACGACGAGGGAGACGACGAGGGAGACGACGAGGGAGACGACGAGGGAGACGACGAGGGAGACAACGAGGGAGACAGCGAGGGAGACAGCGAGGGAGACAGCGACAGAGACAGCGACAGAGACAGCGACAGAGACAGCGACAGAGACAGCGACAGAGACAGCGACAGAGACAGCGACAGAGACTGCTATGGAGATAGCGAGAGAGACAGCCGGGGATACAGAGAGAGTGACTGCAAGGGAGACGGCGAGGGAGACGGCGAGGGAGACGGCGAGGGAGACGGCGAGGGAGACGGCGAGGGAGACGGCGAGGGAGACGGCGAGGGAGACGGCGAGGGAGACAGCGAGGGACACAGCGAGGGAGACAGCGAGGGACACAGCGAGAGAGACAGCGAGAGAGACAGCGAGAGAGACAGCGAGAGAGACAGCGAGGGAGACTGCGAGGGAGACTGCGAGAGAGACTGAGATAGAGACAGCGAGAGAGACAGCGAGGGAGAAAGCGAGGGAGAAAGCGAGGGAGAAAGCGAGGGAGAAAGCGAGGGAGACTGCGAGAGAGACTGCGAGGGAGACTGCGAGGGAGACTGCGAGGGAGACAGCGTGGGAGACAGCGAGAGAGACAGCGAGAGAGACTGCAAAGGAGACTGCGAGAGAGACAGCGAGAGAGACTGCGAGAGGGACAGCGAGAGAGACTGCGAGAGGGACAGCGAGAGAGACTGCGAGAGAGACTGCGAGGGAGACTGCGAGGGAGACAGCGAGGGAGACAGCGAGGGAGACTGCGAGGGAGACAGCGAGGGAGACAGCGAGGGAGACTGCGAGAGAGATGGCGAGAGAGATGGAGAGAGAGACGGCGAGAGAGACAGTGAGGGAGAGAGCGAGAGAGACTGCGAGGGAGACAGCGAGAGAGACTGTGAGAGAGACTGCGAGAGATAGAGCGAGTGAGACAGCGAGGGAGACAGCGAGAGTACATTGAGAGAGACAGCGAGTGAGACTGCGAGAGAGACTGCGAGAGAGACAGCGAGTGAGACTGCGAGAGAGACTGCGAGAGAGACTGCGAGGGAGACGGCCAGGGAGACGGCCAGGGAGACGGCCAGGGAGACGGCCAGGGAGACGGCCAGGGAGACGGCCAGGGAGACGGCCAGGGAGACGGCGACGGAGACAGCGACAGAGACAGCGACAGAGACAGCGACAGAGACAGCGACAGAGACAGCGACAGAGACAGAGACAGAGACAGCGGGGGAGACAGTGAGGGAGACAGCGAGGGAGACAGCGAGGGAGACAGTGAGAGAGACTGCGAGAGAGACTGCGAGAGAGGGCGCGTGAGACAGCGAGGGAGAGAGCGAGAGACACAGCGAGGGAGACAGCGAGAGAGACTGCAAGAGAGACTGCAAGGGAGACAGCGAGAGAGACGGCGAGAGAGGCAGCGAGAGAGACAGCGAGAGAGACAGCGAGAGAGACAGCGAGAGAGACAGCGAGAGAGACAGCGAGGGAGAAAGCGAGGGAGAAAGCGAGGGAGAAAGCGATGGAGACAGCGAGAGAGACAGCGAGAGAGACAGCGAGAGAGACTGCGTGGGAGACAGCGAGGGAGACAGCGAGGGAGACAGCGAGGGAGACAGCGAGGGAGACAGCGAGGGAGACAGCGCTGGAGAAAGCGAGAGAGACTGCGAGAAGGACTGCGAGGGAGACAGCGAGAGAGACTGTGAGGGAAACAGCGAGGGAGACTGCGAGGGAGACTGCGAGGGAGACTGCGAGGGAGACTGCGAGGGAGACAGCGAGGGAGACAGCGAGGGAGACAGCGAGGGAGACAGCGAGAGAGACAGCGAGAGAGACTGCGAGAAGGACTGCGAGAAGGACTGCGAGAAGGACTGCGAGAGAGACAGCGAGGGAGAAAGTGAGAGCGACTGCGATAGAGACTGCGAGGGAGACTGCGAGGGAGACTGCGAGGGAGACTGCGAGGGAGTCTGCGAGGGAGACTGCGAAAGAGACTGTGAGGGAATCAGCGAGGGAGACATCGGAAGAGACTGCGAGGGAGACTGCGAGGCAGACTGCGAGGGAGACTGCGAGAGAGACAGCGAGAGAGACTGTGAGGGAAACAGCGAGGGAGACAGCGGAAGAGACTGCGAGGGAGACTGCGAGGCAGACTGCGAGGGAGACTGCGAGAGAGACAGCGAGAGAGACAGCGAGAGAGACAGCGAGAGAGACAGCGAGAGAGACAGCGAGAGAGACTGCAAAGGAGACTGCGAGAGAGACTGCAAGGGAGACAGCGAGAGAGACAGCGAGAGAGACAGCGAGAGAGACAGCGAGAGAGACAGCGAGAGAGACAGCGAGAGAGACAGCGAGAGAGACAGCGAGAGAGACAGTGAGAGAGACAGCGAGAGAGACAGCGAGAGAGACTGCAAAGGAGACTGCGAGAGAGACTGCGAGGGAGACAGCGAGAGAGACTGCGAGAGGGACAGCGAGAGAGACTGCGAGAGGGACAGCGAGAGAGACTGCGAGAGAGACTGCGAGAGAGACTGCGAGGGAGACAGCGAGGGAGACAGCGAGGGAGACAGCGAGGGAGACAGCGAGGGAGACAGCGAGGGAGACTGCGAGAGAGACGGCGAGAGAGACTGCGAGAGAGACAGTGAGGGAGAGAGCGAGAGAGACTGCGAGGGAGACAGCGAGAGAGACAGCGAGAGAGACTGCGAGAGAGACTGCGAGAGATACAGCGAGGGATAGAGCGAGTGAGACAGCGAGGGAGACAGCGAGAGTACATTGAGAGAGACAGCGAGAGAGACTGCGAGAGAGACTGCGAGGGAGACGGCGAGGGAGACGGCGAGGGAGACGGCGAGGGAGACGGCGAGGGAGACGGCGAGGGAGACGGCGAGGGAGACAGCGAGGGAGACAGCGACAGAGACAGCGACAGAGACAGCGACAGAGACAGCGACAGAGACAGCGAGGGAGACAGTGAGAGAGACTGCTATGGAGATAGCGTAAGAGACAGCCCGGGATACAGAGAGAGTGACTGCAAGGGAGACGGCGAGGGAGACAGCGAGGGAGACAGCGAGGGAGACTGCGAGGGAGACTGCGAGGGAGACAGCGAGGGACACAGCGAGGGACACAGCGAAGGACACAGCGAAGGACACAGCGAGGGAGACAGCGAGAGAGACTGCGAGAGAGAGCGCATGAGACAGCGAGGGAGACAGCGAGGGAGAGAGCGAGAGACACAGCGAGGGAGACAGCGAGGGAGACAGCGAGGGAGACAGCGAGGGAGACAGCGAGGGAGACTGCGAGAGAGACAGCGAGAGAGACAGCGAGAGAGACAGCGAGAGAGACAGCGAGAGAGACAGCGAGAGAGGCAGCGAGAGAGACAGCGAGGGAGACAGCGAGGGAGACAGCGAGGGAGAAAGCGATGGAGACAGCGAGAGAGACAACGAGAGAGACTGCGTGGGAGACAGCAAAGGAGACTGCGAGAGAGACTGCGAGAGGGACAGCGAGAGAGACTGCGAGAGGGACAGCGAGAGAGACAGCGAGAGAGACTGCGAGAGAGACTGCGAGAAGGACTGCGAGAAGGACTGCGAGAAGGACTGCGAGAAGGACTGCGAGAGAGACAGCGAGGGAGAAAGCGAGAGCGACTTCGAGAGAGACTGCGAGGGAGACAGCGAGAGAGACTGTGAGGGAAACAGCGAGGGAGACAGCGAGAGAGACTGCGAGGGAGACTGCGAGGGAGAATGCGAGGGAGACTGCGAGGGAGACTGCGAGGGAGACTGCGAGAGTGACTGCGAGGGAGACTGCGAGGGAGCCTGCGAGAGAGACAGCGAGAGAGACCGCGAGAGAGACAGCGAGAGAGACTGCGAGAGAGACTGCGAGAGAGACTGCGAGAGATACAGCGAGGGATAGAGCGAGTGAGACAGCGAGGGAGACAGCGAGGGAGACAGCGAGGGAGACAGCGAGGGAGACAGTGAGGGATAGAGCGAGTGAGACAGCGAGGGAGACAGCGAGAGAGACAGCGAGAGAGACTGCGAGAGAGACGGCCAGGGAGACGGCCAGGGAGACGGCCAGGGAGACGGCCAGGGAGACTGCCAGGGAGACGGCCAGGGAGACGGCCAGGGAGACGGCCAGGGAGACGGCCAGGGAGACGGCCAGGGAGACGGCCAGGGAGACGGCCAGGGAGACGACGAGGGAGACGACGAGGGAGACGACGAGGGAGACGGCCAGGGAGACAGCGAGGGAGACAGCGACAGAGACAGCGACAGAGACAGCGACAGAGACAGTGAGAGATACTGCTATGGAGATAGCGAGAGAGACAGCCGGGGATACAGAGAGAGTGACTGCAAGGGAGACGGCGAGGGAGACGGCGAGGGAGACGGCGAGGGAGACAGCGAGGGAGACGGCGAGGGAGACAGCGAGGGAGACAGCGAGGGAGACTGCGAGGGACACAGCGAGGGACACAGCGAGGGAGACAGCGAGAGAGACAGCGAGAGAGACTGCGAGAGAGACTGCGAGAGAGACTGCGAGAGAGACTGCGAGAGAGAGCGCGTGAGAGAGCGCGTGAGACTGCGAGGGAGACTGCGAGGGAGACTGCGAGGGAGACAGCGAGAGAGACAGCGAGGGAGACAGCGAGGGAGACAGCGAGAGAGACAGCGAGAGAGACAGCGAGAGAGACAGCGAGGGAGAAAGCGAGGGAGACACCTAGAGAGACTGCGAGGGAGACTGCGAGGGAGACTGCGAGGGAGACAGCGTGGGAGACAGCGAGAGAGACAGCGAGAGAGACTGCAAAGGAGACTGCGAGAGAGACTGCGAGAGAGACAGCGAGAGAGACTGCGAGAGGGACAGCGAGAGAGACTGCGAGAGGGACAGCGAGAGAGACTGCGAGGGAGACTGCGAGGGAGACTGCGAGGGAGACAGCGAGGGAGACAGCGAGGGAGACTGCGAGAGAGACGGCGAGAGAGACGGAGAGAGAGACGGCGAGAGAGACGGCGAGAGAGACGGCGAGAGAGACAGTGAGGGAGAGAGCGAGAGAGACTGCGAGGGAGACAGCGAGAGAGACAGCGAGAGAGACTGCGAGAGATAGAGCGAGTGAGACAGCGAGGGAGACAGCGAGAGAGACAGCGAGAGAGACTGCGAGAGATAGAGCGAGTGAGACAGCGAGAGAGACTGCCAGGGAGACGGCCAGGGAGACGGCCAGGGAGACGGCCAGGGAGACGGCCAGGGAGACGGCCAGGGAGACGGCCAGGGAGACGGCCAGGGAGACGGCGACAGAGACAGCGACAGAGACAGCGACAGAGACAGCGACAGAGACAGCGACAGCGGGGGAGACAGCGAGGGAGACAGTGAGGGAGACAGCGAGGGAGACAGCGAGGGAGACAGCGAGAGAAACTGCGAGGAAGACAGCGAGAGAGACTGCGAGAGAGACGGCGTGGGAGACGGTGAGGGAGACTGCGAGGGAGACTGCGAGGGAGAGAGCGAGGGAGACAGCGAGGGAGACAGCGAGGGAGACAGCGAGGGAGACAGCGAGGGAGACAGCGAGGGAAACTGCGAGAGAGACTGCGAGAGAGACTGCGAGGGAGACAGCGAGAGAGACTGTGAGGGAAACAGCGAAGGAGACTGCGAGGGAGACTGCGAGGGAGACTGCGAGGGAGACTGCGAGGGAGACTGCGAGGGAGACTGCGAGGGAGACAGCGAGGGAGACAGCGAGGGAGACAGCGAGAGAGACAGCGAGAGAGACTGCGAGAAGGACTGCGAGAAGGACTGCGAGAGAGACAGCGAGGGAGAAAGTGAGAGCGACTGCGATAGAGACTGCGAGGGAGACTGCGAGGGAGACTGCGAGGGAGACTGCGAGGGAGTCTGCGAGGGAGACTGCGAAAGAGACTGTGAGGGAAACAGCGAGGGAGACAGCGGAAGAGACTGCGAGGGAGACTGCGAGGCAGACTGCGAGGGAGACTGCGAGAGAGACAGCGAGAGAGACTGTGAGGGAAACAGCGAGGGAGACAGCGGAAGAGACTGCGAGGGAGACTGCGAGGCAGACTGTGAGGGAGACTGCGAGAGAGACAGCGAGAGAGACAGCGAGAGAGACAGCGAGAGAGACAGCGAGAGAGACAGCGAGAGAGACAGCGAGAGAGACTGCAAAGGAGACTGCGAGAGAGACTGCGAGGGAGACAGCGAGAGAGACAGCGAGAGAGACAGCGAGAGAGACAGCGAGAGAGACAGCGAGAGAGACAGCGAGAGAGACTGCGAGAGAGACTGCGAGAGAGACTGCGAGAGAGACTGCGAGGGAGACAGCGAGGGAGACAGCGAGGGAGACAGCGAGGGAGACAGCGAGGGAGACTGCGAGAGAGATGGCGAGAGAGATGGCGAGAGAGACGGCGAGAGAGACTGCGAGAGAGACAGTGAGGGAGAGAGCGAGAGAGACTGCGAGGGAGACAGCGAGAGAGACAGCGAGAGAGACTGTGAGAGAGACTGCGAGAGAGACTGCGAGAGATACAGCGAGGGATAGAGCGAGTGAGACAGCGAGGGAGACAGCGAGAGTACATTGAGAGAGACAGCGAGAGAGACTGCGAGAGAGACTGCGAGGGAGATGGCGAGGGAGACGGCGAGGGAGACGGCGAGGGAGACGGCGAGGGAGACGGCGAGGGAGACGGCGAGGGAGACGGCGAGTGAGACGGCGAGGGAGACGGCGAGGGAGACAGCGAGGGAGACAGCGACAGAGACAGCGACAGAGACAGCGACAGAGACAGCGACAGAGACAGCGAGGGAGACAGTGAGAGAGACTGCTATGGAGATAGCGTAAGAGACAGCCCGGGATACAGAGAGAGTGACTGCAAGGGAGACGGCGAGGGAGACAGCGAGGGAGACAGCGAGGGAGACTGCGAGGGAGACAGCGAGGGAGACAGCGAGGGACACAGCGAAGGACACAGCGAGGGAGACAGCGAGAGAGACTGCGAGAGAGAGCGCATGAGACAGCGAGGGAGACAGCGAGGGAGAGAGCGAGAGACACAGCGAGGGAGACAGCGAGGGAGACAGCGAGGGAGACAGCGAGGGAGACTGCGAGAGAGACAGCGAGAGAGACAGCGAGAGAGACAGCGAGAGAGGCAGCGAGAGAGACAGCGAGAGAGACAGCGAGGGAGACAGCGAGGGAGAAAGCGATGGAGACAGCGAGAGAGACAACGAGAGAGACTGCGTGGGAGACAGCAAAGGAGACTGCGAGAGTGACTGCGAGAGGGACAGCGAGAGAGACTGCGAGAGGGACAGCGAGAGAGACAGCGAGAGAGACTGCGAGAGAGACTGCGAGAAGGACTGCGAGAAGGACTGCGAGAAGGACTGCGAGAGAGACAGCGAGGGAGAAAGCGAGAGCGACTTCGAGAGAGACTGCGAGGGTGACAGCGAGAGAGACTGTGAGGGAAACAGCGAGGGAGACAGCGAGAGAGACTGCGAGGGAGACTGCGAGGGAGAATGCGAGGGAGACTGCGAGAGTGACTGCGAGAGAGACTGCGAGGGAGACTGCGAGGGAGCCTGCGAGAGAGACAGCGAGAGAGACAGCGAGAGAGACCGCGAGAGAGACAGCGAGGGATAGAGCGAGTGAGACAGCGAGGGAGACAGCGAGGGAGACAGCGAGGGAGACAGCGAGGGAGACAGCGAGAGAGACAGCGAGAGAGACTGCGAGAGAGACGGCCAGGGAGACGGCCAGGGAGACGGCCAGGGAGACGGCCAGGGAGACGGCCAGGGAGACGGCCAGGGAGACGGCCAGGGAGACGGCCAGGGAGACGGCCAGGGAGACGACGAGGGAGACGACGAGGGAGACGACGAGGGAGACGACGAGGGAGACGACGAGGGAGACGGCCAGGGAGACGGCCAGGGAGACAGCGAGGGAGACAGCGACAGAGACAGCGACAGAGACAGCGACAGAGACAGTGAGAGAGACTGCTATGGAGATAGCGAGAGAGACAGCCGGGGATACAGAGAGAGTGACTGCAAGGGAGACGGCGAGGGAGACGGCGAGGGAGACAGCGAGGGAGACTGCGAGGGAGACTGCGAGGGAGACTGCGAGGGACACAGCGAGGGACACAGCGAGGGAGACAGCGAGAGAGACAGCGAGAGAGACTGCGAGAGAGAGCGCGTGAGAGAGCGCGTGAGACTGCGAGGGAGACTGCGAGGGAGACAGCGAGAGAGACAGCGAGGGAGACAGCGAGAGAGACAGCGAGAGAGACAGCGAGAGAGACAGCGAGGGAGAAAGCGAGGGAGACAGCGAGAGAGACTGCGAGGGAGACTGCGAGGGAGACTGCGAGGGAGACTGCGAGGGAGACTGCGAGGGAGACAGCGTGGGAGACAGCGAGAGAGACAGCGAGAGAGACTGCAAAGGAGACTGCGAGAGAGACTGCGAGAGAGACAGCGAGAGACTGCGAGAGGGACAGCGAGAGAGACTGCGAGAGGGACAGCGAGAGAGACTGCGAGAGAGACTGCGAGGGAGACTGCGAGGGAGACTGCGAGGGAGACAGCGAGGGAGACTGTGAGGGAGACAGCGAGGGAGACTGCGAGAGAGACGGCGAGAGAGATGGAGAGAGAGACGGCGAGAGAGACGGCGAGAGAGACAGTGAGGGAGAGAGCGAGAGAGACTGCGAGGGAGACAGCGAGAGAGACAGCGAGAGAGACTGCGAGAGATAGAGCGAGTGAGACAGCGAGGGAGACAGCGAGGGAGACAGCGAGAGTACATTGAGAGAGACAGCGAGTGAGACTGCGAGAGAGACTGCGAGAGAGACTGCGAGGGAGACGGCCAGGGAGACGGCCAGGGAGACGGCCAGGGAGACGGCCAGGGAGACGGCCAGGGAGACGGCCAGGGAGACGGCCAGGGAGACGGCCAGGGAGACAGCGAGGGAGACAGCGACAGAGACAGCGACAGAGACAGCGACAGAGACAGCGACAGAGACAGAGACAGCGACAGCGACAGCGGGGGAGACAGTGAGGGAGACAGCGAGGGAGACAGCGAGGGAGACAGCGAGAGAAACTGCGAGGAAGACAGCGAGAGAGACTGCGAGAGAGACGGCGTGGGAGACGGTGAGGGAGACTGCGAGGGAGACTGCGAGGGAGAGAGCGAGGGAGACAGCGAGGGAGACAGCGAGGGAGACAGCGAGGGAGACAGCGAGGGAGACAGCGAGGGAGACAGCGAGGGAGACAGCGAGGGAGACAGCGAGGGAGACAGCGAGAGAAACTGCGAGAGAGACTGCGAGAGAGACTGCGAGGGAGACAGCGAGAGAGACAGCGAGAGAGACAGCGAGGGAGAAAGCGAGGGAGACAGCGAGAGAGACAGCGAGGGAGACAGCGAGGGAGACAGCGAGGGAGACAGCGAGGGAGACTGCGAGGGAGACAGCGAGGGAGACAGCGAGGGAGACAGCGAGGGAGACAGCGAGAGAGACAGCGAGAGAGACAGCGAGAGAGACTGCGAGAAGGACTGCGAGAAGGACTGCGAGAGAGACAGCGAGGGAGAAAGTGAGAGCGACTGCGAGAGAGACTGCGAGGGAGACTGCGAGGGAGACTGCGAGGGAGACTGCGAGGGAGACTGCGAGGGAGACTGCGAAAGAGACTGTGAGGGAAACAGCGAGGGAGACAGCGAGAGAGACTGCGAGAAGGACTGCGAGAAGGACTGCGAGAGAGACAGCGAGGGAGAAAGTGAGAGCGACTGCGAGAGAGACTGCGAGGGAGACTGCGAGGGAGACTGCGAGGGAGACTGCGAGGGAGACTGCGAGGGAGACTGCGAGAGAGACTGCGAGAGAGACTGCGAGAGAGACTGCGAGAGAGACTGCGAGGGAGACAGCGAGGGAGACAGCGAGGGAGACTGCGAGAGAGATGGCGAGAGAGATGGAGAGAGAGACGGCGAGAGAGACAGCGAGAGAGACAGCGAGAGAGACAGCGAGAGAGACAGCGAGAGAGACTGCGAGAGAGACTGCGAGAGAGACTGCGAGAGAGACTGCGAGAGATACAGCGAGGGATGGAGCGAGTGAGACAGCGAGGGAGACAGCGAGAGTACATTGAGAGAGACAGCGAGAGAGACTGCGAGAGAGACGGCGAGGGAGACGGCGAGGGAGACGGCGAGGGAGACGGCGAGGGAGACGGCGAGGGAGACGGCGAGGGAGACGGCGAGGGAGACGGCGAGGGAGACGGCGAGGGAGACGGCGAGAGAGACAGCGAGAGAGACAGCGAGAGAGACAGCGAGAGAGACTGCAAAGGAGACTGCGAGAGAGACTGCGAGGGAGACAGCGAGAGAGACTGCGAGAGGGACAGCGAGAGAGACTGCGAGAGCGACAGCGAGAGAGACTGCGAGAGAGACTGCGAGAGAGACTGCGAGAGAGACTGCGAGAGAGACTGCGAGAGAGACTGCGAGAGAGACTGCGAGAGAGACTGCGAGAGAGACTGCGAGAGAGACTGCGAGGGAGACAGCGAGGGAGACAGCGAGGGAGACAGCGAGGGAGACAGCGAGGGAGACAGCGAGGGTGACAGCGAGGGAGACAGCGCTGGAGACAGCGCTGGAGACAGCGAGAGAGACTGCGAGAAGGACTGCGAGAGAGACAGCGAGGGAGAAAGCGAGAGCGACTTCGAGAGAGACTGCGAGGGAAACAGCGAGGGAGACAGCGAAAGAGACTGCGAGGGAGACTGCGAGAGACACTGCGAGAGTGACTGCGAGAGAGACTGAGAGAGAGACTGCGAGGGAGACTGCGAGGGAGACTGCGAGGGAGACTGCGAGAGAGACTGCGAGAGAGACAGCGAGAGAGACTGCGAGAGAGACTGCGAGAGAGACTGCGAGAGAGACTGCGAGAGAGACTGCGAGAGAGACTGCGAGAGAGAGCGAGTGAGACAGCGAGAGGACATCGAGAGAGACATTGAGAGAGACTGCGAGGGAGACGGCCAGGGAGACGGCCAGGGAGACGGCCAGGGAGACGGCCAGGGAGACGGCCAGGGAGACGGCCAGGGAGAAGGCCAGGGAGAAGGCCAGGGAGAAGGCCAGGGAGACGGCCAGGGAGACGGCCAGGGAGACGGCCAGGGAGACGGCCAGGGAGACGGCCAGGGAGACGACGAGGGAGACGACGAGGGAGACAGCGAGGGTGACAGCGAGGGAGACAGCAAGGTAGACACCGACAGAGACAGCGACAGAGACAGTGAGAGAGACTGCTATGGAGATAGCGAGAGACACAGCCGGGGATAGAGAGAGAGTGACTGCAAGGGAGACGGCGAGGGAGACGGCGAGGGAGACGGCGAGGGAGACGGCGAGGGAGACGGCGAGGGAGACTGCGAGGGACACAGCGAGGGACACAGCGAGAGAGACAGCGAGAGAGACAGCGAGAGAGAGCGCGAGAGAGAGCGCGTGAGACAGCGAGGGAGACAGCGAGAGAGACAGCGAGGGAGACAGCGAGAGAGACTGCAAGGGAGACTGCAAGGGAGACAGCGAGAGAGACTGCAAGAGAGACTGCGAGGGAGACAGCGAGAGAGACAGCGAGAGAGACAGCGAGGGAGAAAGTGAGGGAGACAGCGAGAGAGACAGTGAGAGAGACTGCAAGAGAGACTGCGAGGGAGACAGCGAGAGAGACAGCGAGAGAGACAGCGAGGGAGAAAGCGAGGGAGACAGCGAGAGAGACTGCGAGAGAGACTGCGAGAGAGACTGCGAGAGAGACAGCGATGGAGACAGCGAGGGAGACAGCGACAGTGACAGCGACAGAGACAGCGACAGTGACAGCGACAGAGACAGCGACAGAGACAGCGACAGAGACAGCGACAGAGACAGCGACAGAGACAGCGACAGAGACAGCGACAGAGACAGCGGGGGAGACAGTGAGCGAGACTGCTATGGAGATAGCGAGAGACAGCCGGGGATACAGAGAGTGTGACTGCAAGGGAGACGGCGAGGGAGACGACGAGGGAGACAGCGAGGGAGACAGCGAGAGAGACAGCGAGGGAGACAGCGAGGGAGACAGCGAGGGAGACAGCGAGGGAGACAGCGAGAGAGACAGCGAGTGACACAGCGAGGGACACAGCGAGGGACACAGCGAGGGACACAGCGAGGGACTCAGCGAGGGACACAGCGAGAGACACAGCAAGGGAGACAGCAAGGGAGACAGCGAGAGAGACAGCGAGAGAGACAGCGAGAGAGACAGCGAGAGAGACTGCGAGAGAGAGCGCGTGAGACAGCGAGGGAGACAGCGAGGGAGACAGCGAGGGAGAGAGCGAGAGATGCAGCGAGGGAGACAGCGAGAGAGACTGCAAGGGAGACTGCAAGGGAGACAGCGAGAGAGACAGCGAGAGAGACAGCGAGAGAGGCAGCGAGAGAGGCAGCGAGAGAGACAGCGAGAGAGACAGCGAGAGAGACAGCGAGAGAGACAGCGAGGGAGAAAGCCATGGAGACAGCGAGGGACACAGCGAGGGAGACAGCGAGGGAGACAGCGAGGGAGACAGCGAGGGAGACAGCGAGGGAGACAGCGAGGGAGACAGCGAGAGAGACTGCGAGAAGGACTGCGAGAGAGACAGCGAGGGAGAAAGCGAGAGCGACTTCGAGAGAGATTGCGAGGGAGACAGCGAGAGAGACTGTGAGGGAGACAGCGAGAGAGACTGCGAGGGAGACTGCGAGGGAGCATGCGAGGGAGACTGCGAGCGAGACTGCGAGGGAGACTGCGAGGGAGACAGCGAGAGACACTGCGAGAGAGAATGCGAGGGAGAATGCGAGGGAGAATGCGAGGGAGACAGCGATTAAGACGGCGAGGGAGACGGCGAGGGAGACGGCGAGAGAGAGAGAGACAGCGAGGGAGACAGCGAGAGAGACTTCGAGAGAGACAGCGAGGGAGACAGCAAGGGAGACAGCAAGGGAGACAGCGAGGGAGACAGCGAGGGAGACAGCGACAGAGACAGCAATAGAGACTGCGAGAGAGACTGCGAGGGACACAGCGAGAGAGACTGCAAGGGAGACGAGAGAGAATGCGAGAGAGATCGCGTGAGACAGCGAGGGAGACAGCGTGGGAGGCAGCGAGGGAGACAGCGAGAGAAACTGCGAGGAAGACTGCGAGAGAGACTGCGAGAGAGACTGCGAGAGAGACGGCGAGGGACACAGCGAGGAAGACAGCGAGAGAGACTGCGAGAGCGACTGCTAGGGAGACAGCGAGGGAGACAGCGAGGGAGACTGCGAGGGAGACTGCGAGGGAGACTGCGAGGGAGACTGCGAGAGCGACTGCGAGAGCGACTGCGAGAGCGACTGCGAGAGCGACTGCGAGAGCGACTGCGAGAGCGACTGCTAGGGAGACAGCGAGGGAGGCAGCGATGGAGACAGCGAGGGAGACAGCGAGGGAGACAGCGAGGGACACAGCGAGGGAGACAGCGAGGGAGACAGCGAGGGAGACAGTGAGAGAAACTGCGAGGAAGACAGTGAGAGAGACTGCGAGAGAGACGGCGAGGGAGACGGCGAGGGAGACTGCGAGGGAGAGAGCGAGGGACACAGTGAGGGAGACAGCGAGGGAGACAGCGAGGGAGACAGCGAGGGAGACAGCGAGGGAGACAGCGAGAGGGACTGCGAGAGGGACTGCGAGAGAGACTGCGAGGGAGACAGCGAGAGAGACAGCGAGAGAGACAGCGAGAGAGACAGCGAGAGAGACAGCGAGGGAGAAAGCGAGGGAGAAAGCGAGGGAGACAGCGAGAGAGACTGCGAGGGAGACTGCGAGGGAGACTGCGAGGGAGACAGCGAGGGAGACAGCGAGGGAGACAGCGAGGGAGACAGCGAGGGAGACTGCAAAGGAGACTGCGAGAGAGACTGCGAGAGAGACTGCGAGAGAGACAGCGAGAGAGACTGCGAGAGAGACGGCGAGGGAGACGGCGAGGGAGACGGCGAGAGAAACTGCGAGAGAAACTGCGAGGAAGACAGCGAGAGAGACTGCGAGAGAGACGGCGAGGGAGACGGTGAGGGAGACTGCGAGGGAGAGAGCGAGGGAGAGAGCGAGGGACACAGTGAGGGAGACAGCGAAGGAGACAGCGAGGGAGACAGCGAGGGAGACAGTGAGGGAGACAGCGAGAGAGACTGCGAGAGAGACTGCGAGGGAGACAGCGAGAGAGACAGCGAGAGAGACAGCGAGGGAGACAGCGAGGGAGACAGCGAGCGAGACAGCGAGAGAGACAGCGAGAGAGACTGCGAGAGACAGCGAGGGAGACAGCGAGGGAGAGAGCGAGAGACACAGCGAGGGAGACAGCGAGAGAGACTGCGAGAAGGACTGCGAGAAGGACTGCGAGGGAGACAGCGAGGGAGAAAGCGAGGGAGAAAGCGAGGGAGAAAGCGAGAGCGACTTCGAGAGAGACTGCGAGGGAGACAGCGAGGGAGACTGCGAGGGAGACTGCGAGGGAGACTGCGAGGGAGACTGCGAGGGAGACTGCGAGGGAGACTGCGAGGGACACTGCGAGAGAGAATGCGAGGGAGACAGCGAATAAGACGGCGAGGGAGGCGGCGAGAGAGAGAGCGAGGGAGACAGCGAGGGAGACAGCGAGGGAGACAGCGAGGGAGACAGCGAGGGAGACAGCGAGGGAGACAGCGAGGGAGACAGCGAGAGAGATTTCGAGAGAGACTGCGAGGGAGGCAGCGAGGGAGGCAGCGAGGGAGACAGCGAGGGAGACAGCGAGGGGGACAGCGAGGGGGACAGCGAGGGGGACAGCGAGGGAGACAGCGAGGGAGACAGCGACAGAGACAGCAATAGAGACTGCGAGAGAGACTGCGAGAGAGACTGCGAGGGACACAGCGAGAGAGACTGCAAGGGAGACAACGAGAGAGAATGCGAGAGAGATCGCGTGAGACAGCGAGGGAAACAGCGAGGGAGACAGCGAGAGAAACTGCGAGGAAGACTGCGAGAGAGACTGCGAGAGAGACTGCGAGAGAGACTGCGAGAGAGACTGCGAGAGAGACTGCGAGAGAGACTGCGAGAGAGACTGCGAGAGAGACTGCGAGGGACACAGCGAGGAAGACAGCGAGAGAGAATGGGAGAGCGACTGCTAGGGAGACAGCGAGGGAGGCAGCGAGGGAGACAGCGAGGGAGACTGCGAGGGAGACTGCGAGGGAGACAGCGATGGAGACAGCGAGAGAGACAGCGAGAGCGACTGCGAGAGCGACTGCTTGGGAGACAGCGAGGGAGGCAGCGAGGGAGACAGCGAGGGAGACAGCGAGGGAGACAGCGAGGGAGACAGCGAGGGAGACGGCGAGGGAGATGGCGAGGGAGACGGCGAGAGAAACTGCGAGAGAAACTGCGAGGAAGACAGCGAGAGAGACTGCGAGAGAGACGGCGAGGGAGACGGTGAGGGAGACTGCGAGGGAGAGAGCGAGGGACACAGTGAGGGAGACAGCGAAGGAGACAGCGAGGGAGACAGCGAGGGAGACAGTGAGGGAGACAGCGAGAGAGACTGCAAGAGAGACTGCGAGGGAGACAGCGAGAGAGACAGCGAGAGAGAAAGCGAGGGAGACAGCGAGGGAGACAGCGAGGGAGACATCGAGGGAGACAGCGAGGGAGACAGCGAGGGAGACAGCGAGGGAGACAGCGAGGGAGACAGCGCTGGAGACAGCGAGAGAGACTGCGAGAGAGACTGCGAGAAGGACTGCGAGAGAGACAGCGAGGGAGAAAGTGAGAGCGATTGCGAGGGAGACTGCGAGGGAGACTGCGAGGGAGACTGCGAGGGAGACTGCGAGGGAGACTGCGAGGGAGACTGCGAGGGAGACAGCGAAAGAGACTGTGAGGGAAACAGCGAGGGAGACAGCGAAAGAGACTGCGAGGGAGACTGCGAGGCAGACTGCGAGGGAGACTGCGAGAGAGACAGCGAGAGAGACAGCGAGAGAGACAGCGAGAGAGACAGCGAGAGAGACAGCGAGAGAGACAGCGAGAGAGACAGCGAGAGAGACTGCAAAGGAGACTGCAAAGGAGACTGCGAGAGAGACTGCGAGAGAGACTGCGAGAGAGACTGCGAGAGGGACAGCGAGAGAGACTGCGAGAGGGACCCTGAGAGAGACTGCGAGAGAGACTGCGAGAGAGACTGCGAGAGAGACTGCGAGAGAGACTGCGAGAGAGACTGCGAGGGAGAAAGCGAGGGAGAAAGCGAGGGAGAAAGCGTGAGAGACTGTGTGGGAGACTGCCAGGGAGACAGCGAGAGAGACTGTGAGGGAGACAGCGAGGGAGACTGCGAGAGAGACTGTGAGAGAGACTGCGAGGGAGACTGCGAGGGAGACTGCGAGGGAGACAGCGAGGGAGACGGCGAGAGAGATGGCGAGAGAGATGGAGAGAGAGACGGCGAGAGAGACGGCGAGAGAGACTGCGAGAGAGACAGTGAGGGAGAGAGCGAGAGAGACTGCGAAGGAGACTGCGAGAGAGACAGCGAGAGAGACTGTGAGAGAGACTGCGAGAGAGACTGCGAGAGAGACTGCGAGAGATACAGCGAGGGATAGAGCGAGTGAGACAGCGAGGGAGACAGCGAGAGTACATTGAGAGAGACAGCGAGAGAGACTGCGAGAGAGACGGCGAGGGAGACGGCGAGGGAGACGGCGAGGGAGATGACGAGGGAGATGACGAGGGAGACAGTGAGGGAGACAGCGACAGAGACAGCGACAGAGACAGCGACAGAGACAGCGACAGAGACAGCGACAGAGACAGCGACAGAGACAGTGAGAGAGACTGCTATGGAGATAGCGAGAGAGACAGCCGGGGATACAGAGAGAGTGACTGCAAGGGAGACGGCGAGGGAGACGGCGAGGGAGACGGCGAGGGAGACGGCGAGGGAGACGGCGAGGGAGACGGCGAGGGAGACGGCGAGGGAGACAGCGAGGGAGACAGCGAGGGAGACAGCGAGGGAGACAGCGAGGGACACAGCGAGAGAGACAGCGAGAGAGAGCGCATGAGACAGCGAGGGAGACAGCGAGGGAGAGAGCGAGAGACACAGCGAGGGAGACAGCGAGGGAGACAGCGAGAGAGACTGCAAGGGAGACAGCGAGAGAGACAGCGAGAGAGACAGCGAGAGAGACAGCGAGAGAGACAGCGAGAGAGACAGCGAGAGAGACAGCGAGAGAGAAAGCGATGGAGACAGCGAGAGAGACAGCGAGAGAGACTGCGTGGGAGACAGCGAGGGAGACAGCGAGGGAGACAGCGAGGGAGACAGCGAGGGAGACAGCGAGGGAGACAGCGAGGGAGACAGCGAGGGAGACAGCGAGGGAGACAGCGCTGGAGACAGCGAGAGAGACTGCGAGAGAGACTGCGAGAAGGACTGCGAGAGAGACAGCGAGGAAGAAAGCGAGAGCGACTTCGAGAGAGACTGCGAGGGAGACAGCGAGAGAGACTGTGAGGGAAACAGCGAGGGAGACAGCGAGAGAGACTGCGAGGGAGACAGTGAGGGAGAGAGCGAGAGAGACTGCGAGGGAGACAGCGAGAGAGACAGCGAGAGAGACTGCGAGAGAGACTGCGAGGGATAGAGCGAGTGAGACAGCGAGGGAGACAGCGAGGGAGACAGCAAGAGTACATTGAGAGAGACAGCGAGGGAGACGGCGAGGGAGACGGCGAGGGAGACGGCGAGGGAGACGGCGAGGGAGACGGCGAGGGAGACGGCGAGGGAGACGGCGAGGGAGACGACGAGGGAGACGGCGAGGGAGACGGCGAGGGAGACAGCGAGGGAGACAGCGAGGGAGACAGCGAGGGAGACAGCGAGGGAGACAGCGAGGGAGACAGCGAGGGAGACAGCGAGGGAGACTGAGAGAGAGACAGCGAGGGACACAGCGAGGGACACAGCGAGGGAGACAGCGAGAGAGACAGCGAGAGAGACTGCGAGAGAGACTGCGAGAGAGACTGCGAGAGAGAGCGCGTGAGACAGCGAGGGAGACAGCGAGGGAGAGAGCGAGAGATTCAGCGAGGGAAACATCGAGAGAGACTGCAAGAGAGACTGCAAGGGAGACAGCGAGAGAGACAGCGAGAGAGACAGCGAGAGAGACAGCGAGAGAGACAGCGAGAGAGACAGCGAGAGAGACAGCGAGATTGACAGCGAGGGAGAAAGCCATGGAGACAGCGAGAGAGACAGCGAGGGAGACAGCGAGGGAGACAGCGAGGGAGACAGCGAGGGAGACAGCGAGGGAGACAGCGAGAGAGACTGCGAGAAGGACTGCGAGAAGGACTGCGAGAGAGACAGCGAGGGAGAAAGCGAGAGCGACTTCGAGAGAGACTGCGAGGGAGACAGTGAGAGAGACTGTGAGGGAGACAGCCAGAGAGACTGCGAGGGAGACTGCGAGGGAGACTGCGAGGGAGACAGCGAGAGACACTGCGAGAGAGAATGCGAGGGAGACAGCGATTAAGACGGCGAGGGAGACGGCGAGAGAGAGAGCGAGAGAGACAGCGAGGTAGACAGCGAGAGAGACTTCGAGAGAGACTGCGAGGGAGGCAGCTAGGGAGACAGCGAGGGAGACAGCGACAGAGACAGCAAGAGAGACTGCGAGAGAGACTGCGAGAGAGACTGCGAGAGAGACTGCGAGGGACAGAGCGAGAGAGACTGCAAGGGAGAACACGAGAGAGAATGCGAGAGAGATCGCGTGAGGTAGCGAGGGAGACAGCGAGAGAAACTGCGAGGAAGACTGCGAGAGAGACTGCGAGAGAGACTGCGAGAGAGACTGCGAGAGAGACTGCGAGAGAGACTGCGAGAGAGACTGCGAGAAGGACTGCGAGAAGGACTGCGAGGGAGACAGCGAGGGAGACAGCGAGGGAGAAGGCGATGGAGACAGCGAGAGAGACAGCGAGAGAGACAGCGAGAGAGACTGCGTGGGAGACAGCGAGGGAGACAGCGAGGGAGACAGCGAGAGAGACTGCGAGAGAGACTGCGAGAGAGACTGCGAGAAGGACTGCGAGAAGGACTGCGAGAGAGACAGCGAGGGAGAAAGCGAGAGCGACTTCGAGAGAGACTGCGAGGGAGACAGCGAGAGAGACTGTGAGGGAAACAGCGAGGGAGACAGCGAGAGAGACTGCGAGGGAGACAGCGAGAGAGACAGCGAGAGAGACAGCGAGAGAGACTGTGAGAGAGACTGCGAGAGAGACTGCGAGAGAGACTGCGAGAGAGACTGCGAGAGATACAGCGAGGGATAGAGCGAGGGAGACAGCGAGGGAGACAGCGAGGGAGACAGCGAGGGAGACAGCGAGAGTACAATGAGAGAGACAGCGACAGAGACTGCGAGAGAGACGGCGAGGGAGACGGCGAGGGAGACGGCGAGGGAGACGGCGAGGGAGACGGCGAGGGAGACGGCGAGGGAGACGGCGAGGGAGACAGCGAGGGAGACAGCGAGGGAGACAGCGAGGGAGACAGCGAGGGACACAGCGAGGGACACAGCGAGAGAGACAGCGAGAGAGACAGCGAGAGAGACAGCGAGAGAGACTGCGAGAGAGAGCGCGTGAGACAGCGAGGGAGACAGCGAGGGAGAGAGCGAGAGATACAGCGAGGGAAACAGCGAGAGAGACTGCAAGAGAGACTGCAAGAGAGACTGCGAGAGAAACTGCGAGAGAAACTGCGAGAGAAACTGCGAGGAAGACAGCGAGAGAGACGGCGAGGGAGACGGTGAGGGAGACTGCGAGGGAGAGAGCGAGGGACACAGTGAGGGAGACAGCGAGGGAGACAGCGAGGGAGATAGCGAGGGAGACAGCGAGGGAGACAGCGAGAGAGACTGCAAGAGAGACTGCGAGGGAGACAGCGAGAGAGACAGCGAGAGAGACAGCGAGAGAGACAGCGAGAGAGAAAGCCATGGAGACAGCGAGAGAGACAGCGAGAAGGACTGCGAGAGAGACAGCGAGGGAGAAAGCGAGAGCGACTTCGAGAGAGACTGCGAGGGAGACTGCGAGGGAGACTGCGAGGGAGACAGCGAAAGAGACTGTGAGGGAAACAGCGAGGGAGACAGCGAAAGAGACTGCGAGGGAAACTGCGAGGCAGACTGCGAGGGAGACTGCGAGAGAGACAGCGAGAGAGACAGCGAGAGAGACAGCGAGAGAGACAGCGAGAGAGACAGCGAGAGAGACAGCGAGAGAGACTGCAAAGGAGACTGCGAGAGAGACTGCGAGGGAGACTGCGAGGGAGACTGCGAGTGGGACTGCGAGAGGGACAGCGAGAGAGACTGCGAGAGGGACAGCGAGAGAGACTGCGAGAGAGACTGCGAGAGAGAGTGCGAGAGAGACTGCGAGAGAGACTGCGAGGGAGACAGCGAGGGAGAGAGCGAGGGAGAGAGCGAGAGACACAGCGAGGGAGACTGCGAGGGAGAAAGCGAGGGAGACTGCGAGAGAGACTGCGAGAGAGACTGCGAGAGAGACTGCGAGAGAGACGGCGAGGGAGAAAGCGAGGGAGACAGCGAGGGAGACAGCGAGGGAGACAGCGAGAGAGACTGCGAGAAGGACTGCGAGAAGGACTGCGAGAAGGACTGCGAGAGAGACAGCGAGGGAGAAAGCGAGAGCGACTTCGAGAGAGACTGCGAGGGAGACTGCGAGGGAGACTGCGAGGGAGACAGCGAAAGAGACTGTGAGGGAAACAGCGAGGGAGACAGCGAAAGAGACTGCGAGGGAAACTGCGAGGCAGACTGCGAGGGAGACTGCGAGAGAGACAGCGAGAGAGACAGCGAGAGAGACAGCGAGAGAGACTGCGAGAGAGACAGCGAGAGAGACAGCGAGAGAGACAGCGAGAGAGACTGCAAAGGAGACTGCGAGAGAGACTGCGAGGGAGACTGCGAGTGGGACTGCGAGAGGGACAGCGAGAGAGACTGCGAGAGGGACAGCGAGAGAGACTGCGAGAGAGACTGCGAGAGAGACTGCGAGGGAGAAAGCGAGGGAGACAGCGAGGGAGACAGCGAGGGAGAGAGCGAGGGAGAGAGCGAGAGACACAGCGAGGGAGACTGCGAGGGAGAAAGCGAGGGAGACAGCGAGAGAGACAGCGAGGGAGAAAGCGAGGGAGACAGCGAGGGAGACAGCGAGGGAGACAGCGAGGGAGACAGCGAGAGAGACTGCAAGAGAGACTGCGAGAGAGACTGCGAGAGAGACTGCGAGAGAGACGGCGAGGGAGAAAGCGAGGGAGACAGCGAGGGAGACAGCGAGGGAGAGAGCGAGAGACACAGCGAGGGAGACAGCGAGGGAGACAGCGAGGGAGACAGCGAGGGAGACAGCGAGGGAGACAGCGAGGGAGACAGCGAGGGAGACAGCGAGAGAGACTGCAAGAGAGACTGCAAGAGAGACTGCGAGAGAGACTGCGAGAGGGACAGCGAGAGAGACAGCGAGAGAGACAGCGAGAGAGACAGCGAGAGAGACAGCGAGGGAGAAAGCGAGGGAGAAAGCGAGGGAGACAGCGAGAGAGACTGCGAGGGAGACTGCGAGGGACACAGCGAGGGACACAGCGAGGGAGACAGCGAGGGAGACAGCGAGGGAGACAGCGAGGGAGACAGCGAGGGAGACAGCGAGAGAGACTGCGAGAAGGACTGCGAGAGAGACAGCGAGGGAGAAAGCGAGAGTGACTTCGAGAGAGACTGCGAGGCAGACAGCGAGAGAGACTGTGAGGGAAACAGCGAGGGAGACAGCGAGAGAGACTGCGAGGGAGACTGCGAGGGAGACTGCGAGGGAGACTGCGAGGGAGACTGCGAGGGAGACTGCGAGGGAGACTGCGAGAGAGACTGCGAGAGAGACTGCGAGAGTGACTGCGAGGGAGACTGCGAGGGAGACTGCGAGGGAGACTGCGAGAGAGACTGCGAGAGAGACAGCGAGAGATACAGCGAGGGATAGAGAGAGTGAGACAGCGAGGGAGACAGCGAGAGTACATTGAGAGAGACAGCGAGAGAGACAGCGAGAGAGACAGCGAGAGAGACAGCGAGAGAGACAGCGAGAGAGACAGCGAGGGAGAAAGCGAGGGAGAAAGCGAGGGAGAAAGCGAGGGAGAAAGCGAGGGAGACAGCGAGAGAGACTGCGAGAGAGACTGCGAGAAAGACTGCGAGGGAGACAGCGAGGGAGACAGCGAGGGAGACAGCGAGAGAGACAGCGAGGGAGAAAGCGAGGGAGAAAGCGAGGGAGAAAGCGAGGGAGACTGCGAGAGAGACTGCGAGAGAGACTGCGAGAGGGACAGCGAGAGAGACAGCGAGAGAGACAGCGAGAGAGACAGCGAGAGAGACAGCGAGGGAGAAAGCGAGGGAGAAAGCGAGGGAGACAGCGAGAGAGACTGCGAGGGAGACTGCGAGGGACACAGCGAGGGACACAGCGAGGGAGACAGCGAGGGAGACAGCGAGGGAGACAGCGAGGGAGACAGCGAGGGAGACAGCGAGGGAGACAGCGCTGGAGACAGCGAGAGAGACTGCGAGAAGGACTGCGAGAGAGACAGCGAGGGAGAAAGCGAGAGTGACTTCGAGAGAGACTGCGAGGCAGACAGCGAGAGAGACTGTGAGGGAAACAGCGAGGGAGACAGCGAGAGAGACTGCGAGGGAGACTGCGAGGGAGACTGCGAGGGAGACTGCGAGGGAGACTGCGAGGGAGACTGCGAGGGAGACTGCGAGAGAGACTGCGAGAGTGACTGCGAGGGAGACTGCGAGGGAGACTGCGAGGGAGACTGCGAGGGAGCCTGCGAGAGAGACTGCGAGAGAGACAGCGAGAGATACAGCGAGGGATAGAGAGAGTGAGACAGCGAGGGAGACAGCGAGAGTACATTGAGAGAGACAGCGAGAGAGACAGCGAGAGAGACAGCGAGAGAGACAGCGAGAGAGACAGCGAGAGAGACAGCGAGAGAGACGGCGAGAGAGACGGCGAGGGAGACGGCCAGGGAGACGGCCAGGGAGACGGCCAGGGAGACGGCCAGGGAGACGGCCAGGGAGACGGCCAGGGAGACGGCCAGGGAGACGGCCAGGGAGACGGCGAGGGAGACGGCGAGGGAGACGGCGAGGGAGACAGCGAGGGAGACAGCGAGGGAGACAGCGAGGGAGACAGCGAGGGAGACAGCGAGGGAGACAGCGAGGGAGACAGCGAGGGAGACAGCGCTGGAGACAGCGAGAGAGACTGCGAGAAGGACTGCGAGAGAGACAGCGAGGGAGAAAGCGAGAGTGACTTCGAGAGAGACTGCGAGGCAGACAGCGAGAGAGACTGTGAGGGAAACAGCGAGGGAGACAGCGAGAGAGACTGCGAGGGAGACTGCGAGGGAGACTGCGAGGGAGACTGCGAGGGAGACTGCGAGGGAGACTGCGAGAGAGACTGCGAGAGTGACTGCGAGGGAGACTGCGAGGGAGACTGCGAGGGAGACTGCGAGGGAGACTGCGAGGGAGCCTGCGAGAGAGACTGCGAGAGAGACTGCGAGAGATACAGCGAGGGATAGAGAGAGTGAGACAGCGAGGGAGACAGCGAGAGTACATTGAGAGAGACAGCGAGAGAGACAGCGAGAGAGACAGCGAGAGAGACAGCGAGAGAGACGGCGAGAGAGACGGCGAGAGAGACGGCGAGAGAGACGGCCAGGGAGACGGCCAGGGAGACGGCCAGGGAGACGGCCAGGGAGACGGCCAGGGAGACGGCCAGGGAGACGGCCAGGGAGACGGCGAGGGAGACAGCGAGGGAGACAGCGAGGGAGACAGCGAGGGAGACAGCGAGGGAGACAGCGAGGGAGACAGCGAGGGAGGCAGCGACGGAGACAGCGACGGAGACAGCGACGGAGACAGCGACAGAGACAGCGACAGAGACAGCGACAGAGACAGCTACAGAGACAGCGACAGAGACAGCGACAGAGACAGCGAGAGAGACAGCGAGAGAGACAGCGAGAGAGACAGCGAGAGAGACAGCGAGGGAGAAAGCGATGGAGACAGCGAGAGAGACAGCGAGAGAGACAGCGAGAGAGACAGCGAGAGAGACAGCGAGAGAGAATGCGTGGGAGACAGCGAGGGAGACAGCGAGGGAGACAGCGAGGGAGACAGCGAGGGAGACAGCGAGGGAGACAGCGAGGGAGACAGCGAGGGAGACAGCGCTGGAGACAGCGAGAGAGACAGCGAGAGAGACTGCGAGAGAGACTGCGAGAGAGACTGCAAGAGAGACTGCGAGGGAGACAGCAAGGGAGACAGCGAGAGAGACAGCGAGAGAGACAGCGAGGGAGAAAGCGAGGGAGACAGCGAGAGAGACAGCGAGAGAGACAGCGAGAGAGACAGCGAGAGAGACTGTGAGGGAGACTGCGAGGGAGACAGCGAGGGAGACAGCGAGGGAGACAGCGAGAGAGACAGCGAGAGAGACAGCGAGAGAGACTGTGAGGGAGACTGCGAGGGAGACAGCGTGGGAGACAGCGTGGGAGACAGCGAGGGAGACAGCGAGGGAGACAGCGAGGGAGACAGCGAGGGAGACAGCGAGGGAGACAGCGAGGGAGACAGCGAGGGAGACAGCGAGAGAGACAGCGAGAGAGACAGCGAGAGAGACAGCGAGAAGGACTGCGAGAAGGACTGCGAGAGAGACAGCGAGGGAGACAGTGAGAGCGACTGCGAAAGAGACTGTGAGGGAGACAGCGAAAGAGACTGTGAGGGAGACAGCGAGGGAGACAGCGAAAGAGACTGCGAGGGAAACTGCGAGGCAGACTGCGAGGGAGACTGCGAGAGAGACTGCGAGAGAGACAGCGAGAGAGACAGCGAGAGAGACAGCGAGAGAGACAGCGAGAGAGACAGCGAGAGAGACAGCGAGAGAGACAGCGAGAGAGACTGCAAAGGAGACAGCGAGAGAGACAGCGAGAGAGACAGCGAGTGGGACAGCGAGAGGGACAGCGAGAGAGACAGCGAGAGGGATAGTGAGGGTGACAGCGAGAGAGACTGTGAGAGAGACGGCGAGAGGGATAGTGAGGGAGACTGCGAGGGAGACAGCGAGGGAGACAGCGAGGGTGACAGCGAGAGAGACTGTGAGGGAGACAGCGAGAGAGACTGCTAGAGAGACTGCGAGAGGGATAGTGAGGGAGACTGCGAGGGAGACAGCGAGGGAGACAGCGAGGGTGACAGCGAGAGAGACTGTGAGAGAGACTGCGAGAGGGATAGTGAGGGAGACTGCGAGGGAGACAGCGAGGGAGACAGCGAGGGTGACAGCGAGGGAGACAGCGAGGGAGACAGCGAGGGAGACAGCGAGGGAGACAGCGAGGGAGACAGCGAGAGAGAGAGCGAGAGAGAGAGCGAGGGAAACAGCGAGGGAGACAGCGAGGGAGACTGCGAGAGAGACTGCGAGAGAGACTGCGAGAGAGACTGCGAGAGAGACTGCGAGAGAGACTGCGAGAGAGACTGCGAGGGAGAGAGCGAGGGAGAAAGCGAGGGAGAAAGCGAGGGAGAAAGCGAGGGAGAAAGCGAGAGAGACTGCGAGGGAGACAGCGATAGAAACTGCGAGGGAGTCAGCGAGAGAGACAGCGAGAGAGACAGCGAGAGAGACAGCGAGAGAGACTGCGAGAGAGACTGCGAGAGAGACTGCGAGAGAGACTGCGAGAGAGACTGCGAGAGAGACCTCGAGGGAGACAGCGAGGGAGACAGCGAGGGAAACAGCGAGGGAGACTGCGAGGGAGACTGCGAGGGACACAGTGAGGGAGACAGCGAGAGAGACTGCGAGAGAGAGCGTGTGAGACGGCGAGGGAGACAGCGAGGGAGAGAGCGAGAGACACAGTGAGGGAGACGTCGAGGGAGACGTCGAGGGAGACGTCGAGGGAGACGTCGAGGGAGACGTCGAGGGAGACGTCGAGGGAGACGTCGAGGGAGACGGCGAGGGAGACGGCGAGGGAGACGGCGAGGGAGACGGCGAGGGAGACGGCGAGGGAGACGGCGAGGGAGACAGCGAGGGAGACGGCGAGGGACAGAGTGAGGGAGACAGCGAGAGAGACTGCGAGAGAGAGCGCGTGAGACAGCGAGGGAGAGAGTGAGACACACAGCGAGGGAGACAGCGAGAGAGACTGCAAGAGAGACAGCGAGAGAGACAGCGAGAGAGACAGCGAGAGAGACAGCGAGAGAGACAGCGAGAGAGACAGCGAGGGAGACAGCGAGGGAGACAGCGAGGGAGAAAGCGAGGGAGAAAGCGAGGGAGAAAGCGAGGGAGAAAGCGAGAGAGACAGCGAGAGAGACTGCGTGGGAGACAGCGAGGGAGACAGCGAGGGAGACAGCGAGGGAGACAGCGAGGGAGACAGCGAGGGAGACAGCGAGGGAGACAGCGAGGGAGACAGCGTTGGAGACAGCGTTGGAGACAGCGTTGGAGACAGCGAGAGAGACTGCGAGAGAGACTGCGAGAGAGACTGCGAGAGAGACTGCGAGGGAGACAGCGAGAGAGACAGCGAGAGAGACAGCGAGGGAGAAAGCGAGGGAGACAGCGAGAGAGACTGCGAGGGAGACTGCGAGGGAGACAGCGAGAGAGACTGCGAGAGAGACAGCGAGAGAGACAGCGAGAGAGACAGCGAGAGAGACAGCGAGAGAGACAGCGAGAGAGACAGCGAGAGAGACAGCGAGGGAGAAAGCGAGAGAGACAGCGAGAGAGACAGCGAGAGAGACTGCGTGGGAGACAGCGAGGGAGACAGCGAGGGAGACAGCGAGGGAGACAGCGAGGGAGACAGCGAGGGAGACAGCGAGGGAGACAGCGAGGGAGACAGCGAGGGAGACAGCGTTGGAGACAGCGTTGGAGACTGCGAGAGAGACTGCGAGAGAGACTGCGAGGGAGACAGCGAGAGAGACAGCGAGAGAGACAGCGAGGGAGAAAGCGAGGGAGACAGCGAGAGAGACTGCGAGGGAGACTGCGAGGGACACTGCGAGGGACACTGCGAGGGAGACTGCGAGGGAGACAGCGTGGGAGACAGCGAGGGAGATAGCGAGGGAAACAGCGACGGAGACAGCGAGGGAGACAGCGAGGGAGACAGCGAGGGAGACAGCGAGGGAGACAGCGAGGGAGACAGCGAGGGAGACAGCGAGGGAGACAGCGAGAGAGACAGCGAGAGAGACAGCGAGAGAGACTGCGAGAAGGACTGCGAGAAGGACTGCGAGAGAGACAGCGAGGGAGAAAGTGAGTGCGACTGCGAGGGAGACTGCGAGGGAGACAGCGAAAGAGACTGTGAGGGAGACAGCGAAAGAGACTGCGAGGGAAACTGCGAGGCAGACTGCGAGGGAGACTGCGAGAGAGACAGCGAGAGAGACAGCGAGAGAGACAGCGAGAGAGACAGCGAGAGAGACAGCGAGAGAGACAGCGAGAGAGACAGCGAGAGAGACTGCGAGAAGGACTGCGAGAAGGACTGCGAGAGAGACAGCGAGGGAGAAAGTGAGAGCGACTGCGAGTGAGACTGCGAGGGAGACAGCGAAAGAGACTGTGAGGGAGACAGCGAAAGAGACTGCGAGGGAAACTGCGAGGCAGACTGCGAGGGAGACTGCGAGAGAGACAGCGAGAGAGACAGCGAGAGAGACAGCGAGAGAGACAGCGAGAGAGACAGCGAGAGAGACTGCAAAGGAGACTGCGAGAGAGATTGCGAGAGAGACTGCGAGAGAGACTGCGAGAGAGACTGCGAGGGAGAAAGCGAGGGAGAAAGCGTGAGAGACTGCGAGGGAGACTGCGAGTGGGACAGCGAGAGGGACAGCGAGAGAGACTGCGAGAGAGACTGCGAGAGAGACTGCGAGAGAGACTGCGAGAGAGACTGCGAGAGAGACTGCGAGAGAGACTGCGAGAGAGACTGCGAGGGAGAAAGCGAGGGAGAAAGCGAGGGAGAAAGCGAGGGAGAAAGCGTGAGAGACTGTGTGGGAGACTGCGAGGGTGACAGCGAGAGAGAGAGCGAGGTAGACAGCGAGGGAAACAGCGAGGGAGACTGCGAGGGAGAGAGCGAGGGAGAAAGCGAGAGAGACTGCGAGGGAGACAGCGAGAGAGACAGCGAGAGAGACAGCGAGAGAGACTGCGAGAGAGACTGCGAGAGAGACTGCGAGAGAGACCTCGAGGGAGACAGCGAGGGAGACAGCGAGGGAGACAGCGAGGGAGACAGCGAGAGAGACTGTGAGGGAGACAGCGAGGGAGACAGTGAGAGAGACAGCGAGAGACACTGTGAGGGAGACAGCGAGAGAGACTGCGAGGGAGGAAGCGAGAGAAACTGCGAGAGAGACTGCTATGGAGATAGCGAGAGAGACTGCGAGGGATACAGCGAGAGACACTGCGAGAGAGAATGCGAGGGAGACAGCGATTAAGACGGCGAGGGAGACGGCGAGAGAGAGAGCGAGAGAGAGAGCGAGAGAGAGAGAGAGAGAGAGAGCGAGGGAGACAGCGAGGTAGACAGCGAGAGAGACTTCGAGAGAGACTGCGAGGGAGGCAGCGAGAGAGACTGCGAGGGAGGCAGCGAGAGAGACTGCGAGGGAGGCAGCGAGGGAGACAGCGAGGGAGACAGCGAGGGAGACAGCGAGGGAGACAGCGAGGGAGACAGCGAGGGAGACAGCGACAGAGGCAGCAATAGAGACTGCGAGAGAGACTGCGAGGGACACAGCGAGAGAGACTGCAAGGGAGACAACGAGAGAGAATGCGAGAGAGATCGCGTGAGACAGCGAGGGAGACAGCGTGGGAGGCAGCGAGGGAGACAGCGAGAGAAACTGAGAGGAAGACTGCGAGAGAGACTGCGAGAGAGACTGCGAGAGAGACTGCGAGAGAGACTGCGAGAGAGACTGCGAGAGAGACTGCGAGAGAGACTGCGAGGGACACAGCGAGGAAGACAGCGAGAGAGACTGCGAGAGAGACAGCGAGGGAGACAGCGAGGGAGACAGCGAGGGAGACTGCGAGGGAGAGAGCGAGGGGGAGAGCGAGGGGGAGAGCGAGGGGGAGAGCGAGGGGGAGAGCGAGGGGGAGAGCGAGGGAGACAGCGAGGGAGACAGCGAGGGAGACAGCGAGAGAGACTGCGAGAGAGACTGCAAGAGAGACTGCGAGAGAGACAGCGAGAGAGACAGCGAGAGAGACAGCGAGAGAGACAGCGAGAGAGACAGCGAGAGAGACAGCGAGAGAGAAAGCGAGGGAGACAGCGAGGGAGACTGCGAGGGAGACTGCGAGGGAGACTGCGAGGGAGACTGCGAGGGAGACTGCGAGGGAGACTGCGAGGGAGACTGCGAGGGAGACAGCGTGGAAGACAGCGAGGGAGACAGCGAGGGAGAAAGCGAGGGAGAAAGCGAGGGAGAAAGCGAGGGAGAAAGCGAGGGAGACTGCGAGAGAGACTGCGAGAGGGACAGCGAGAGAGACAGCGAGAGAGACAGCGAGAGAGACAGCGAGAGAGACAGCGAGGGAGAAAGCGAGGGAGAAAGCGAGGGAGACAGCGAGAGAGACTGCGAGGGAGACTGCGAGGGACACAGCGAGGGAGACAGCGAGGGAGACAGCGAGGGAGACAGCGAGGGAGACAGCGAGGGAGACAGCGAGGGAGACAGCGAGGGAGACAGCGAGGGAGACAGCGCTGGAGACAGCGAGAGAGACTGCGAGAAGGACTGCGAGAGAGACAGCGAGGGAGAAAGCGAGAGTGACTTCGAGAGAGACTGCGAGGCAGACAGCGAGAGAGACTGTGAGGGAAACAGCGAGGGAGACAGCGAGAGAGACTGCGAGGGAGACTGCGAGGGAGACTGCGAGGGAGACTGCGAGGGAGACTGCGAGGGAGACTGCGAGGGAGACTGCGAGAGAGACTGCGAGAGTGACTGCGAGGGAGACTGCGAGGGAGACTGCGAGGGAGACTGCGAGGGAGACTGCGAGGGAGCCTGCGAGAGAGACTGCGAGAGAGACAGCGAGAGATACAGCGAGAGATACAGCGAGGGATAGAGAGAGTGAGACAGCGAGGGAGACAGCGAGAGTACATTGAGAGAGACAGCGAGAGAGACAGCGAGAGAGACAGCGAGAGAGACAGCGAGAGAGACGGCGAGAGAGACGGCGAGAGAGACGGCGAGAGAGACGGCGAGAGAGACGGCCAGGGAGACGGCCAGGGAGACGGCCAGGGAGACGGCCAGGGAGACGGCCAGGGAGACGGCCAGGGAGACGGCCAGGGAGACGGCCAGGGAGACGGCGAGGGAGACAGCGAGGGAGACAGCGAGGGAGACAGCGAGGGAGACAGCGAGGGAGACAGCGAGGGAGACAGCGAGGGAGACAGCGAGGGAGACAGCGAGGGAGGCAGCGACGGAGACAGCGACGGAGACAGCGACGGAGACAGCGACGGAGACAGCGACAGAGACAGCGACAGAGACAGCGACAGAGACAGCGACAGAGACAGCGACAGAGACAGCGACAGAGACAGCGAGAGAGACAGCGAGAGAGACAGCGAGGGAGAAAGCGATGGAGACAGCGAGAGAGACAGCGAGAGAGACAGCGAGAGAGACAGCGAGAGAGACAGCGAGAGAGAATGCGTGGGAGACAGCGAGGGAGACAGCGAGGGAGACAGCGAGGGAGACAGCGAGGGAGACAGCGAGGGAGACAGCGAGGGAGACAGCGAGGGAGACAGCGAGGGAGACAGCGCTGGAGACAGCGCTGGAGACAGCGAGAGAGACTGCGAGAGAGACTGCGAGAGAGACTGCAAGAGAGACTGCGAGGGAGACAGCAAGGGAGACAGCGAGAGAGACAGCGAGAGAGACAGCGAGAGAGACAGCGAGGGAGAAAGCGAGGGAGACAGCGAGAGAGACAGCGAGAGAGACAGCGAGAGAGACAGCGAGAGAGACTGTGAGGGAGACTGCGAGGGAGACAGCGTGGGAGACAGCGTGGGAGACAGCGAGGGAGACAGCGAGGGAGACAGCGAGGGAGACAGCGAGGGAGACAGCGAGAGAGACAGCGAGAGAGACAGCGAGAGAGACAGCGAGAAGGACTGCGAGAAGGACTGCGAGAGAGACAGCGAGGGAGAAAGTGAGAGCGACTGCGAAAGAGACTGTGAGGGAGACAGCGAAAGAGACTGTGAGGGAGACAGCGAGGGAGACAGCGAAAGAGACTGCGAGGGAAACTGCGAGGCAGACTGCGAGGGAGACTGCGAGAGAGACTGCGAGAGAGACAGCGAGAGAGACAGCGAGAGAGACAGCGAGAGAGACAGCGAGAGAGACAGCGAGAGAGACTGCAAAGGAGACAGCGAGAGAGACAGCGAGAGAGACAGCGAGTGGGACAGCGAGAGGGACAGCGAGAGAGACAGCGAGAGGGATAGTGAGGGTGACAGCGAGAGAGACTGTGAGAGAGACGGCGAGAGGGATAGTGAGGGAGACTGCGAGGGAGACAGCGAGGGAGACAGCGAGGGTGACTGCAAGAGAGACTGCAAGAGAGACTGCGAGAGAGACTGCGAGAGAAACTGCGAGAGAAACTGCGAGAGAAACTGCGAGAGAAACTGCGAGGAAGACAGCGAGAGAGACGGCGAGGGAGACGGTGAGGGAGACTGCGAGGGAGAGAGCGAGGGACACAGTGAGGGAGACAGCGAGGGAGACAGCGAGGGAGACAGCGAGGGAGACAGCGAGGGAGACAGCGAGAGAGACTGCAAGAGAGACTGCGAGGGAGACAGCGAGAGAGACAGCGAGAGAGACAGCGAGAGAGACAGCGAGAGAGAAAGCCATGGAGACAGCGAGAGAGACAGCGAGAAGGACTGCGAGAGAGACAGCGAGGGAGAAAGCGAGAGCGACTTCGAGAGAGACTGCGAGGGAGACTGCGAGGGAGACTGCGAGGGAGACAGCGAAAGAGACTGTGAGGGAAACAGCGAGGGAGACAGCGAAAGAGACTGCGAGGGAAACTGCGAGGCAGACTGCGAGGGAGACTGCGAGAGAGACAGCGAGAGAGACAGCGAGAGAGACAGCGAGAGAGACAGCGAGAGAGACAGCGAGAGAGACTGCAAAGGAGACTGCGAGAGAGACTGCGAGGGAGACTGCGAGGGAGACTGCGAGTGGGACTGCGAGAGGGACAGCGAGAGAGACTGCGAGAGGGACAGCGAGAGAGACTGCGAGAGAGACTGCGAGAGAGACTGCGAGAGAGACTGCGAGGGAGACAGCGAGGGAGAGAGCGAGGGAGAGAGCGAGAGACACAGCGAGGGAGACTGCGAGGGAGACTGCGAGGGAGACTGCGAGAGAGACTGCGAGAGAGACTGCGAGAGAGACTGCGAGAGAGACTGCGAGAGAGACGGCGAGGGAGAAAGCGAGGGAGACAGCGAGGGAGACAGCGAGGGAGACAGCGAGAGAGACTGCGAGAAGGACTGCGAGAAGGACTGCGAGAAGGACTGCGAGAAGGACTGCGAGAGAGACAGCGAGGGAGATAGCGAGAGCGACTTCGAGAGAGACTGCGAGGGAGACTGCGAGGGAGACTGCGAGGGAGACAGCGAAAGAGACTGTGAGGGAAACAGCGAGGGAGACAGCGAAAGAGACTGCGAGGGAAACTGCGAGGCAGACTGCGAGGGAGACTGCGAGAGAGACAGCGAGAGAGACAGCGAGAGAGACAGCGAGAGAGACAGCGAGAGAGACTGCGAGAGAGACAGCGAGAGAGACAGCGAGAGAGACAGCGAGAGAGACTGCAAAGGAGACTGCGAGAGAGACTGCGAGGGAGACTGCGAGTGGGACTGCGAGAGGGACAGCGAGAGAGACTGCGAGAGGGACAGCGAGAGAGACTGCGAGAGAGACTGCGAGAGAGACTGCGAGGGAGAAAGCGAGGGAGACAGCGAGGGAGACAGCGAGGGAGAGAGCGAGGGAGAGAGCGAGAGACACAGCGAGGGAGACTGCGAGGGAGAAAGCGAGGGAGACAGCGAGAGAGACAGCGAGGGAGAAAGCGAGGGAGACAGCGAGGGAGACAGCGAGAGAGACAGCGAGGGAGACAGCGAGAGAGACTGCAAGAGAGACTGCGAGAGAGACTGCGAGAGAGACTGCGAGAGAGACGGCGAGGGAGAAAGCGAGGGAGACAGCGAGGGAGACAGCGAGGGAGAGAGCGAGAGACACAGCGAGGGAGACAGCGAGGGAGACAGCGAGGTAGACAGCGAGGGAGACAGCGAGGGAGACAGCGAGGGAGACAGCGAGGGAGACAGCGAGGGAGACAGCGAGAGAGACTGCAAGAGAGACTGCAAGAGAGACTGCAAGAGAGACTGCAAGGGAGACAGCGAGAGAGACAGCGAGAGAGACAGCGAGAGAGACAGCGAGAGAGACAGCGAGGGAGACTGCGAGAGAGACTGCGAGGGAGACAGCGAGAGAGACTGTGAGAGAGACAGCGAGAGAGACTGTGAGAGAGACTGTGAGAGGGCCAGCGAGAGGGACAGCGAGAGAGACTGCGAGGGAGACTGCGAGAGGGACAGCGAGGGAGACAGCGAGGGAGAAAGCGAGGGAGAAAGCGAGGGAGAAAGCGAGGGAGACAGCGAGGGAGACAGCGAGGGAGAAAGCGAGGGAGAAAGCGAGGGAGAAAGCGAGGGAGAAAGCGAGGGAGAAAGCGAGGGAGACAGCGAGAGAGACTGCGAGAAAGACTGCGAGGGAGACAGCGAGGGAGACAGCGAGGGAGACAGCGAGAGAGACAGCGAGGGAGAAAGCGAGGGAGAAAGCGAGGGAGAAAGCGAGGGAGAAAGCGAGGGAGACTGCGAGAGAGACTGCGAGAGGGACAGCGAGAGAGACAGCGAGAGAGACAGCGAGAGAGACAGCGAGAGAGACAGCGAGAGAGACAGCGAGGGAGAAAGCGAGGGAGAAAGCGAGAGAGACTGCGAGGGAGACTGCGAGGGACACAGCGAGGGACACAGCGAGGGACACAGCGAGGGAGACAGCGAGGGAGACAGCGAGGGAGACAGCGAGGGAGACAGCGAGGGAGACAGCGAGGGAGACAGCGAGGGAGACAGCGCTGGAGACAGCGAGAGAGACTGCGAGAAGGACTGCGAGAAGGACTGCGAGAGAGACAGCGAGGGAGAAAGCGAGAGTGACTTCGAGAGAGACTGCGAGGCAGACAGCGAGAGAGACTGTGAGGGAAACAGCGAGGGAGACAGCGAGAGAGACTGCGAGGGAGACTGCGAGGGAGACTGCGAGGGAGACTGCGAGGGAGACTGCGAGGGAGACTGCGAGGGAGACTGCGAGAGAGACTGCGAGAGTGACTGCGAGAGTGACTGCGAGGGAGACTGCGAGGGAGACTGCGAGGGAGACTGCGAGGGAGCCTGCGAGAGAGACTGCGAGAGAGACTGCGAGAGAGACAGCGAGAGATACAGCGAGGGATAGAGAGAGTGAGACAGCGAGGGAGACAGCGAGAGTACATTGAGAGAGACAGCGAGAGAGACAGCGAGAGAGACAGCGAGAGAGACAGCGAGAGAGACGGCGAGAGAGACGGCGAGAGAGACGGCCAGGGAGACGGCCAGGGAGACGGCCAGGGAGACGGCCAGGGAGACGGCCAGGGAGACGGCCAGGGAGACGGCCAGGGAGACAGCGAGGGAGACAGCGAGGGAGACAGCGAGGGAGACAGCGAGGGAGACAGCGAGGGAGACAGCGAGGGAGACAGCGAGGGAGGCAGCGACGGAGACAGCGACGGAGACAGCGACGGAGACAGCGACAGAGACAGCGACAGAGACAGCGACAGAGACAGCTACAGAGACAGCGACAGAGACAGCGACAGAGACAGCGACAGAGACAGCGACAGAGACAGCGAGAGAGACAGCGAGAGAGACAGCGAGAGAGACAGCGAGGGAGAAAGCGATGGAGACAGCGAGAGAGAAAGCGAGAGAGACAGCGAGAGAGACAGCGAGAGAGACAGCGAGAGAGAATGCGTGGGAGACAGCGAGGGAGACAGCGAGGGAGACAGCGAGGGAGACAGCGAGGGAGACAGCGAGGGAGACAGCGAGGGAGACAGCGAGGGAGACAGCGAGGGAGACAGCGCTGGAGACAGCGCTGGAGACAGCGAGAGAGACAGCGAGAGAGACTGCGAGAGAGACTGCGAGAGAGACTGCAAGAGAGACTGCGAGGGAGACAGCAAGGGAGACAGCGAGAGAGACAGCGAGAGAGACAGCGAGGGAGAAAGCGAGGGAGACAGCGAGAGAGACAGCGAGAGAGACAGCGAGAGAGACAGCGAGAGAGACTGTGAGGGAGACTGCGAGGGAGACTGCGAGGGAGACAGCGTGGGAGACAGCGTGGGAGACAGCGTGGGAGACAGCGTGGGAGACAGCGAGGGAGACAGCGAGGGAGACAGCGAGGGAGACAGCGAGGGAGACAGCGAGAGAGACAGCGAGAGAGACAGCGAGAGAGACAGCGAGAAGGACTGCGAGAAGGACTGCGAGAGAGACAGCGAGGGAGAAAGTGAGAGCGACTGCGAAAGAGACTGTGAGGGAGACAGCGAAAGAGACTGTGAGGGAGACAGCGAGGGAGACAGCGAAAGAGACTGCGAGGGAAACTGCGAGGCAGACTGCGAGGGAGACTGCGAGAGAGACTGCGAGAGAGACAGCGAGAGAGACAGCGAGAGAGACAGCGAGAGAGACAGCGAGAGAGACAGCGAGAGAGACAGCGAGAGAGACTGCAAAGGAGACAGCGAGAGAGACAGCGAGAGAGACAGCGAGTGGGACAGCGAGAGGGACAGCGAGAGAGACAGCGAGAGGGATAGTGAGGGTGACAGCGAGAGAGACTGTGAGAGAGACGGCGAGAGGGATAGTGAGGGAGACTGCGAGGGAGACAGCGAGGGAGACAGCGAGGGTGACAGCGAGAGAGACTGTGAGGGAGACAGCGAGAGAGACTGCTAGAGAGACTGCGAGAGGGATAGTGAGGGAGACTGCGAGGGAGACAGCGAGGGAGACAGCGAGGGTGACAGCGAGAGAGACTGTGAGAGAGACTGCGAGAGGGATAGTGAGGGAGACTGCGAGGGAGACAGCGAGGGAGACAGCGAGGGTGACAGCGAGGGAGACAGCGAGGGAGACAGCGAGGGAGACAGCGAGGGAGACAGCGAGGGAGACAGCGAGGGAGACAGCGAGGGAGACAGCGAGAGAGACTGCGAGAGAGACTGCGAGAGAGACTGCGAGAGAGACTGCGAGAGAGACTGCGAGGGAGAGAGCGAGGGAGAGAGCGAGGGAGAAAGCGAGGGAGAAAGCGAGGGAGAAAGCGAGAGAGACTGCGAGGGAGACAGCGATAGAAACTGCGAGGGAGTCAGCGAGAGAGACAGCGAGAGAGACAGCGAGAGAGACAGCGAGAGAGACAGCGAGAGAGACTGCGAGAGAGACTGCGAGAGAGACTGCGAGAGAGACTGCGAGAGAGACTGCGAGAGAGACCTCGAGGGAGACAGCGAGGGAGACAGCGAGGGAGACAGCGAGGGAAACAGCGAGGGAGACTGCGAGGGAGACTGCGAGGGACACAGTGAGGGAGACAGCGAGAGAGACTGCGAGAGAGAGCGTGTGAGACGGCGAGGGAGACAGCGAGGGAGAGAGCGAGAGACACAGTGAGGGAGACGTCGAGGGAGACGTCGAGGGAGACGTCGAGGGAGACGTCGAGGGAGACGTCGAGGGAGACGTCGAGGGAGACGTCGAGGGAGACGGCGAGGGAGACGGCGAGGGAGACGGCGAGGGAGACGGCGAGGGAGACGGCGAGGGAGACGGCGAGGGAGACGGCGAGGGAGACGGCGAGGGAGACAGCGAGGGAGACGGCGAGGGACAGAGTGAGGGAGACAGCGAGAGAGACTGCGAGAGAGAGCGCGTGAGACAGCGAGGGAGAGAGCGAGACACACAGCGAGGGAGACAGCGAGAGAGACTGCAAGAGAGACAGCGAGAGAGACAGCGAGAGAGACAGCGAGAGAGACAGCGAGAGAGACAGCGAGGGAGACAGCGAGGGAGACAGCGAGGGAGAAAGCGAGGGTGAAAGCGAGGGAGAAAGCGAGGGAGAAAGCGAGGGAGACAGCGAGAGAGACTGCGTGGGAGACAGCGAGGGAGACAGCGAGGGAGACAGCGAGGGAGACAGCGAGGGAGACAGCGAGGGAGACAGCGAGGGAGACAGCGTTGGAGACAGCGTTGGAGACAGCGTTGGAGACAGCGAGAGAGACTGCGAGAGAGACTGCGAGAGAGACTGCGAGAGAGACTGCGAGGGAGACTGCGAGGGAGACAGCGAGAGAGACTGCGAGGGAGACTGCGAGGGAGACTGCGAGGGAGACAGCGAGAGAGACTGCGAGAGAGACAGCGAGAGAGACAGCGAGAGAGACAGCGAGAGAGACAGCGAGAGAGACAGCGAGAGAGACAGCGAGGGAGAAAGCGAGAGAGACAGCGAGAGAGACAGCGAGAGAGACTGCGTGGGAGACAGCGAGGGAGACAGCGAGGGAGACAGCGAGTGAGACAGCAAGGGAGACAGCGAGGGAGACAGCGAGGGAGACAGCGAGGGAGACAGCGAGGGAGACAGCGAGGGAGACAGCATTGGAGACAGCGTTGGAGACAGCGTTGGAGACTGCGAGAGAGACTGCGAGAGAGACTGCGAGGGAGACAGCGAGAGAGACAGCGAGAGAGACAGCGAGAGAGACAGCGAGGGAGAAAGCGAGGGAGACAGCGAGAGAGACTGCGAGGGAGACTGCGAGGGACACTGCGAGGGAGACTGCGAGGGAGACAGCGTGGGAGACAGCGAGGGAGATAGCGAGGGAAACAGCGACGGAGACAGCGAGGGAGACAGCGAGGGAGACAGCGAGGGAGACAGCGAGGGAGACAGCGAGGGAGACAGCGAGAGAGACAGCGAGAGAGACTGCGAGAGAGACTGCGAGAAGGACTGCGAGAAGGACTGCGAGAGAGACAGCGAGGGAGAAAGTGAGTGCGACTGCGAGGGAGACTGCGAGGGAGACAGCGAAAGAGACTGTGAGGGAGACAGCGAAAGAGACTGCGAGGGAAACTGCGAGGCAGACTGCGAGGGAGACTGCGAGAGAGACAGCGAGAGAGACAGCGAGAGAGACAGCGAGAGAGACTGCGAGAAGGACTGCGAGAAGGACTGCGAGAGAGACAGCGAGGGAGAAAGTGAGAGCGACTGCGAGGGAGACTGCGAGGGAGACAGCGAAAGAGACTGTGAGGGAGACAGCGAAAGAGACTGCGAGGGAAACTGCGAGGCAGACTGCGAGGGAGACTGCGAGAGAGACAGCGAGAGAGACAGCGAGAGAGACAGCGAGAGAGACAGCGAGAGAGACAGCGAGAGAGACAGCGAGAGAGACTGCAAAGGAGACTGCGAGAGAGACTGCGAGAGAGACTGCGAGAGAGACTGCGAGGGAGAAAGCGAGGGAGAAAGCGTGAGAGACTGCGAGGGAGACTGCGAGTGGGACAGCAAGAGGGACAGCGAGAGAGACTGCGAGAGAGACTGCGAGAGAGACTGCGAGAGAGACTGCGAGAGAGACTGCGAGGGAGAAAGCGAGGGAGAAAGCGAGGGAGAAAGCGAGGGAGAAAGCGTGAGAGACTGTGTGGGAGACTGCGAGGGTGACAGCGAGAGAGAGAGCGAGGTAGACAGCGAGGGAAACAGCGAGGGAGACTGCGAGGGAGAGAGCGAGGGAGAAAGCGAGAGAGACTGCGAGGGAGACAGCGAGAGAGACAGCGAGAGAGACAGCGAGAAAGACTGCGAGAGAGACTGCGAGAGAGACTGCGAGAGAGACTGCGAGAGAGACTGCGAGAGAGACCTCGAGGGAGACAGCGAGGGAGACAGCGAGGGAGACAGCGAGGGAGACAGCGAGAGAGACTGTGAGGGAGACAGCGAGGGAGACAGTGAGAGAGACAGCGAGAGACACTGTGAGGGAGACAGCGAGAGAGACTGCGAGAAAGGAAGCGAGAGAAACTGCGAGAGAGACTGCTATGGAGATAGCGAGAGAGACTGCGAGGGATACAGCGAGAGACACTGCGAGAGAGAATGCGAGGGAGACAGCGATTAAGACGGCGAGGGAGACGGCGAGAGAGAGAGCGAGAGAGAGAGCGAGAGAGAGAGCGAGAGAGAGAGCGAGGGAGACAGCGAGGTAGACAGCGAGAGAGACTTCGAGAGAGACTGCGAGGGAGGCAGCGAGAGAGACTGCGAGGGAGGCAGCGAGAGAGACTGCGAGGGAGGCAGCGAGGGAGACAGCGAGGGAGACAGCGAGGGAGACAGCGAGGGAGACAGCGAGGGAGACAGCGACAGAGGCAGCAATAGAGACTGCGAGAGAGACTGCGAGGGACACAGCGAGAGAGACTGCAAGGGAGACAACGAGAGAGAATGCGAGAGAGATCGCGTGAGACAGCGAGGGAGACAGCGTGGGAGGCAGCGAGGGAGACAGCGAGAGAAACTGAGAGGAAGACTGCGAGAGAGACTGCGAGAGAGACTGCGAGAGAGACTGCGAGAGAGACTGCGAGAGAGACTGCGAGAGAGACTGCGAGGGACACAGCGAGGAAGACAGCGAGAGAGACTGCGAGAGAGACAGCGAGGGAGACAGCGAGGGAGACAGCGAGGGAGACTGCGAGGGAGAGAGCGAGGGGGAGAGCGAGGGGGAGAGCGAGGGGGAGAGCGAGGGGGAGAGCGAGGGGGAGAGCGAGGGGGAGAGCGAGGGTGACAGCGAGGGAGACAGCGAGGGAGACAGCGAGGGAGACAGCGAGGGAGACAGCGAGGGAGACAGCGAGAGAGACTGCGAGAGAGACTGCGAGAGAGACTGCGAGAGAGACAGCGAGAGAGACAGCGAGAGAGACAGCGAGAGAGACAGCGAGAGAGACAGCGAGAGAGAAAGCGAGGGAGACAGCGAGGGAGACTGCGAGGGAGACTGCGAGGGAGTCTGCGAGGGAGACTGCGAGGGAGACTGCGAGGGAGACAGCGTGGAAGACAGCGAGGGAGACAGCGAGGGAGACAGCGAGGGAGACAGCGAGGGAGACAGCGAGGGAGACAGCGAGGGAGACAGCGAGGGAGACTGCAAGAAGGACTGCAAGAGAGACAGCGAGGGAGAAAGTGAGAGCGACTGCGTGAGAGACTGCGAGGGAGACAGCGAGGGAGACAGCGAGGGAGACTGTGAGGGAAACAGCGAGGGGGACAGCGAGAGAGACTGCGAGGGAGACTGCGAGGGAGACTGCGAGGGAGACTGCGAGGGAGACTGTGAGGGAGACTGTGAGGGAGACTGCGAGGGAGACAGTGAGAGAGACAGCGAGAGAGACTGCAAAGGAGACTGTGAGAGAGACTGCGAGAGAGACTGCGAGGGAGACAGCGAGAGAGACTGCGAGAGAGACTGCGAGAGGGACAGCGAGAGAGACTGCGAGAGAGACTGCGAGAGAGACTGCGAGAGAGACTGCGAGGGAGAAAGCGAGGGAGAAAGCGACGGAGACTGTGTGGGAGACTGCAATGGAGACAGCGAGAGAGACTGTGAGGGAGACTGCGAGGGAGACTGCGAGGGAGACTGCGAGAGAGACTGCGAGAGAGACTGCGAGGGAGACTGCCAGAGAGACAGCGAGAGAGATGGAGAGAGAGATGGAGAGAGAGAGACGACGAGAGAGACTGCGAGAGAGAGAGCGAGAGAGACTGAGAGGGAGACAGCGAGAGAGACAGCGAGAGAGACTGCGAGAGAGACTGCGAGAGAGACTGCGAGAGAGACTGCGAGAGAGACTGCGAGAGAGACAGCGAGAGAGACTGCGAGAGAGACTGCGAGAGAGACTGCGAGAGAGACTGCGAGAGAGACTGCGAGAGAGACTGCGAGAGAGACTGCGAGAGATACAACGAGGGATAGAGCGAGGGAGACAGCGAGGGTACATTGAGAGAGACAGCGAGAGAGACAGCGAGAGAGACAGCGAGAGAGACAGCGAGAGAGACTGCGAGAGAGACTGCGAGAGAGACTGCGAGAGAGACTGCGAGGGAGACTGCGAGGGAGACGTCGAGGGAGACTACGAGGGAGACGACGAGGGAGACGACGAGGGAGACGACGAGGGAGACGGCGAGGGAGACGGCGAGGGAGACGGCGAGGGAGACGGCGAGGGAGACGGCGAGGGAGACAGCAAGGGAGACAGAGAGGGAGACAGCGACAGAGACAGCGACAGAGACAGCGACAGAGACAGCGACAGAGACAGCGACAGAGACAGCGACAGCGGGGGATACAGAGAGAGTGACTGCGAGGGAGATGGCGAGGGAGACGGCGAGGGAGACAGCGAGGGAGACAGTGAGGGAGACAGCGAGGGAGACAGCGAGGGAGACAGCGAGGGAGACAGCGAGGGAGACAGCGAGGGAGACTGCGAGGGAGACTGCGAGAGAGACTGCGAGAGAGACTGCGAGAGAGACTGCGAGGGAGACTGCGAGGGAGACTGCGAGGGAGACAGCGAGGGAGACAGCGAGGGAGACTGCGAGAGAGACAGCGAGGGAAACTGCGAGGGAGACAGCGAGGGACACAGCGAGGGACACAGCGAGGGAGACAGCGAGGGAGACAGCGAGGGAGACAGCGAGGGAGACTGCGAGGGAGACTGCGAGGGAGACAGCGAGAGAGACTGCGAGAGAGAGCGCTTGAGAGACAGCGAGAGAGACTGCGTGGGAGACAGCGAGGGAGACACCGAGGGAGACACCGAGGGAGACAGCGAGAGAGAATGCGAGAAGGACTGCGAGAGAGACAGCGAGAAGGACTGCGAGAGAGACAGCGAGGGAGAAAGTGAGAGCGACTGCGAGGGAGACTGCGAGGGAGACAGCGAAAGAGACTGTGAGGGAGGCAGCGAAAGAGACTGCGAGGGAAACTGCGAGGCAGACTGCGAGGGAGACTGCGAGAGAGACAGCGAGAGAGACAGCGAGAGAGACAGCGAGAGAGACAGCGAGAGAGACAAAGAGAGAGACAGCGAGAGAGACTGCAAAGGAGACTGCGAGAGAGACTGCGATAGAGACTGCGAGAGAGACTGCGAGGGAGAAAGCGAGGGAGAAAGCGTGAGAGACTGCGAGGGAGACTGCGAGTGGGACAGCGAGAGGGACAGCGAGAGAGACTGCGAGAGAGACTGCGAGAGAGACTGCGAGAGAGACTGTGAGAGAGACTGCGAGGGAGAAAGCGAGGGAGAAAGCGAGGGAGAAAGCGTGAGAGACTGTGTGGGAGACTGCGAGGGTGACAGCGAGAGAGAGAGCGAGGTAGACAGCGAGGGAAACAGCGAGGGAGACTGCGAGGGAGAGAGCGAGGGAGAAAGCGAGAGAGACAGCGAGGGAGACAGCGAGAGAGACAGCGAGAGAGACTGCGAGAGAGACTGCGAGAGAGACTGCGAGAGAGACTGCGAGAGAGACAGCGAGAGAGACAGCGAGAGAGACCTCGAGGGAGACAGCGAGGGAGACAGCGAGGGAGACAGCGAGGGAGACAGCGAGAGAGACTGTGAGGGAGACAGCGAGGGAGACAGTGAGAGAGACAGCGAGAGACACTGTGAGGGAGACAGCGAGAGAGACTGCGAGGGAGGAAGCGAGAGAAACTGCGAGAGAGACTGCTATGGAGATAGCGAGAGAGACTGCGAGGGATACAGCGAGAGACACTGCGAGAGAGAATGCGAGGGAGACAGCGATTAAGACGGCGAGGGAGACGGCGAGAGAGAGAGCGAGAGAGAGAGCGAGAGAGAGAGCGAGGGAGACAGCGAGGTAGACAGCGAGAGAGACTTCGAGAGAGACTGCGAGGGAGGCAGCGAGAGAGACTGCGAGGGAGGCAGCGAGGGAGACAGCGAGGGAGACAGCGAGGGAGACAGCGACAGAGGCAGCAATAGAGACTGCGAGAGAGACTGCGAGGGACACAGCGAGAGAGACTGCAAGGGAGACAACGAGAGAGAATGCGAGAGAGATCGCGTGAGACAGCGAGGGAGACAGCGTGGGAGGCAGCGAGGGAGACAGCGAGAGAAACTGAGAGGAAGACTGCGAGAGAGACTGCGAGAGAGACTGCGAGAGAGACTGCGAGAGAGACTGCGAGAGAGACTGCGAGGGACACAGCGAGGAAGACAGCGAGAGAGACTGCGAGGGAGACAGCGAGGGAGACAGCGAGGGAGACAGCGAGGGAGACAGCGAGGGAGACTGCGAGGGAGAGAGCGAGGGGGAGAGCGAGGGGGAGAGCGAGGGGGAGAGCGAGGGGGAGAGCGAGGGGGAGAGCGAGGGGGAGAGCGAGGGGGAGAGCGAGGGGGAGAGCGAGGGAGACAGCGAGGGAGACAGCGAGGGAGACAGCGAGGGAGACAGCGAGGGAGACAGCGAGAGAGACAGCGAGAGAGACAGCGAGAGAGACAGCGAGGGAGACAGCGAGGGAGACTGCGAGGGAGACTGCGAGGGAGACTGCGAGGGAGACTGCGAGGGAGACTGCGAGGGAGACTGCGAGGGAGACAGCGTGGGAGACAGCGAGGGAGACAGCGAGGGAGACAGCGAGGGAGACAGCGAGGGAGACAGCGAGGGAGACTGCGAGAAGGACTGCAAGAGAGACAGCGAGGGAGAAAGTGAGAGCGACTGCGTGAGAGACTGCGAGGGAGACAGCGAGGGAGACTGTGAGGGAAACAGCGAGGGGGACAGCGAGAGAGACTGCGACGGAGACTGCGAGGGAGACTGCGAGGGAGACTGCGAGGGAGACTGCGAGGGAGACTGCGAGGGAGACTGTGAGGGAGACTGTGAGGGAGACTGTGAGGGAGACTGCGAGGGAGACAGCGAGAGAGACAGCGAGAGAGACTGCAAAGGAGACTGTGAGAGAGACTGCGAGAGAGACTGCGAGGGAGACAGCGAGAGAGACTGCGAGAGAGACTGCGAGAGGGACAGCGAGAGAGACTGCGAGAGAGACTGCGAGAGAGACTGCGAGAGAGACTGCGAGGGAGAAAGCGAGGGAGAAAGCGACAGAGACTGTGTGGGAGACTGCAATGGAGACAGCGAGAGAGACTGTGAGGGAGACTGCGAGGGAGACTGCGAGGGAGACTGCGAGAGAGACTGCGAGAGAGACTGCGAGGGAGACTGCGAGGGAGACTGCGAGAGAGACGGCGAGAGAGACAGCGAGAGAGATGGAGAGAGAGATGGAGAGAGAGAGACGACGAGAGAGACTGCGAGAGAGAGAGTGAGAGAGACTGAGAGGGAGACAGCGAGAGAGACAGCGAGAGAGACAGCGAGAGAGACTGCGAGAGAGACTGCGAGAGAGACTGCGAGAGAGACTGCGAGAGAGACTGCGAGAGAGACAGCGAGAGAGACAGCGAGAGAGACTGCGAGAGAGACTGCGAGAGAGACTGCGAGAGAGACTGCGAGAGAGACTGCGAGAGAGACTGCGAGAGAGACTGCGAGAGAGACTGCGAGAGATACAGCGAGGGATAGAGCGAGGGAGACAGCGAGAGTACATTGAGAGAGACAGCGAGAGAGACAGCGAGAGAGACAGCGAGAGAGACAGCGAGAGAGACAGCGAGAGAGACAGCGAGAGAGACTGCGAGAGAGACTGCGAGAGAGACTGCGAGAGAGACTGCGAGAGAGACTGCGAGGGAGACTGCGAGGGAGACGTCGAGGGAGACGTCGAGGGAGACTACGAGGGAGACGACGAGGGAGACGACGAGGGAGACGACGAGGGAGACGGCGAGGGAGACGGCGAGGGAGACAGCAAGGGAGACAGAGAGGGAGACAGAGAGGGAGACAGCGACAGAGACAGCGACAGAGACAGCGACAGAGACAGCGACAGAGACAGCGACAGCGGGGGATACAGAGAGAGTGACTGCGAGGGAGATGGCGAGGGAGACGGTGAGGGAGACAGCGAGGGAGACAGCGAGGGAGACAGCGAGGGAGACAGCGAGGGAGACAGCGAGGGAGACAGCGAGGGAGACAGCGAGGGAGACTGCGAGGGAGACTGCGAGAGAGACTGCGAGAGAGACTGCGAGAGAGACTGCGAGAGAGACTGCGAGGGAGACTGCGAGGGAGACTGCGAGGGAGACAGCGAGGGAGACAGCGAGGGAAACTGCGAGAGAGACAGCGAGGGAAACTGCGAGAGAGACAGCGAGGGACACAGCGAGGGAGACAGCGAGGGAGACAGCGAGGGAGACAGCGAGGGAGACAGCGAGGGAGACAGCGAGGGAGACAGCGAGGGAGACTGCGAGGGAGACTGCGAGGGAGACAGCGAGAGAGACTGCGAGAGAGAGCGCTTGAGAGACAGCGAGAGAGACTGCGTGGGAGACAGCGAGGGAGACACCGAGGGAGACACCGAGGGAGACAGCGAGAGAGAATGCGAGAAGGACTGCGAGAGAGACAGCGAGGGAGAAAGCGAGAGCGACTTCGAGAGAGACTGCGAGGGAGACAGCGAGAGAGACTGTGAGGGAAACAGCGAGGGAGACAGCGAGGGGACTGCGAGAGAGACTGCAAGGGAGACTGCGAGAGAGACTGCGAGAGAGACTGCGAGAGAGACTGCGAGAGAGACTGCGAGAGAGACTGCGAGAGAGACTGCCAGGGAGACTGCGAGAGAGACTGCGAGGGAGACTGCGAGAGAGACTTCGAGAGAGACTGCGGGACAGAGCGAGGGAGAAAGCGAGAGAGAAAGTGAGGGAGACAGCGAGGGAGACAGCGAGGGAGACAGCGAGGGAGACAGCGAGGGAGACAGCGAGGGAGACAGCGAGGGAGACAGCGAGAGAGACTGCGAGGGAGACTGCGAGGGAGACTGCGAGGGAGACTGCGAGGGAGACTGCGAGGGAGACTGCGAGAGAGACTGCGAGAGTGACTGCGAGAGTGACTGCGAGAGAGACTGCGAGAGAGACTGCGAGGGAGACTGCGAGGGAGACTGCGAGGGAGCCTGCGAGAGAGACTGCGAGAGAGACAGCGAGAGAGACAGCGAGAGAGACTGTGAGAGAGACTGCGAGAGAGACTGCGAGAGATACAGCGAGGGATAGAGAGAGTGAGACAGCGAGGGAGACAGCGAGAGTACATTGAGAGAGACAGCGAGAGAGACAGCGAGAGAGACAGCGAGAGAGACGGCCAGGGAGACGGCCAGGGAGACGGCCAGGGAGACGGCCAGGGAGACGGCCAGGGAGACGGCCAGGGAGACGGCCAGGGAGACGGCCAGGGAGACGGCCAGGGAGACAGCGAGGGAGACAGCGAGGGAGACAGCGAGGGAGAAAGCGAGGGAGAAAGCGAGGGAGACAGCGAGGGAGGCAGCGACAGAGACAGCGACAGAGACAGCGACAGAGACAGCGACAGAGACAGCGACAGAGACAGCGACAGAGACAGTGACAGTGACAGAGACAGTGAGAGAGAATGCCATGGAGATAGCGCGTGAGACAGCGAGCGAGAGAGCGAGACACACAGCGAGAGAGACTGCGAGAGAGACTGCAAGGGAGACAGCGAGAGAGACAGCGAGAGAGGCAGCGAGAGAGACAGCGAGAGAGACAGCGAGAGAGACAGCGAGAGAGACAGCGAGGGAGAAAGCGATGGAGACAGCGAGAGAGACAGCGAGAGAGACAGCGAGAGAGAATGCGTGGGAGACAGCGAGGGAGACAGCGAGGGAGACAGCGAGGGAGACAGCGAGGGAGACAGCGAGGGAGACAGCGAGGGAGACAGCGAGGGAGACAGCGAGGGAGACAGCGAGGGAGAAAGCGAGGGAGACAGCGAGGGAGACAGCGAGGGAGACAGCGAGGGAGACAGCGCTGGAGACAGCGAGGGAGACAGCGAGGGAGACTGCGAGAGAGACTGCGAGAGAGACTGCAAGAGAGACTGCGAGGGAGACAGCAAGGGAGACAGCGAGAGAGACAGCGAGAGAGACAGCGAGAGAGACAGCGAGGGAGAAAGCGAGGGAGACAGCGAGAGAGACAGCGAGAGAGACAGCGAGAGAGACAGCGAGAGAGACTGCGAGGGAGACTGCGAGGGAGACTGCGAGGGAGACTGCGAGGGAGACTGCGAGGGAGACTGCGAGGGAGACAGCGAGGGAGACAGCGAGGGAGACAGCGTGGGAGACAGCGTGGGAGACAGCGAGGGAGACAGCGAGGGAGACAGCGAGGGAGACAGCGAGGGAGACAGCGAGGGAGACAGCGAGGGAGACAGCGAGAGAGACAGCGAGAGAGACAGCGAGAGAGACAGCGAGAAGGACTGCGAGAAGGACTGCGAGAAGGACTGCGAGAAGGACTGCGAGAGAGACAGCGAGGGAGAAAGTGAGAGCGACTGCGAGAGAGACTGCGAGGGAGACTGCGAGGGAGACAGCGAAGGAGACTGCGAGAGAGACAGCGAAGGAGACAGCGAGAGAGACAGCGAGAGAGACAGCGAGAGAGACTGCAATGGAGACTGCGAGAGAGACTGCGAGGGAGACTGCGAGAGACGGCGAGGGAGAAAGCGAGGGAGAAAGCGAGGGAGAAAGCGAGGGAGAAAGCGTGAGAGACTGTGTGGGAGACTGCAAGGGAGACAGCGAGAGAGACAGCGAGAGAGACAGCGAGGGAGACAGCGAGAGAGACTGCTAGAGAGACTGCGAGAGGGATAGTGAGGGAGACTGCGAGGGAGACAGCGAGGGAGACAGCGAGGGAGACAGCGAGGGAGACAGCGAGGGAGACAGCGAGGGAGACAGCGAGGGAGACAGCGAGAGAGAGAGCGAGAGAGAGAGCGAGGGAAACAGCGAGGGAGACTCCGAGGGAGACAGCGAGGGAGACTGCGAGAGAGACTGCGAGAGAGACTGCGAGAGAGACTGCGAGGGAGAGAGCGAGGGAGAAAGCGAGGGAGAAAGCGAGGGAGAAAGCGAGGGAGAAAGCGAGAGAGACTGCGAGGGAGACAGCGATAGAAACTGCGAGGGAGTCAGCGAGAGAGACAGCGAGAGAGACAGCGAGAGAGACTGCGAGAGAGACTGCGAGGGAGACAGCGAGGGAGACAGCGAGGGAGACAGCGAGGGAGACAGCGAGGGAAACAGCGAGGGAGACTGCGAGGGACACAGTGAGGGAGACAGCGAGAGAGACTGCGAGAGAGAGCGTGTGAGACGGCGAGGGAGACAGCGAGGGAGAGAGCGAGAGACACAGCGAGGGAGACAGCGAGGGAGACAGCGAGAGAGACTGCGAGAGAGACTGCGAGAGAGACTGCAAGAGAGACTGCAAGAGAGACTGCAAGGGAGACAGCGAGAGAGACAGCGAGAGAGGCAGCGAGAGAGACAGCGAGAGAGACAGCGAGAGAGACAGCGAGAGAGACAGCGAGAGAGACAGCGAGGGAGAAAGCGATGGAGACAGCGAGAGAGACAGCGAGAGAGACAGCGAGAGAGACAGCGAGAGAGACAGCGAGAGAGACTGCGTGGGAGACAGCGAGGGAGACAGCGAGGGAGACAGCGAGGGAGACAGCGAGGGAGACAGCGAGAGAGACTGCGAGAGGGACAGCGAGAGAGACTGCGAGAGAGACTGTGAGAGAGACTGCGAGAGAGACGGCGAGGGAGAAAGCGAGGGAGAAAGCGTGAGAGACTGTGTGGGAGACTGCGAGGGAGACAGCGAGGGAGACAGCGAGGGAGACAGCGAGGGAGACAGCGAGGGAGACAGCGAGGGAGACAGCGAGAGAGAGAGCGAGAGAGAGAGCGAGGGAAACAGCGAGGGAGACTGCGAGGGAGACAGCGAGGGAGACTGCGAGAGAGACTGCGAGAGAGACTGCGAGAGAGACTGCGAGGGAGAGAGCGAGGGAGAAAGCGAGGGAGAAAGCGAGAGAGACTGCGAGGGAGACAGCGATAGAAACTGCGAGGGAGTCAGCGAGAGAGACAGCGAGAGAGACTGCGAGAGAGACTGCGAGAGAGACTGCGAGAGAGACTGCGAGAGAGACTGCGAGAGAGACTGCGAGGGAGACAGCGAGGGAGACAGCGAGGGAGACAGCGAGGGAGACAGCGAGGGAGACAGCGAGGGAAACAGCGAGGTAGACTGCGAGGGACACAGTGAGGGAGACAGCGAGAGAGACAGCGAGAGAGAGCGTGTGAGACGGCGGGGGAGACAGCGAGGGAGAGAGCGAGAGACACAGCGAGGGAGACAGCGAGGGAGACAGCGAGAGAGACTGCAAGAGAGACTGCAAGAGAGACTGCAAGGGAGACAGCGAGAGAGACTGCGAGAGAGACTGCGAGAGAGACTGCGAGAGAGACTGCGAGGGAGACTGCGAGGGAGACGTCGAGGGAGACTACGAGGGAGACGACGAGGGAGACTACGAGGGAGACGACGAGGGAGACGGCGAGGGAGACGGCGAGGGAGACGGCAAGGGAGACAGAGAGGGAGACAGAGAGGGAGACAGCGACAGAGACAGCGACAGAGACAGCGACAGAGACAGCGACAGAGACAGCGACAGAGACAGCGACAGCGGGGGATACAGAGAGAGTGACTGCGAGGGAGATGGCGAGGGAGACGGCGAGGGAGACGGCGAGGGAGACAGCGAGAGAGACTGCGAGGGAGACTGCGAGGGAGACTGCGAGAGAGACTGCGAGAGAGACTGCGAGAGAGACTGCGAGAGAGACTGCGAGAGAGACTGCGAGAGAGACTGCGAGGGAGACTGCGAGGGAGACTGCGAGGGAGACTGCGAGGGAGACTGCGAGGGAGACAGCGAGGGAGACAGCGAGGGAGACAGCGAGGGAAACTGCGAGAGAGACAGTGAGGGAGACTGCAAGGGAGACAGCGAGAGAGACAGCGAGAGAGGCAGCGAGAGAGACAGCGAGGGAGACAGCGAGGGAGACAGCGAGGGAGACAGCGAGGGAGACTGCGAGGGAGACTGCGAGAGAGACTGCGAGAGAGACTGCGAGAGAGACTGCGAGAGAGACTGCGAGGGAGACTGCGAGGGAGACTGCGAGGGAGACAGCGAGGGAGACAGCGAGGGAAACTGCGAGAGAGACAGCGAGGGAAACTGCGAGAGAGACAGCGAGGGACACAGCGAGGGAGACAGCGAGGGAGACAGCGAGGGAGACAGCGAGGGAGACAGCGAGGGAGACAGCGAGGGAGACTGCGAGGGAGACTGCGAGGGAGACAGCGAGGGAGACAGCGAGAGAGACTGCGAGAGAGAGCGCTTGAGAGACAGCGAGAGAGACTGCGTGGGAGACAGCGAGGGAGACACCGAGGGAGACACCGAGGGAGACAGCGAGAGAGAATGCGAGAAGGACTGCGAGAGAGACAGCGAGGGAGAAAGCGAGAGCGACTTCGAGAGAGACTGCGAGGGAGACAGCGAGAGAGACTGTGAGGGAAACAGCGAGGGAGACAGCGAGGGGACTGCGAGAGAGACTGCAAGGGAGACTGCGAGAGAGACTGCGAGAGAGACTGCGAGAGAGACAGCGAGAGAGACAGCGAGAGAGAATGCGTGGGAGACAGCGAGGGAGACAGCGAGGGAGACAGCGAGGGAGACAGCGAGGGAGACAGCGAGGGAGACAGCGAGGGAGACAGCGAGGGAGAAAGCGAGGGAGACAGCGAGGGAGACAGCGAGGGAGACAGCGAGGGAGACAGCGAGGGAGACAGCGAGGGAGACAGCGAGGGAGACTGCGAGAGAGACTGCAAGAGAGACTGCGAGGGAGACAGCAAGGGAGACAGCGAGAGAGACAGCGAGAGAGACAGCGAGAGAGACAGCGAGGGAGAAAGCGAGGGAGACAGCGAGAGAGACAGCGAGAGAGACAGCGAGAGAGACTGCGAGGGAGACTGCGAGGGAGACTGCGAGGGAGACTGCGAGGGAGACTGCGAGGGAGACTGCGAGGGAGACAGCGAGGGAGACAGCGAGGGAGACAGCGTGGGAGACAGCGTGCGAGACAGCGAGGGAGACAGCGAGGGAGACAGCGAGGGAGACAGCGAGGGAGACAGCGAGGGAGACAGCGAGGGAGACAGCGAGAGAGACAGCGAGAGAGACAGCGAGAGAGACAGCGAGAGAGACAGCGAGAAGGACTGCGAGAAGGACTGCGAGAAGGACTGCGAGAAGGACTGCGAGAGAGACAGCGAGGGAGAAAGTGAGAGCGACTGCGAGAGAGACTGCGAGGGAGACTGCGAGGGAGACAGCGAAGGAGACTGCGAGAGAGACAGCGAAGGAGACAGCGAGAGAGACAGCGAGAGAGACAGCGAGAGAGACAGCGAGAGAGACTGCAATGGAGACTGCGAGAGAGACTGCGAGGGAGACTGCGAGAGAGACGGCGAGGGAGAAAGCGAGGGAGAAAGCGAGGGAGAAAGCGAGGGAGAAAGCGTGAGAGACTGTGTGGGAGACTGCAAGGGAGACAGCGAGAGAGACAGCGAGAGAGACAGCGAGGGAGACAGCGAGAGAGACTGCTAGAGAGACTGCGAGAGGGATAGTGAGGGAGACTGCGAGGGAGACAGCGAGGGAGACAGCGAGGGAGACAGCGAGGGAGACAGCGAGGGAGACAGCGAGGGAGACAGCGAGAGAGAGAGCGAGAGAGAGAGCGAGGGAAACAGCGAGGGAGACTCCGAGGGAGACAGCGAGGGAGACTGCGAGAGAGACTGCGAGAGAGACTGCGAGAGAGACTGCGAGGGAGAGAGCGAGGGAGAAAGCGAGGGAGAAAGCGAGGGAGAAAGCGAGAGAGACTGCGAGGCAGACAGCGATAGAAACTGTGAGGGAGTCAGCGAGAGAGACAGCGAGAGAGACAGCGAGAGAGACTGCGAGAGAGACTGCGAGGGAGACAGCGAGGGAGACAGCGAGGGAGACAGCGAGGGAGACAGCGAGGGAAACAGCGAGGGAGACTGCGAGGGACACAGTGAGGGAGACAGCGAGAGAGACTGCGAGAGAGAGCGTGTGAGACGGCGAGGGAGACAGCGAGGGAGAGAGCGAGAGACACAGCGAGGGAGACAGCGAGGGAGACAGCGAGAGAGACTGCGAGAGAGACTGCGAGAGAGACTGCAAGAGAGACTGCAAGAGAGACTGCAAGGGAGACAGCGAGAGAGACAGCGAGAGAGGCAGCGAGAGAGACAGCGAGAGAGACAGCGAGAGAGACAGCGAGAGAGACAGCGAGAGAGACAGCGAGGGAGAAAGCGATGGAGACAGCGAGAGAGACAGCGAGAGAGACAGCGAGAGAGACAGCGAGAGAGACAGCGAGAGAGACTGCGTGGGAGACAGCGAGGGAGACAGCGAGGGAGACAGCGAGGGAGACAGCGAGGGAGACAGCGAGAGAGACTGCGAGAGGGACAGCGAGAGAGACTGCGAGAGAGACTGTGAGAGAGACTGCGAGAGAGACGGCGAGGGAGAAAGCGAGGGAGAAAGCGTGAGAGACTGTGTGGGAGACTGCGAGGGAGACAGCGAGGGAGACAGCGAGGGAGACAGCGAGGGAGACAGCGAGGGAGACAGCGAGAGAGAGAGCGAGAGAGAGAGCGAGGGAAACAGCGAGGGAGACTGCGAGGGAGACAGCGAGGGAGACTGCGAGAGAGACTGCGAGAGAGACTGCGAGAGAGACTGCGAGAGAGACTGCGAGGGAGAGAGCGAGGGAGAAAGCGAGGGAGAAAGCGAGAGAGACTGCGAGGGAGACAGCGATAGAAACTGCGAGGGAGTCAGCGAGAGAGACAGCGAGAGAGACAGCGAGAGAGACTGCGAGAGAGACTGCGAGAGAGACTGCGAGAGAGACTGCGAGAGAGACTGCGAGAGGGACTGCGAGGGAGACAGCGAGGGAGACAGCGAGGGAGACAGCGAGGGAGACAGCGAGGGAGACAGCGAGGGAAACAGCGAGGTAGACTGCGAGGGACACAGTGAGGGAGACAGCGAGAGAGACAGCGAGAGAGAGCGTGTGAGACGGCGGGGGAGACAGCGAGGGAGAGAGCGAGAGACACAGCGAGGGAGATAGCGAGGGAGACAGCGAGAGAGACTGCAAGAGAGACTGCAAGAGAGACTGCAAGGGAGACAGCGAGAGAGACTGCGAGAGAGACTGCGAGAGAGACTGCGAGGGAGACTGCGAGGGAGACGTCGAGGGAGACTACGAGGGAGACGACGAGGGAGACGACGAGGGAGACGACGAGGGAGACGGCGAGGGAGACGGCGAGGGAGACGGCGAGGGAGAGGGCAAGGGAGACAGAGAGGGAGACAGCGACAGAGACAGCGACAGAGACAGCGACAGAGACAGCGACAGAGACAGCGACAGAGACAGCGACAGAGACAGCGACAGCGGGGGATACAGAGAGAGTGACTGCGAGGGAGATGGCGAGGGAGACGGCGAGGGAGACGGCGAGGGAGACAGCGAGAGAGACTGCGAGGGAGACTGCGAGAGAGACTGCGAGAGAGACTGCGAGAGAGACTGCGAGAGAGACTGCGAGAGAGACTGCGAGAGAGACTGCGAGGGAGACTGCGAGGGAGACAGCGAGGGAGACAGCGAGGGAGACAGCGAGGGAGACAGCGAGGGAAACTGCGAGAGAGACAGCGAGGGAAACTGCGAGAGAGACAGCGAGGGACACAGCGAGGGACACAGCGAGGGAGACAGCGAGGGAGACAGCGAGGGAGACTGCGAGGGAGACTGCGAGGGAGACTGCGAGGGAGACTGTGAGGGAGACAGCGAGAGAGAGCGCTTGAGAGACAGCGAGAGAGACTGCGTGGGAGACAGCGAGGGAGACAGCGAGGGAGACACCGAGGGAGACACCGAGGGAGACAGCGAGGGAGAATGCGAGAAGGACTGCGAGAGAGACAGCGAGGGAGAAAGCGAGAGCGACTTCGAGAGAGACTGCGAGGGAGACAGCGAGAGAGACTGTGAGGGAAACAGCGAGGGAGACAGCGAGGGGACTGCGAGAGAGACTGCAAGGGAGACTGCGAGAGAGACTGCGAGAGAGACTGCGAGAGAGACTGCGAGAGAGACTGCGAGAGAGACTGCGAGAGAGACTGCCAGGGAGACTGCGAGAGAGACTGCGAGGGAGACTGCGAGAGAGACTTCGAGAGAGACTGCGGGACAGAGCGAGGGAGAAAGCGAGAGAGAAAGCGAGGGAGACAGCGAGGGAGACAGCGAGGGAGACAGCGAGGGAGACAGCGAGGGAGACAGCGAGGGAGACAGCGAGGGAGACAGCGAGAGAGACTGCGAGGGAGACTGCGAGGGAGACTGCGAGGGAGACTGCGAGGGAGACTGCGAGGGAGACTGCGAGGGAGACTGCGAGAGAGACTGCGAGAGTGACTGCGAGAGAGACTGCGAGAGAGACTGCGAGGGGGACTGCGAGGGAGCCTGCGAGAGAGACTGCGAGAGAGACAGCGAGAGAGACTGTGAGAGAGACTGCGAGAGAGACTGCGAGAGATACAGCGAGGGATAGAGAGAGTGAGACAGCGAGGGAGACAGCGAGAGTACATTGAGAGAGACAGCGAGAGAGACAGCGAGAGAGACAGCGAGAGAGACAGCGAGAGAGACGGCCAGGGAGACGGCCAGGGAGACGGCCAAGGAGACGGCCAAGGAGACGGCCAGGGAGACGGCCAGGGAGACGGCCAGGGAGACGGCCAGGGAGACGGCCAGGGAGACGGCCAGGGAGACGGCCAGGGAGACGGCCAGGGAGACGGCCAGGGAGACGGCGAGGGAGACAGCGAGGGAGAAAGCGAGGGAGAAAGCGAGGGAGAAAGCGAGGGAGACAGCGAGGGAGACAGCGAGGGAGGCAGCGACAGAGACAGCGACAGAGACAGCGACAGAGACAGCGACAGAGACAGCGACAGAGACAGTGAGAGAGAATGCCATGGAGATAGCGCGTGAGACAGCGAGCGAGAGAGCGAGACACACAGCGAGAGAGACTGCGAGAGAGACTGCAAGGGAGACAGCGAGAGAGACAGCGAGAGAGGCAGCGAGAGAGACAGCGAGAGAGACAGCGAGAGAGACAGCGAGAGAGACAGCGAGGGAGAAAGCGAGGGAGACAGCGAGGGAGAAAGCGAGGGAGACAGCGAGGGAGACAGCGAGGGAGACAGCGAGGGAGACAGCGAGGGAGACAGCGAGGGAGACAGCGAGAGAGACTGCGAGAGAGACTGCGAGAGAGACTGCAAGAGAGACTGCGAGGGAGACAGCAAGGGAGACAGCGAGAGAGACAGCGAGAGAGACAGCGAGGGAGAAAGCGAGGGAGACAGCGAGAGAGACAGCGAGAGAGACAGCGAGAGAGACAGCGAGGGAGACAGCGAGAGAGAGAGCGAGAGAGAGAGCGAGGGAAACAGCGAGGGAGACTGCGAGGGAGACTGCGAGAGAGACTGCGAGAGTGACTGCGAGAGAGACTGCGAGAGAGACTGCGAGGGAGACTGCGAGGGAGACTGCGAGGGAGCCTGCGAGAGAGACTGCGAGAGAGACAGCGAGAGAGACTGTGAGAGAGACTGCGAGAGAGACTGCGAGAGATACAGCGAGGGATAGAGAGAGTGAGACAGCGAGGGAGACAGCGAGAGTACATTGAGAGAGACAGCGAGAGAGACAGCGAGAGAGACAGCGAGAGAGACAGCGAGAGAGACGGCCAGGGAGACGGCCAGGGAGACGGCCAAGGAGACGGCCAGGGAGACGGCCAGGGAGACGGCCAGGGAGACGGCCAGGGAGACGGCCAGGGAGACGGCCAGGGAGACGGCCAGGGAGACGGCCAGGGAGACGGCCAGGGAGACGGCCAGGGAGACGGCCAGGGAGACAGCGAGGGAGACAGCGAGGGAGAAAGCGAGGGAGAAAGCGAGGGAGAAAGCGAGGGAGACAGCGAGGGAGACAGCGAGGGAGGCAGCGACAGAGACAGCGACAGAGACAGCGACAGAGACAGCGACAGAGACAGCGACAGAGACAGCGACAGAGACAGTGAGAGAGAATGCCATGGAGATAGCGCGTGAGACAGCGAGCGAGAGAGCGAGACACACAGCGAGAGAGACTGCGAGAGAGACTGCAAGGGAGACAGCGAGAGAGACAGCGAGAGAGGCAGCGAGAGAGACAGCGAGAGAGACAGCGAGAGAGACAGCGAGGGAGAAAGCGAGGGAGACAGCGAGGGAGAAAGCGAGGGAGAAAGCGAGGGAGACAGCGAGGGAGACAGCGAGGGAGACAGCGAGGGAGACAGCGAGGGAGACAGCGAGGGAGACAGCGAGGGAGACAGCGAGAGAGACTGCGAGAGAGACTGCGAGAGAGACTGCAAGAGAGACTGCGAGGGAGACAGCAAGGGAGACAGCGAGAGAGACAGCGAGAGAGACAGCGAGGGAGAAAGCGAGGGAGACAGCGAGAGAGACAGCGAGAGAGACAGCGAGAGAGACTGCGAGGGAGACTGCGAGGGAGACTGCGAGGGAGACAGCGAGGGAGACTGCGAGGGAGACAGCGAGGGAGACAGCGAGGGAGACAGCGAGGGAGACAGCGTGGGAGACAGCGTGGGAGACAGCGAGGGAGACAGCGAGGGAGACAGCGAGGGAGACAGCGAGAGAGACAGCGAGAGAGACAGCGAGAAGGACTGCGAGAAGGACTGCGAGAAGGACTGCGAGAAGGACTGCGAGAGAGACAGCGAGGGAGAAAGTGAGAGCGACTGCGAGAGAGACTGCGAGGGAGACTGCGAGGGAGACAGCGAAGGAGACTGCGAGAGAGACAGCGAAGGAGACAGCGAGAGAGACAGCAAGAGAGACAGCGAGAGAGACAGCGAGAGAGACAGCGAGAGAGACAGCGAGAGAGACTGCAATGGAGACTGCGAGAGAGACGGCGAGGGAGAAAGCGAGGGAGAAAGCGAGGGAGAAAGCGAGGGAGAAAGCGTGAGAGACTGTGTGGGAGACTGCAAGGGAGACAGCGAGAGAGACAGCGAGAGAGACAGCGAGGGAGACAGCGAGAGAGACTGCTAGAGAGACTGCGAGAGGGATAGTGAGGGAGACTGCGAGGGAGACAGCGAGGGAGACAGCGAGGGAGACAGCAAGGGAGACAGCGAGGGAGACAGCGAGGGAGACAGCGAGGGAGACAGCGAGAGAGAGAGCGAGAGAGAGAGCGAGGGAAACAGCGAGGGAGACAGCGAGGGAGACTGCGAGAGAGACTGCGAGAGAGACTGCGAGAGAGACTGCGAGGGAGAGAGCGAGGGAGAAAGCGAGGGAGAAAGCGAGGGAGAAAGCGAGAGAGACTGCGAGGGAGACAGCGATAGAAACTGCGAGGGAGTCAGCGAGAGAGACAGCGAGAGAGACAGCGAGAGAGACTGCGAGAGAGACTGCGAGGGAGACAGCGAGGGAGACAGCGAGGGAGACAGCGAGGGAGACAGCGAGGGAAACAGCGAGGGAGACTGCGAGGGACACAGTGAGGGAGACAGCGAGAGAGACTGCGAGAGAGAGCGTGTGAGACGGCGAGGGAGACAGCGAGGGAGAGAGCGAGAGACACAGCGAGGGAGACAGCGAGGGAGACAGCGAGAGAGACTGCGAGAGAGACTGCAAGAGAGACTGCAAGAGAGACTGCAAGAGAGACTGCAAGGGAGACAGCGAGAGAGACAGCGAGAGAGGCAGCGAGAGAGACAGCGAGAGAGACAGCGAGAGAGACAGCGAGAGAGACAGCGAGAGAGACAGCGAGGGAGAAAGCGATGGAGACAGCGAGAGAGACTGCGTGGGAGACAGCGAGGGAGACAGCGAGGGAGACAGCGAGGGAGACAGCGAGGGAGACAGCGAGGGAGACAGCGAGAGAGACTGCGAGAGGGACAGCGAGAGAGACTGCGAGAGAGACTGCGAGAGAGACTGCGAGAGAGACGGCGAGGGAGAAAGCGAGGGAGAAAGCGTGAGAGACTGTGTGGGAGACTGCGAGGGAGACAGCGAGGGAGACAGCGAGGGAGACAGCGAGGGAGACAGCGAGGGAGACAGCGAGGGAGACAGCGAGAGAGAGAGCGAGAGAGAGAGCGAGGGAAACAGCGAGGGAGACTGCGAGGGAGACAGCGAGGGAGACTGCGAGAGAGACTGCGAGAGAGACTGCGAGAGAGACTGCGAGGGAGAGAGCGAGGGAGAAAGCGAGGGAGAAAGCGAGGGAGAAAGCGAGAGAGACTGCGAGGGAGACAGCGATAGAAACTGCGAGGGAGTCAGCGAGAGAGACAGCGAGAGAGACTGCGAGAGAGACTGCGAGAGAGACTGCGAGAGAGACTGCGAGAGAGACTGCGAGAGAGACTGCGAGAGAGACTGCGAGAGAGACAGCGAGAGAGACAGCGAGGGAGACAGCAAGGGAGACAGCGAGGGAGACAGCGAGGGAAACAGCGAGGTAGACTGCGAGGGACACAGTGAGGGAGACAGCGAGAGAGACAGCGAGAGAGAGCGTGTGAGACGGCGAGGGAGACAGCGAGGGAGAGAGCGAGAGACACAGCGAGGGAGACAGCGAGGGAGACAGCGAGAGAGACTGCAACAGAGACTGCAAGAGAGACTGCAAGAGAGACTGCAAGGGAGACAGCGAGAGAGACTGCGAGAGAGACTGCGAGAGAGACTGCGAGGGAGACTGCGAGGGAGACGTCGAGGGAGACTACGAGGGAGACGACGAGGGAGACGACGAGGGAGACGGCGAGGGAGACGGCGAGGGAGACGGCGAGGGAGACGGCGAGGGAGACAGCAAGGGAGACAGCGACAGAGACAGCGACAGAGACAGCGACAGAGACAGCGACAGAGACAGCGACAGAGACAGCGACAGCGGGGGATACAGAGAGAGTGACTGCGAGGGAGATGGCGAGGGAGACGGCGAGGGAGACAGCGAGGGAGACAGCGAGGGAGACAGCGAGGGAGACAGCGAGGGAGACTGCGAGAGAGACTGCGAGAGAGACTGCGAGAGAGACTGCGAGAGAGACTGCGAGAGAGACTGCGAGAGAGACTGCGAGGGAGACAGCGAGGGAGACAGCGAGGGAAACTGCGAGAGAGACAGCGAGGGAAACTGCGAGAGAGACAGCGAGGGACACAGCGAGGGACACAGCGAGGGAGACAGCGAGGGAGACAGCGAGGGAGACTGCGAGGGAGACTGCGAGGGAGACTGCGAGGGAGACTGCGAGGGAGACTGCGAGGGAGACTGCGAGGGAGACAGCGAGAGAGACTGCGAGAGAGAGCGCTTGAGAGACAGCGAGAGAGACTGCGTGGGAGACAGCGAGGGAGACACCGAGGGAGACACCGAGGGAGACAGCGAGAGAGAATGCGAGAAGGACTGCGAGAGAGACAGCGAGGGAGAAAGCGAGAGCGACTTCGAGAGAGCCTGCGAGGGAGACAGCGAGAGAGACTGTGAGGGAAACAGCGAGGGAGACAGCGAGGGGACTGCGAGAGAGACTGCAAGGGAGACTGCGAGAGAGACTGCGAGAGAGACTGCGAGAGAGACTGCGAGAGAGACTGCGAGAGAGACTGCGAGAGAGACTGCCAGGGAGACTGCGAGAGAGACTGCGAGGGTGACTGCGAGAGAGACTTCGAGAGAGACTGCGGGACAGAGCGAGGGAGAAAGCGAGAGAGAAAGCGAGGGAGACAGCGAGGGAGACAGCGAGGGAGACAGCGAGGGAGAAAGCGAGGGAGACAGCGAGGGAGACAGCGAGGGAGACAGCGAGGGAGACAGCGAGAGAGACTGCGAGAGGGACAGCGAGAGAGACTGCGAGAGAGACTGCGAGAGAGACTGCGAGAGAGACGGCGAGGGAGAAAGCGAGGGAGAAAGCGTGAGAGACTGTGTGGGAGACTGCGAGGGAGACAGCGAGGGAGACAGCGAGGGAGACAGCGAGGGAGACAGCGAGGGAGACAGCGAGGGAGACAGCGAGAGAGAGAGCGAGAGAGAGAGCGAGGGAAACAGCGAGGGAGACTGCGAGGGAGACAGCGAGGGAGACTGCGAGAGAGACTGCGAGAGAGACTGCGAGAGAGACTGCGAGGGAGAGAGCGAGGGAGAAAGCGAGGGAGAAAGCGAGGGAGAAAGCGAGAGAGACTGCGAGGGAGACAGCGATAGAAACTGCGAGGGAGTCAGCGAGAGAGACAGCGAGAGAGACTGCGAGAGAGACTGCGAGAGAGACTGCGAGAGAGACTGCGAGAGAGACTGCGAGAGAGACTGCGAGAGAGACAGCGAGGGAGACAGCGAGGGAGACAGCGAGGGAAACAGCGAGGTAGACTGCGAGGGACACAGTGAGGGAGACAGCGAGAGAGACAGCGAGAGAGAGCGTGTGAGACGGCGAGGGAGACAGCGAGGGAGAGAGCGAGAGACACAGCGAGGGAGACAGCGAGGGAGACAGCGAGAGAGACTGCAAGAGAGACTGCAAGAGAGACTGCAAGGGAGACTGCAAGGGAGACTGCAAGGGAGACAGCGAGAGAGACTGCGAGAGAGACTGCGAGGGAGACTGCGAGGGAGACTGCGAGGGAGACGTCGAGGGAGACTACGAGGGAGACGACGAGGGAGACGACGAGGGAGACGGCGAGGGAGACGGCGAGGGAGACAGCAAGGGAGACAGAGAGGGAGACAGCGACAGAGACAGCGACAGAGACAGCGACAGAGACAGCGACAGAGACAGCGACAGAGACAGCGACAGCGGGGGATACAGAGAGAGTGACTGCGAGGGAGATGGCGAGGGAGACGGCGAGGGAGACAGCGAGGGAGACAGCGAGGGAGACAGCGAGGGAGACAGCGAGGGAGACTGCGAGAGAGACTGCGAGAGAGACTGCGAGAGAGACTGCGAGAGAGACTGCGAGAGAGACTGCGAGGGAGACAGCGAGGGAGACAGCGAGGGAGACAGCGAGGGAAACTGCGAGAGAGACAGCGAGGGAAACTGCGAGAGAGACAGCGAGGGACACAGCGAGGGACACAGCGAGGGACACAGCGAGGGAGACAGCGAGGGAGACTGCGAGGGAGACTGCGAGGGAGACTGCGAGGGAGACTGCGAGGGAGACTGCGAGGGAGACAGCGAGAGAGACTGCGAGAGAGAGCGCTTGAGAGACAGCGAGAGAGACTGCGTGGGAGACAGCGAGGGAGACACCGAGGGAGACACCGAGGGAGACAGCGAGAGAGAATGCGAGAAGGACTGCGAGAGAGACAGCGAGGGAGAAAGCGAGAGCGACTTCGAGAGAGACTGCGAGGGAGACAGCGAGAGAGACTGTGAGGGAAACAGCGAGGGAGACAGCGAGGGGACTGCGAGAGAGACTGCAAGGGAGACTGCGAGAGAGACTGCGAGAGAGACTGCGAGAGAGACTGCGAGAGAGACTGCGAGAGAGACTGCGAGAGAGACTGCGAGAGAGACTGCCAGGGAGACTGCGAGAGAGACTGCGAGGGAGACTGCGAGAGAGACTTCGAGAGAGACTGCGGGACAGAGCGAGGGAGAAAGCGAGAGAGAAAGCGAGGGAGACAGCGAGGGAGACAGCGAGGGAGACAGCGAGGGAGACAGCGAGGGAGACAGCGAGAGAGACTGCGAGGGAGACTGCGAGGGAGACTGCGAGGGAGACTGCGAGGGAGACTGCGAGGGAGACTGCGAGGGAGACTGCGAGAGAGACTGCGAGAGTGACTGCGAGAGAGACTGCGAGAGAGACTGCGAGGGAGACTGCGAGGGAGCCTGCGAGGGAGCCTGCGAGAGAGACTGCGAGAGAGACAGCGAGAGAGACTGTGAGAGAGACTGCGAGAGAGACTGCGAGAGATACAGCGAGGGATAGAGAGAGTGAGACAGCGAGGGAGACAGCGAGAGTACATTGAGAGAGACAGCGAGAGAGACAGCGAGAGAGACAGCGAGAGAGACAGCGAGAGAGACAGCGAGAGAGACAGCGAGAGAGACGGCCAGGGAGACGGCCAGGGAGACGGCCAAGGAGACGGCCAGGGAGACGGCCAGGGAGACGGCCAGGGAGACGGCCAGGGAGACGGCCAGGGAGACGGCCAGGGAGACGGCCAGGGAGACGGCCAGGGAGACGGCCAGGGAGACGGCCAGGGAGACGGCCAGGGAGACGGCCAGAGAGACGGCCAGGGAGACGGCCAGGGAGACAGCGAGGGAGACAGCGAGGGAGAAAGCGAGGGAGAAAGCGAGGGAGACAGCGAGGGAGGCAGCGACAGAGACAGCGACAGAGACAGCGACAGAGACAGCGACAGAGACAGCGACAGAGACAGTGAGAGAGAATGCCATGGAGATAGCGCGTGAGACAGCGAGCGAGAGAGCGAGACACACAGCGAGAGAGACTGCGAGAGAGACTGCAAGGGAGACAGCGAGAGAGACAGCGAGAGAGGCAGCGAGAGAGACAGCGAGAGAGACAGCGAGAGAGACAGCGAGAGAGACAGCGAGAGAGACAGCGAGAGAGACAGCGAGGGAGAAAGCGATGGAGACAGCGAGAGAGACAGCGAGAGAGACAGCGAGAGAGAATGCGTGGGAGACAGCGAGGGAGACAGCGAGGGAGACAGCGAGGGAGACAGCGAGGGAGACAGCGAGGGAGACAGCGAGGGAGACAGCGAGGGAGACAGCGAGGGAGAAAGCGAGGGAGACAGCGAGGGAGACAGCGAGGGAGACAGCGAGGGAGACAGCGAGGGAGACAGCGAGGGAGACAGCGAGGGAGACAGCGCTGGAGACAGCGAGGGAGACAGCGAGAGAGACTGCGAGAGAGACTGCAAGAGAGACTGCGAGGGAGACAGCAAGGGAGACAGCGAGAGAGACAGCGAGAGAGACAGCGAGGGAGAAAGCGAGGGAGAAAGCGAGGGAGACAGCGAGAGAGACAGCGAGAGAGACAGCGAGAGAGACAGCGAGAGAGACTGCGAGGTAGACTGCGAGGGAGACTGCGAGGGAGACAGCGAGGGAGACAGCGTGGGAGACAGCGTGGGAGACAGCGTGGGAGACAGCGAGGGAGACAGCGAGGGAGACAGCGAGGGAGACAGCGAGGGAGACAGCAAGGGAGACAGCGAGAGAGACAGCGAGAGAGACAGCGAGAAGGACTGCGAGAAGGACTGCGAGAAGGACTGCGAGAAGGACTGCGAGAGAGACAGCGAGGGAGAAAGTGAGAGCGACTGCGAGAGAGACTGCGAGGGAGACTGCGAGGGAGACAGCGAAGGAGACTGCGAGAGAGACAGCGAGAGAGACAGCGAGAGAGACAGCAAGAGAGACAGCGAGAGAGACAGCGAGAGAGACAGCGAGAGAGACTGCAATGGAGACTGCGAGAGAGACTGCAAGGGAGACAGCGAGAGAGACAGCGAGAGAGACAGCGAGAGAGACAGCGAGGGAGACAGCGAGGGAGACAGCGACAGAGACTGCTAGAGAGATTGCGAGAGGGATAGTGAGGGAGACTGCGAGGGAGACAGCGAGGGAGACAGCGAGGGAGACAGCGAGGGAGACAGCGAGGGAGACAGCGAGGGAGACAGCGAGGGAGACAGCGAGAGAGAGAGCGAGAGAGAGAGCGAGGGAAACAGCGAGGGAGACTGCGAGGGAGACAGCGAGGGAGACTGCGAGAGAGACTGCGAGAGAGACTGCGAGAGAGACTGCGAGGGAGAGAGCGAGGGAGAAAGCGAGGGAGAAAGCGAGAGAGACTGCGAGGGAGACAGCGATAGAAACTGCGAGAGAGACTGCGAGAGAGACTGCGAGGGAGAGAGCGAGGGAGAAAGCGAGGGAGAAAGCGAGGGAGAAAGCGTGAGAGACTGTGTGGGAGACTGCGAGGGAGACAGCGAGGGAGACAGCGAGGGAGACAGCGAGGGAGACAGCGAGGGAGACAGCGAGGGAGACAGCGAGAGAGAGAGCGAGAGAGAGAGCGAGGGAAACAGCGAGGGAGACTGCGAGGGAGACAGCGAGGGAGACTGCGAGAGAGACTGCGAGAGAGACTGCGAGAGAGACTGCGAGGGAGAGAGCGAGGGAGAAAGCGAGGGAGAAAGCGAGGGAGAAAGCGAGAGAGACTGCGAGGGAGACAGCGATAGAAACTGCGAGGGAGTCAGCGAGAGAGACAGCGAGAGAGACTGCGAGAGAGACTGCGAGAGAGACTGCGAGAGAGACTGCGAGAGAGACTGCGAGAGAGACTGCGAGAGAGACAGCGAGGGAGACAGCGAGGGAGACAGCGAGGGAGACAGCGAGGGAAACAGCGAGGTAGACTGCGAGGGACACAGTGAGGGAGACAGCGAGAGAGACAGCGAGAGAGAGCGTGTGAGACGGCGAGGGAGACAGCGAGGGAGAGAGCGAGAGACACAGCGAGGGAGACAGCGAGGGAGACAGCGAGAGAGACTGCAAGAGAGACTGCAAGAGAGACTGCAAGGGAGACAGCGAGAGAGACTGCGAGAGAGACTGCGAGAGAGACTGCGAGGGAGACTGCGAGGGAGACTGCGAGGGAGACGTCGAGGGAGACTACGAGGGAGACGACGAGGGAGACGACGAGGGAGACGGCGAGGGAGACGGCGAGGGAGACAGCAAGGGAGACAGAGAGGGAGACAGCGACAGAGACAGCGACAGAGACAGCGACAGAGACAGCGACAGAGACAGCGACAGAGACAGCGACAGCGGGGGATACAGAGAGAGTGACTGCGAGGGAGATGGCGAGGGAGACGGCGAGGGAGACAGCGAGGGAGACAGCGAGGGAGACAGCGAGGGAGACAGCGAGGGAGACAGCGAGGGAGACAGCGAGGGAGACAGCGAGGGAGACTGCGAGAGAGACTGCGAGAGAGACTGCGAGAGAGACTGCGAGAGAGACTGCGAGAGAGACTGCGAGAGAGACTGCGAGAGAGACTGCGAGGGAGACAGCGAGGGAGACAGCGAGGGAGACAGCGAGGGAGACAGCGAGGGAAACTGCGAGAGAGACAGCGAGGGAAACTGCGAGAGAGACAGCGAGGGACACAGCGAGGGACACAGCGAGGGAGACAGCGAGGGAGACTGCGAGGGAGACTGCGAGGGAGACTGCGAGGGAGACTGCGAGGGAGACTGCGAGGGAGACAGCGAGAGAGACTGCGAGAGAGAGCGCTTGAGAGACAGCGAGAGAGACTGCGTGGGAGACAGCGAGGGAGACACCGAGGGAGACACCGAGGGAGACAGCGAGAGAGAATGCGAGAAGGACTGCGAGAGAGACAGCGAGGGAGAAAGCGAGAGCGACTTCGAGAGAGACTGCGAGGGAGACAGCGAGAGAGACTGTGAGGGAAACAGCGAGGGAGACAGCGAGGGGACTGCGAGAGAGACTGCAAGGGAGACTGCGAGAGAGACTGCGAGAGAGACTGCGAGAGAGACTGCGAGAGAGACTGCGAGAGAGACTGCGAGAGAGACTGCCAGGGAGACTGCGAGAGAGACTGCGAGGGAGACTGCGAGAGAGACTTCGAGAGAGACTGCGGGACAGAGCGAGGGAGAAAGCGAGAGAGAAAGCGAGGGAGACAGCGAGGGAGACAGCGAGGGAGACAGCGAGGGAGACAGCGAGGGAGACAGCGAGAGAGACTGCGAGGGAGACTGCGAGGGAGACTGCGAGGGAGACTGCGAGGGAGACTGCGAGGGAGACTGCGAGGGAGACTGCGAGGGAGACTGCGAGAGAGACTGCGAGAGTGACTGCGAGAGAGACTGCGAGAGAGACTGCGAGGGAGACTGCGAGGGAGCCTGCGAGGGAGCCTGCGAGAGAGACTGCGAGAGAGACAGCGAGAGAGACTGTGAGAGAGACTGCGAGAGAGACTGCGAGAGATACAGCGAGGGATAGAGAGAGTGAGACAGCGAGGGAGACAGCGAGAGTACATTGAGAGAGACAGCGAGAGAGACAGCGAGAGAGACAGCGAGAGAGACAGCGAGAGAGACAGCGAGAGAGACAGCGAGAGAGACGGCCAGGGAGACGGCCAGGGAGACGGCCAAGGAGACGGCCAGGGAGACGGCCAGGGAGACGGCCAGGGAGACGGCCAGGGAGACGGCCAGGGAGACGGCCAGGGAGACGGCCAGGGAGACGGCCAGGGAGACGGCCAGGGAGACGGCCAGAGAGACGGCCAGGGAGACGGCCAGGGAGACAGCGAGGGAGACAGCGAGGGAGAAAGCGAGGGAGAAAGCGAGGGAGACAGCGAGGGAGGCAGCGACAGAGACAGCGACAGAGACAGCGACAGAGACAGCGACAGAGACAGTGAGAGAGAATGCCATGGAGATAGCGCGTGAGACAGCGAGCGAGAGAGCGAGACACACAGCGAGAGAGACTGCGAGAGAGACTGCAAGGGAGACAGCGAGAGAGACAGCGAGAGAGACAGCGAGAGAGACAGCGAGAGAGACAGCGAGAGAGACAGCGAGAGAGACAGCGAGGGAGAAAGCGATGGAGACAGCGAGAGAGACAGCGAGAGAGACAGCGAGAGAGAATGCGTGGGAGACAGCGAGGGAGACAGCGAGGGAGACAGCGAGGGAGACAGCGAGGGAGACAGCGAGGGAGACAGCGAGGGAGACAGCGAGGGAGACAGCGAGGGAGAAAGCGAGGGAGACAGCGAGGGAGACAGCGAGGGAGACAGCGAGGGAGACAGCGAGGGAGACAGCGAGGGAGACAGCGAGGGAGACAGCGAGGGAGACAGCGAGGGAGACAGCGCTGGAGACAGCGAGGGAGACAGCGAGAGAGACTGCGAGAGAGACTGCAAGAGAGACTGCGAGGGAGACAGCAAGGGAGACAGCGAGAGAGACAGCGAGAGAGACAGCGAGGGAGAAAGCGAGGGAGAAAGCGAGGGAGACAGCGAGAGAGACAGCGAGAGAGACAGCGAGAGAGACAGCGAGAGAGACTGCGAGGTAGACTGCGAGGGAGACTGCGAGGGAGACAGCGAGGGAGACAGCGTGGGAGACAGCGTGGGAGACAGCGTGGGAGACAGCGTGGGAGACAGCGAGGGAGAAAGCGAGGGAGAAAGCGAGAGAGACTGCGAGGGAGACAGCGATAGAAACTGCGAGGGAGTCAGCGAGAGAGACAACGAGAGAGACAGCGAGAGAGACTGCGAGAGAGACTGCGAGGGAGACAGCGAGGGAGACAGCGAGGGAGACAGCGAGGGAGACAGCGAGGGAAACAGCGAGGGAGACTGCGAGAGAGACTGCGAGGGACACAGTGAGGGAGACAGCGAGAGAGACTGCGAGAGAGAGCGTGTGAGACGGCGAGGGAGAGAGCGAGAGACACAGCGAGGGAGACAGCGAGGGAGACAGCGAGAGAGACTGCGAGAGAGACTGCGAGAGAGACTGCGAGAGAGACTGCGAGAGAGACTGCAAGAGAGACTGCAAGGGAGACAGCGAGAGAGACAGCGAGAGAGGCAGCGAGAGAGACAGCGAGAGAGACAGCGAGAGAGACAGCGAGAGAGACAGCGAGAGAGACAGCGAGGGAGAAAGCGATGGAGACAGCGAGAGAGACAGCGAGAGAGACAGCGAGAGAGACTGCGTGGGAGACAGCGAGGGAGACAGCGAGGGAGACAGCGAGGGAGACAGCGAGGGAGACAGCGAGGGAGACAGCGAGAGAGACTGCGAGAGGGACAGCGAGAGAGACTGCGAGGGAGACTGCGAGGGAGACGTCGAGGGAGACTACGAGGGAGACGACGAGGGAGACGGCGAGGGAGACGGCGAGGGAGACAGCAAGGGAGACAGAGAGGGAGACAGCGACAGAGACAGCGACAGAGACAGCGACAGAGACAGCGACAGAGACAGCGACAGCGGGGGATACAGAGAGAGTGACTGCGAGGGAGATGGCGAGGGAGACGGCGAGGGAGACAGCGAGGGAGACAGCGAGGGAGACAGCGAGGGAGACTGCGAGAGAGACTGCGAGAGAGACTGCGAGAGAGACTGCGAGAGAGACTGCGAGAGAGACTGCGAGAGAGACTGCGAGGGAGACTGCGAGGGAGACTGCGAGGGAGACAGCGAGGGAGACAGCGAGGGAGACAGCGAGGGAAACTGCGAGAGAGACAGCGAGGGAAACTGCGAGAGAGACAGCGAGGGACACAGCGAGGGACACAGCGAGGGAGACAGCGAGGGAGACAGCGAGGGAGACTGCGAGGGAGACTGCGAGGGAGACTGCGAGGGAGACTGCGAGGGAGACAGCGAGAGAGACTGCGAGAGAGAGCGCTTGAGAGACAGCGAGAGAGACTGCGTGGGAGACAGCGAGGGAGACACCGAGGGAGACACCGAGGGAGACAGCGAGAGAGAATGCGAGAAGGACTGCGAGAGAGACAGCGAGGGAGAAAGCGAGAGCGACTTCGAGAGAGACTGCGAGGGAGACAGCGAGAGAGACTGTGAGGGAAACAGCGAGGGAGACAGCGAGGGGACTGCGAGAGAGACTGCAAGGGAGACTGCGAGAGAGACTGCGAGAGAGACTGCGAGAGAGACTGCGAGAGAGACTGCGAGAGAGACTGCGAGAGAGACTGCCAGGGAGACTGCGAGAGAGACTGCGAGGGAGACTGCGAGAGAGACTTCGAGAGAGACTGCGGGACAGAGCGAGGGAGAAAGCGAGAGAGAAAGCGAGGGAGACAGCGAGGGAGACAGCGAGGGAGACAGCGAGGGAGACAGCGAGGGAGACAGCGAGGGAGACAGCGAGAGAGACTGCGAGGGAGACTGCGAGGGAGACTGCGAGGGAGACTGCGAGGGAGACTGCGAGGGAGACTGCGAGAGAGACTGCGAGAGAGACTGCGAGAGTGACTGCGAGAGAGACTGCGAGAGAGACTGCGAGGGAGACTGCGAGGGAGCCTGCGAGGGAGCCTGCGAGAGAGACTGCGAGAGAGACAGCGAGAGAGACTGTGAGAGAGACTGCGAGAGAGACTGCGAGAGATACAGCGAGGGATAGAGAGAGTGAGACAGCGAGGGAGACAGCGAGAGTACATTGAGAGAGACAGCGAGAGAGACAGCGAGAGAGACAGCGAGAGAGACAGCGAGAGAGACAGCGAGAGAGACAGCGAGAGAGACGGCCAGGGAGACGGCCAGGGAGACGGCCAGGGAGACGGCCAAGGAGACGGCCAGGGAGACGGCCAGGGAGACGGCCAGGGAGACGGCCAGTGAGACGGCCAGTGAGACGGCCAGGGAGACGGCCAGGGAGACGGCCAGGGAGACGGCCAGGGAGACAGCCAGGGAGACAGCGAGGGAGACAGCGAGGGAGAAAGCGAGGGAGAAAGCGAGGGAGACAGCGAGGGAGACAGCGAGGGAGGCAGCGACAGAGACAGCGACAGAGACAGCGACAGAGACAGCGACAGAGACAGCGACAGAGACAGTGAGAGAGAATGCCATGGAGATAGCGCGTGAGACAGCGAGCGAGAGAGCGAGACACACAGCGAGAGAGACTGCGAGAGAGACTGCAAGGGAGACAGCGAGAGAGACAGCGAGAGAGGCAGCGAGAGAGACAGCGAGAGAGACAGCGAGAGAGACAGCGAGAGAGACAGCGAGAGAGACAGCGAGAGAGACAGCGAGAGAGACAGCGAGGGAGAAAGCGAGGGAGACAGCGAGAGAGACAGCGAGAGAGACAGCGAGAGAGAATGCGTGGGAGACAGCGAGGGAGACAGCGAGGGAGACAGCGAGGGAGACAGCGAGGGAGACAGCGAGGGAGACAGCGAGGGAGACAGCGAGGGAGAAAGCGAGGGAGACAGCGAGGGAGACAGCGAGGGAGACAGCGAGGGAGACAGCGAGGGAGACAGCGCTGGAGACAGCGAGGGAGACAGCGAGAGAGACTGCGAGAGAGACTGCGAGAGAGACTGCAAGAGAGACTGCGAGGGAGACAGCAAGGGAGACAGCGAGAGAGACAGCGAGAGAGACAGCGAGGGAGAAAGCGAGGGAGAAAGCGAGGGAGACAGCGAGAGAGACAGCGAGAGAGACAGCGAGAGAGACAGCGAGAGAGACTGCGAGGTAGACTGCGAGGGAGACTGCGAGGGAGACAGCGAGGGAGACAGCGAGGGAGACAGCGTGGGAGACAGCGTGGGAGACAGCGTGGGAGACAGCGAGGGAGACAGCGAGGGAGACAGCGAGGGAGACAGCGAGGGAGACAGCAAGGGAGACAGCGAGAGAGACAGCGAGAGAGACAGCAAGAGAGACAGCGAGAAGGACTGCGAGAAGGACTGCGAGAAGGACTGCGAGAAGGACTGCGAGAAGGACTGCGAGAGAGACAGCGAGGGAGAAAGTGAGAGCGACTGCAAGAGAGACTGCGAGGGAGACTGCGAGGGAGACAGCGAAGGAGACTGCGAGAGAGACAGCGAGAGAGACAGCGAGAGAGACAGCAAGAGAGACAGCGAGAGAGACAGCGAGAGAGACAGCGAGAGAGACAGCGAGAGAGACTGCAATGGAGACTGCGAGAGAGACTGCGAGGGAGACTGCGAGAGAGACAGCGAGAGAGACAGCGAGAGAGACAGCAAGAGAGACAGCAAGAGAGACAGCGAGAGAGACAGCGAGAGAGACAGCGAGAGAGACAGCGAGAGAGACAGCGAGAGAGACTGCGAGAGAGACGGCGAGGGAGAAAGCGAGGGAGAAAGCGAGGGAGAAAGCGAGGGAGAAAGCGTGAGAGACTGTGTGGGAGACTGCAAGGGAGACAGCGAGAGAGACAGCGAGAGAGACAGCGAGGGAGACAGCGAGGGAGACAGCGAGAGAGACTGCTAGAGAGACTGCGAGAGGGATAGTGAGGGAGACTGCGAGGGAGACAGCGAGGGAGACAGCGAGGGAGACAGCGAGGGAGACAGCGAGGGAGACAGCGAGGGAGACTGCGAGGGAGACAGCGAGGGAGACAGCGAGGGAGACAGCGAGGGAGACAGCGAGGGAGACAGCGAGGGAGACAGCGAGAGAGAGAGCGAGAGAGAGAGCGAGGGAAACAGCGAGGGAGACTGCGAGGGAGACAGCGAGGGAGACTGCGAGAGAGACTGCGAGAGAGACTGCGAGAGAGACTGCGAGGGAGAGAGCGAGGGAGAAAGCGAGGGAGAAAGCGAGGGAGAAAGCGAGAGAGACTGCGAGGGAGACAGCGATAGAAACTGCGAGGGAGTCAGCGAGAGAGACAGCGAGAGAGACAGCGAGAGAGACTGCGAGAGAGACTGCGAGGGAGACAGCGAGGGAGACAGCGAGGGAGACAGCGAGGGAGACAGCGAGGGAGACAGCGAGGGAAACAGCGAGGGAGACTGCGAGGGAGACTGCGAGGGACACAGTGAGGGAGACAGCGAGAGAGACTGCGAGAGAGAGCGTGTGAGACGGCGAGGGAGACAGCGAGGGAGAGAGCGAGAGACACAGCGAGGGAGACAGCGAGGGAGACAGCGAGAGAGACTGCGAGAGAGACTGCGAGAGAGACTGCGAGAGAGACTGCAAGAGAGACTGCAAGGGAGACAGCGAGAGAGACAGCGAGAGAGGCAGCGAGAGAGACAGCGAGAGAGACAGCGAGAGAGACAGCGAGAGAGACAGCGAGAGAGACAGCGAGGGAGAAAGCGATGGAGACAGCGAGAGAGACAGCGAGAGAGACAGCGAGAGAGACTGCGTGGGAGACAGCGAGGGAGACAGCGAGGGAGACAGCGAGGGAGACAGCGAGGGAGACAGCGAGAGAGACTGCGAGAGGGACAGCGAGAGAGACTGCGAGAGAGACTGCGAGAGAGACTGCGAGAGAGACGGCGAGAGAGACGGCGAGGGAGAAAGCGAGGGAGAAAGCGTGAGAGACTGTGTGGGAGACAGCGAGGGAGACAGCGAGGGAGACAGCGAGGGAGACAGCGAGGGAGACAGCGAGAGAGAGAGCGAGAGAGAGAGCGAGAGAGAGAGCGAGGGAAACAGCGATGGAGACTGCGAGGGAGACAGCGAGGGAGACTGCGAGAGAGACTGCGAGAGAGACTGCGAGAGAGACTGCGAGAGAGACTGCGAGAGAGACTGCGAGGGAGAAAGCGAGGGAGAAAGCGAGAGAGACTGCGAGGGAGACAGCGATAGAAACTGCGAGAGAGTCAGCGAGAGAGACAGCGAGAGAGACTGCGAGAGAGACTGCGAGAGAGACTGCGAGAGAGACTGCGAGAGAGACTGCGAGAGAGACTGCGAGAGAGACAGCGAGGGAGACAGCGAGGGAGACAGCGAGGGAGACAGCGAGGGAGACAGCGAGGGAAACAGCGAGGTAGACTGCGAGGGACACAGTGAGGGAGACAGCGAGAGACACTGCGAGAGAGAGCGTGTGAGACGGCGAGGGAGACAGCGAGGGAGAGAGCGAGAGACACAGCGAGGGAGACAGCGAGGGAGACAGCGAGAGAGACTGCAAGAGAGACTGCAAGAGAGACTGCAAGAGAGACTGCAAGGGAGACAGCGAGAGAGACAGCGAGAGAGGCAGCGAGAGAGACAGCGAGAGAGACAGCGAGAGAGACAGCGAGAGAGACAGCGAGAGAGACAGCGAGGGAGAAAGCGATGGAGACAGCGAGAGAGACAGCGAGAGAGACAGCGAGATAGACTGCGTGGGAGACAGCGAGGGAGACAGCGAGGGAGACAGCGAGGGAGACAGCGAGGGAGACAGCGAGGGAGACAGCGAGGGAGACAGCGAGAGCGACTTCGAGAGAGACTGCGAGGCAGACAGCGAGAGAGAATGTGAGGGAAACAGCGAGGGAGACAGCGAGAGAGACTGCGAGGGAGACTGCGAGGGAGACTGCGAGGGAGACTGCGAGGGAGACTGCGAGGGAGACTGCGAGGGAGACTGCGAGAGTGACTGCGAGAGTGACTGCGAGAGTGACTGCGAGAGAGACTGCGAGGGAGCCTGCGAGAGAGACTGCGAGAGAGACAGCGAGAGAGACTGTGAGAGAGACTGCGAGAGAGACTGCGAGAGATACAGCGAGGGATAGAGCGAGTGAGACAGCGAGGGAGACAGCGACAGAGACAGCGACAGAGACAGGGACAGAGACAGCGACAGAGACAGCGACAGAGACAGCGACAGAGACAGCGACAGAGACAGTGAGAGAGACTGCTATGGAGATAGCGAGAGAGACAGCCGGGGATACAGAGAGAGTGACTGCGAGGGAGACGGCGAGGGAGACGGCGAGGGAGACGGCGAGGGAGACAGCGAGGGAGACGGCGAGGGACAGAGTGAGGGAGACAGCGAGAGAGACTGCGAGAGAGAGCGCGTGAGACAGCGAGGGAGAGAGCGAGACACACAGCGAGGGAGACAGCGAGAGAGACTGCAAGAGAGACAGCGAGAGAGACAGCGAGAGAGACAGCGAGAGAGACAGCGAGAGAGACAGCGAGAGAGACAGCGAGAGAGACAGCGAGGGAGAAAGCGATGGAGACAGCGAGAGAGACAGCGAGGGAGACTGCGTGGGAGACAGCGAGGGAGACAGCGAGGGAGACATCGAGGGAGACAGCGAGGGAGACAGCGAGGGAGACAGCGTTGGAGACAGCGTTGGAGACAGCGTTGGAGACAGCGTTGGAGACAGCGAGAGAGACTGCGAGAGAGACTGCGAGGGAGACAGCGAGGGAGACAGCGATAGAGACAGCGAGAGAGACAGCGAGGGAGACAGCGAGGGAGACAGCGAGAGAGACTGCGAGGGAGACTGCGAGGGAGACTGCGAGGGAGACTGCGAGGGAGACTGTGAGGGAGACAGCGTGGGAGACAGCGAGGGAGACAGCGAGGGAGACAGCGAGGGAGACAGCGAGGGAGACAGCGAGGGAGACAGCGAGAGAGACAGCGAGAGAGACAGCGAGAGAGACAGCGAGAGAGACAGCGAGAGAGACAGCGAGAGAGACTGCGAGAAGGACTGCGAGAAGGACTGCGAGAAGGACTGCGAGAAGGACTGCGAGAAGGACTGCGAGAAGGACTGCGAGAGAGACAGCGAGGGAGAAAGTGAGAGCGACTGCGAGAGAGACTGCGAGGGAGACTGCGAGGGAGACAGCGAAAGAGACTGTGAGGGAGACAGCGAAAGAGACTGCGAGGGAAACTGCGAGGCAGACTGCGAGGGAGACTGCGAGAGAGACAGCGAGAGAGACAGCGAGAGAGACAGCGAGAGAGACAGCGAGAGAGACAGCGAGAGAGACAGCGAGAGAGACTGCAAAGGAGACTGCGAGAGAGACTGCGAGAGAGACTGCGAGAGAGACTGCGAGGGAGACTGCGAGTGGGACAGCGAGAGAGACTGCGAGAGAGACTGCGAGAGAGACTGCGAGAGAGACTGCGAGAGGGACAGCGAGAGAGACTGCGAGAGGGACAGCGAGAGAGACTGCGAGAGAGACTGCGAGAGAGACTGCGAGAGAGACTGCGAGAGAGACTGCGAGAGAGACTGCGAGAGAGACTGCGAGGGAGAAAGCGAGGGAGAAAGCGAGGGAGAAAGCGTGAGAGACTGTGTGGGAGACTGCAAGGGAGACAGCGAGGGTGACAGCGAGAGAGAGAGCGAGGTAGACAGCGAGGGAAACAGCGAGGGAGACTGCGAGGGAGACAGCGAGGGAGACTGCGAGAGAGACTGCGAGAGAGACTGCGAGAGAGACTGCGAGAGAGACTGCGAGGGAGAGACCGAGGGAGAAAGCGAGAGAGACTGCGAGGGAGACTGCGATAGAATCTGCGAGGGAGTCAGCGAGAGAGACAGCGAGAGAGACAGCGCGAGAGACAGCGAGAGAGACTGCGAGAGAGACTGCGAGAGAGACTGCGAGAGAGACTGCGAGAGAGACCTCGAGGGAGACAGCGAGGGAGACAGCGAGGGAGACAGCGAGAGAGACTGTGAGGGAGACAGCGAGGGAGACAGTGAGAGAGACAGCGAGAGACACTGTGAGGGAGACAGCGAGAGAGACTGCGAGGGAGGAAGCGAGAGAAACTGCGAGAGAGACTGCTATGGAGATAGCGAGAGAGACAGCGAGGGATACAGCGAGAGACACTGCGAGAGAGAATGCGAGGGAGACAGCGATTAAGACGGCGAGGGAGACGGCGAGAGAGAGAGCGAGAGAGAGAGCGAGGGAGACAGCGAGGTAGACAGCGAGAGAGACTTCGAGAGAGACTGCGAGGGAGGCAGCGAGAGAGACAGCGAGGGAGACAGCGAGGTAGACAGCGAGAGAGACTTCGAGAGAGACTGCGAGGGAGGCAGCGAGGGAGACAGCGAGGGAGACAGCGAGGGAGACTGCGACAGAGGCAGCAATAGAGACTGCGAGAGAGACTGCGAGGGACACAGCGAGAGAGACTGCAAGGGAGACAACGAGAGAGAATGCGAGAGAGATCGCGTGAGACAGCGAGGGAGACAGCGTGGGAGGCAGCGAGGGAGACAGCGAGAGAAACTGAGAGGAAGACTGCGAGAGAGACTGCGAGAGAGACTGCGAGAGAGACTGCGAGAGAGACTGCGAGGAAGACAGCGAGAGAGACTGCGAGAGAGACAGCGAGGGAGACAGCGAGGGAGACTGCGAGGGAGACTGCGAGGGAGAGAGCGAGGGGGAGAGCGAGGGGGAGAGCGAGGGGGAGAGCGAGGGGGAGAGCGAGGGGGAGAGCGAGGGGGAGAGCGAGGGGGAGAGCGAGGGAGACAGCGAGGGAGACAGCGAGGGAGACAGCGAGGGAGACAGCGAGGGAGACAGCGAGGGAGACAGCGAGGGAGACAGCGAGGGAGACAGCGAGAGAGACTGCAAGAGAGACTGCAAGAGAGACTGCGAGGGAGACAGCGAGAGAGACAGCGAGAGAGACAGCGAGAGAGACAGCGAGAGAGACAGCGAGAGAGAAAGCGAGGGAGACAGCGAGAGAGACTGCGAGGGAGACAGCGAGAGAGACTGCGAGGGAGACTGCGAGGGTGACTGCGAGGGTGACTGCGAGGGAGACTGCGAGGGAGACTGCGAGGGAGACTGCGAGGGAGACAGCGTGGAAGACAGCGAGGGAGACAGCGAGGGAGACAGCGAGGGAGACAGCGAGGGAGACAGCGAGGGAGACAGCGAGGGAGACAGCGAGGGAGACAGCAACAGAGACTGCGAGAAGGACTGCAAGAGAGACAGCGAGGGAGAAAGTGAGAGCGACTGCGTGAGAGACTGCGAGGGAGACAGCGAGGGAGACTGTGAGGGAAACAGCGAGGGAGACAGCGAGAGAGACTGCGAGGGAGACTGCGAGGGAGACTGCGAGGGAGACTGCGAGGGAGACTGCGAGGGAGACTGCGAGGGAGACTGTGAGGGAGACTGCGAGGGAGACTGCGAGAGAGACAGCGAGGGAGACTGCGAGAGAGACTGCAAAGGAGACTGCGAGAGAGACTGCGAGAGAGACTGCGAGAGGGACAGCGAGAGAGACAGCGAGAGAGACTGCGAGAGAGACTGCGAGAGAGACTGCGAGAGAGACTGCGAGGGAGAAAGCGAGGGAGAAAGCGACAGAGACTGTGTGGGAGACTGCAATGGAGACAGCGAGAGAGACTGTGAGGGAGACTGCGAGGGAGACTGCGAGGGAGACTGCGAGGGAGACTGCGAGAGAGACTGCGAGAGAGACTGCGAGGGAGACTGCGAGGGAGACTGCGAGGGAGACTGCGAGGGAGACTGCGAGAGAGACGGCGAGAGAGACAGCGAGAGAGATGGAGAGAGAGATGGAGAGAGAGACGACGAGAGAGACTGCGAGAGAGAGAGTGAGAGATACTGAGAGGGAGACAGCGAGAGAGACAGCGAGAGAGACTGCGAGAGAGACTGCGAGAGAGACTGCGAGAGAGACAGCGAGAGAGACTGCGAGAGAGACTGCGAGAGAGACTGCGAGAGAGACTGCGAGAGAGACTGCGAGAGAGACTGCGAGAGAGACTGCGAGAGATACAGCGAGGGATAGAGCGAGGGAGACAGCGAGAGTACATTGAGAGAGACAGCGAGAGAGACAGCGAGAGAGACTGCGAGAGAGACTGCGAGAGAGACTGCGAGGGAGACTGCGAGGGAGACTGCGAGGGAGACTGCGAGGGAGACGTCGAAGGAGACTACGAGGGAGACGACGAGGGAGACGACGAGGGAGACGACGAGGGAGACGACGAGGGAGACGACGAGGGAGACGACGAGGGAGACGGCGAGGGAGACGGCGAGGGAGACAGCAAGGGAGACAGAGAGGGAGACAGCGACAGAGACAGCGACAGAGACAGCGACAGAGACAGCGACAGAGACAGCGACAGAGACAGCGACAGCGGGGGATACAGAGAGAGTGACTGCGAGGGAGATGGCGAGGGAGACGGCGAGGGAGACGGCGAGGGAGACAGCGAGGGAGACAGCGAGGGAGACTGCGAGAGAGACTGCGAGAGAAACTGCGAGAGAGACTGCGAGGGAGACTGCGAGGGAGACTGCGAGGGAGACTGCGAGAGAGACTGCGAGAGAGACTGCGAGAGAGACTGCGAGAGAGACTGCGAGAGAGACCTCGAGGGAGACAGCGAGGGAGACAGCGAGAGAGACTGTGAGGGAGACAGTGAGAGAGACAGCGAGAGACACTGTGAGGGAGACAGCGAGAGAGACTGCGAGGGAGGAAGCGAGAGAAACTGCGAGAGAGACTGCTATGGAGATAGCGAGAGAGACAGCGAGGGATACAGCGAGAGACACTGCGAGAGAGAATGCGAGGGAGACAGCGATTAAGACGGCGAGGGAGACGGCGAGAGAGAGAGCGAGAGAGAGAGCGAGGGAGACAGCGAGGGAGACAGCGAGAGAGACTTCGAGAGAGACTGCGAGGGAGGCAGCGAGAGAGACAGCGAGAGAGACAGCGAGGTAGACAGCGAGAGAGACTTCGAGAGAGACTTCGAGAGAGACTGCGAGGGAGGCAGCGAGGGAGACAGCGAGAGAGACTTCGAGAGAGACTGCGAGGGAGGCAGCGAGGGAGACAGCGAAGGAGACAGCGAGGGAGACTGCGACAGAGGCAGCAATAGAGACTGCGAGAGAGACTGCGAGGGACACAGCGAGAGAGACTGCAAGGGAGACAACGAGAGAGAATGCGAGAGAGATCGCGTGAGACAGCGAGGGAGACAGCGTGGGAGGCAGCGAGGGAGACAGCGAGAGAAACTGAGAGGAAGACTGCGAGAGAGACTGCGAGAGAGACTGCGAGAGAGACTGCGAGAGAGACTGCGAGAGAGACTGCGAGAGAGACTGCGAGAGAGACTGCGAGGAAGACAGCGAGAGAGACTGCGAGAGAGACAGCGAGGGAGACAGCGAGGGAGACTGCGAGGGAGACTGCGAGGGGGAGAGCGAGGGGGAGAGCGAGGGGGAGAGCGAGGGGGAGAGCGAGGGGGAGAGCGAGGGGGAGAGCGAGGGGGAGAGCGAGGGGGAGAGCGAGGGGGAGAGCGAGGGAGACAGCGAGGGAGACAGCGAGGGAGACAGCGAGGGAGACAGCGAGGGAGACAGCGAGGGAGACAGCGAGGGAGACAGCGAGAGAGACTGCAAGAGAGACTGCAAGAGAGACTGCGAGGGAGACAGCGAGAGAGACAGCGAGAGAGACAGCGAGAGAGACAGCGAGAGAGAAAGCGAGGGAGACAGCGAGAGAGACTGCGAGGGAGACTGCGAGGGAGACTGCGAGGGAGACTGCGAGGGAGACTGCGAGGGAGACTGCGAGGGAGACAGCGTGGAAGACAGCGTGGAAGACAGCGAGGGAGACAGCGAGGGAGACAGCGAGGGAGACAGCGAGGGAGACAGCGAGGGAGACAGCGAGGGAGACAGCGAGGGAGACAGCGAGGGAGACAGCGAGGGAGACAGCAACAGAGACTGCGAGAAGGACTGCAAGAGAGACAGCGAGGGAGAAAGTGAGAGCGACTGCGTGAGAGACTGCGAGGGAGACAGCGAGGGAGACAGCGAGAGAGACTTCGAGAGAGACTGCGAGGGAGGCAGCGAGGGAGACAGCGAAGGAGACAGCGAGGGAGACTGCGACAGAGGCAGCAATAGAGACTGCGAGAGAGACTGCGAGGGACACAGCGAGAGAGACTGCAAGGGAGACAACGAGAGAGAATGCGAGAGAGATCGCGTGAGACAGCGAGGGAGACAGCGTGGGAGGCAGCGAGGGAGACAGCGAGAGAAACTGAGAGGAAGACTGCGAGAGAGACTGCGAGAGAGACTGCGAGAGAGACTGCGAGAGAGACTGCGAGAGAGACTGCGAGAGAGACTGCGAGAGAGACTGCGAGAGAGACTGCGAGGAAGACAGCGAGAGAGACTGCGAGAGAGACAGCGAGGGAGACAGCGAGGGAGACTGCGAGGGAGACTGCGAGGGAGACTGCGAGGGGGAGAGCGAGGGGGAGAGCGAGGGGGAGAGCGAGGGGGAGAGCGAGGGGGAGAGCGAGGGGGAGAGCGAGGGGGAGAGCGAGGGAGACAGCGAGGGAGACAGCGAGGGAGACAGCGAGGGAGACAGCGAGGGAGACAGCGAGGGAGACAGCGAGGGAGACAGCGAGAGAGACTGCAAGAGAGACTGCAAGAGAGACTGCAAGAGAGACTGCGAGGGAGACAGCGAGAGAGACAGCGAGAGAGACAGCGAGAGAGACAGCGAGAGAGACAGCGAGAGAGAAAGCGAGGGAGACAGCGAGAGAGACTGCGAGGGAGACTGCGAGGGAGACTGCGAGGGAGACTGCGAGGGAGACTGCGAGGGAGACTGCGAGGGAGACAGCGTGGAAGACAGCGTGGAAGACAGCGAGGGAGACAGCGAGGGAGACAGCGAGGGAGACAGCGAGGGAGACAGCGAGGGAGACAGCGAGGGAGACAGCGAGGGAGACAGCGAGGGAGACAGCGAGGGAGACAGCAACAGAGACTGCGAGAAGGACTGCAAGAGAGACAGCGAGGGAGAAAGTGAGAGCGACTGCGTGAGAGACTGCGAGGGAGACAGCGAGGGAGACAGCGAGGGAGACTGTGAGGGAAACAGCGAGGGTGACAGCGAGAGAGACTGCGAGGGAGACTGCGAGGGAGACTGCGAGGGAGACTGCGAGGGAGACTGTGAGGGAGACTGCGAGGGAGACAGCGAGAGAGACAGCGAGAGAGACTGCAAAGGAGACTGCGAGAGAGACTGCGAGAGAGACTGCGAGAGGGACAGCGAGAGAGACAGCGAGAGAGACTGCGAGAGAGACTGCGAGAGAGACTGCGAGAGAGACTGCGAGGGAGAAAGCGAGGGAGAAAGCGACAGAGACTGTGTGGGAGACTGCAATGGAGACAGCGAGAGAGACTGTGAGGGAGACTGCGAGGGAGACTGCGAGGGAGACTGCGAGAGAGACTGCGAGAGAGACTGCGAGGGAGACTGCGAGGGAGACTGCGAGGGAGACTGCGAGGGAGACTGCGAGAGAGACGGCGAGAGAGACAGCGAGAGAGATGGAGAGAGAGATGGAGAGAGAGACGACGAGAGAGACTGCGAGAGAGAGAGTGAGAGATACTGAGAGGGAGACAGCGAGAGAAACAGCGAGAGAGACTGCGAGAGAGACTGCGAGAGAGACTGCGAGAGAGACTGCGAGAGAGACAGCGAGAGAGACTGCGAGAGAGACTGCGAGAGAGACTGCGAGAGAGACTGCGAGAGAGACTGCGAGAGAGACTGCGAGAGAGACTGCGAGAGATACAGCGAGAGATACAGCGAGAGATACAGCGAGGGATAGAGCGAGGGAGACAGCGAGAGTACTTTGAGAGAGACAGCGAGAGAGACAGCGAGAGAGACTGCGAGAGAGACTGCGAGAGAGACTGCGAGGGTGACTGCGAGGGAGACGTCGAGGGAGACTATGAGGGAGACGACGAGGGAGACGACGAGGGAGACGACGAGGGAGACGGCGAGGGAGACGGCGAGGGAGACGGCGAGGGAGAGGGCGAGGGAGACGGCGAGGGAGACAGCAAGGGAGACAGAGAGGGAGACAGCGACAGAGACAGCGACAGAGACAGCGACAGAGACAGCGACAGAGACAGCGACAGCGGGGGATACAGAGAGAGTGACTGCGAGGGAGATGGCGAGGGAGACGGCGAGGGAGACAGCGAGGGAGACAGCGAGGGAGACTGCGAGAGAGACTGCGAGAGAGACTGCGAGAGAGACTGCGAGGGAGACTGCGAGGGAGACTGCGAGGGAGACTGCGAGGGAGACTGCGAGAGAGACTGCGAGAGAGACTGCGAGAGAGACTGCGAGAGAGACTGCGAGAGAGACCTCGAGGGAGACAGCGAGGGAGACAGCGAGAGAGACTGTGAGGGAGACAGTGAGAGAGACAGCGAGAGACACTGTGAGGGAGACAGCGAGAGAGACTGCGAGGGAGGAAGCGAGAGAAACTGCGAGAGAGACTGCTATGGAGATAGCGAGAGAGACAGCGAGGGATACAGTGAGAGACACTGCGAGAGAGAATGCGAGGGAGACAGCGATTAAGACGGCGAGGGAGACAGCGAGAGAGAGAGCGAGAGAGAGAGCGAGGGAGACAGCGAGGGAGACAGCGAGAGAGACTTCGAGAGAGACTGCGAGGGAGGCAGCGAGAGAGACAGCGAGGGAGACAGCGAGGTAGACAGCGAGAGAGACTTCGAGAGAGACTGCGAGGGAGGCAGCGAGGGAGACAGCGAGGGAGACAGCGAGGGAGACAGCGAGGGAGACAGCGAGGGAGACAGCGAGGGAGACAGCGAGGGAGACAGCGACAGAGGCAGCAATAGAGACTGCGAGAGAGACTGCGAGGGACACAGCGAGAGAGACTGCAAGGGAGACAACGAGAGAGAATGCGAGAGAGATCGCGTGAGACAGCGAGGGAGACAGCGTGGGAGGCAGCGAGGGAGACAGCGAGAGAAACTGAGAGGGAGACTGCGAGAGAGACTGCGAGAGAGACTGCGAGAGAGACTGCGAGAGAGACTGCGAGAGAGACTGCGAGAGAGACTGCGAGAGAGACTGCGAGGGACACAGCGAGGAAGACAGCGAGAGAGACTGCGAGAGAGACAGCGAGGGAGACAGCGAGGGAGACAGCGAGGGAGACAGCGAGGGAGACAGCGAGGGGGAGAGCGAGGGGGAGAGCGATGGGGAGAGCGAGGGGGAGAGCGAGGGGGAGAGCGAGGGGGAGAGCGAGGGGGAGAGCGAGGGAGACAGCGAGGGAGACAGCGAGGGAGACAGCGAGGGAGACAGCGAGGGAGACAGCGAGGGAGACAGCGAGGGAGACAGCGAGAGAGACTGCCAGAGAGACTGCCAGAGAGACTGCGAGGGAGACAGCGAGAGAGACAGCGAGAGAGACAGCGAGAGAGACAGCGAGAGAGACAGCGAGAGAGAAAGCGAGGGAGACTGCGAGGGAGACTGCGAGGGAGACTGCGAGGGAGACTGCGAGGGAGACTGCGAGGGAGACTGCGAGGGAGACAGCGTGGAAGACAGCGAGGGAGACAGCGAGGGAGACAGCGAGGGAGACAGCGAGGGAGACAGCGAGGGAGACAGCGAGGGAGACAGCGAGGGAGACAGCGAGGGAGACAGCAACAGAGACTGCGAGAAGGACTGCAAGAGAGACAGCGAGGGAGAAAGTGAGAGCGACTGCGTGAGAGACTGCGAGGGAGACAGCGAGGGAGACAGCGAGGGAGACTGTGAGGGAAACAGCGAGGGAGACAGCGAGAGAGACTGCGAGGGAGACTGCGAGGGAGACTGCGAGGGAGACTGCGAGGGAGACTGCGAGGGAGACTGTGAGGGAGACTGTGAGGGAGACTGCGAGGGAGACAGCGAGAGAGACAGCGAGAGAGACTGCAAAGGAGACTGCGAGAGAGACTGCGAGGGAGACTGCGAGGGAGACAGCGAGAGAGACTGCGAGAGAGACTGCGAGAGAGACTGCGAGAGAGACTGCGAGAGAGACTGCGAGAGAGACTGCGAGGGAGAAAGCGAGGGAGAAAGCGACAGAGACTGTGTGGGAGACTGCAATGGAGACAGCGAGAGAGACTGTGAGGGAGACTGCGAGGGAGACTGCGAGGGAGACTGCGAGAGAGACTGCGAGAGAGACTGCGAGGGAGACTGCGAGGGAGACTGCGAGGGAGACTGCGAGAGAGACGGCGAGAGAGACAGCGAGAGAGATGGAGAGAGAGATGGAGAGAGAGACGACGAGAGAGACTGCGAGAGAGAGAGTGAGAGAGACTGAGAGGGAGACAGCGAGAGAGACAGCGAGAGAGACTGCGAGGGAGACTGCGAGAGAGACAGCGAGAGAGACTGCGAGAGAGACTGCGAGAGAGACTGCGAGAGAGACTGCGAGAGAGACTGCGAGAGAGACTGCGAGAGAGACTGCGAGAGATACAGCGAGGGATAGAGCGAGGGAGACAGCGAGAGTACATTGAGAGAGACAGCGAGAGAGACAGCGAGAGAGACAGCGAGAGAGACAGCGAGAGAGACTGCGAGAGAGACTGCGAGAGAGACTGCGAGAGAGACTGCGAGAGAGACTGCGAGAGAGACTGCGAGGGAGACGTCGAGGGAGACGACGAGGGAGACGACGAGGGAGACGACGAGGGAGACGACGAGGGAGACGACGAGGGAGACGGCGAGGGAGACAGCGAGGGAGACAGCGACAGAGACAGCGACAGAGACAGCGACAGAGACAGCGACAGAGACAGCGACAGAGACAGCGACAGAGACAGCGACAGCGGGGGATACAGAGAGAGTGACTGCGAGGGAGATGGCGAGGGAGACGGCGAGGGAGACGGCGAGGGAGACGGCGAGGGAGACAGCGAGGGAGACAGCGAGGGAGACAGCGAGGGAGACAGCGAGGGAGACAGCGAGGGAGACTGCGAGAGAGACTGCGAGAGAGACTGCGAGAGAGACTGCGAGGGAGACTGCGAGGGAGACTGCGAGGGAGACTGCAAGGGAGACAGCGAGGGAGACAGCGAGGGAAACTGCGAGAGAGACAGCGAGGGAAACTGCGAGAGAGACAGCGAGGGACACAGCGAGGGACACAGCGAGGGACACAGCGAGGGAGACAGCGAGGGAGACAGCGAGGGAGACAGCGAGGGAGACAGCGAGAGAGACTGCGAGAGAGAGCGCTTGAGAGACAGCGAGAGAGACTGCGTGGGAGACAGCGAGGGAGACAGCGAGGGAGACACCGAGGGAGACACCGAGGGAGACAGCGAGAGAGAATGCGAGGAGGACTGCGAGAGAGACAGCGAGGGAGAAAGCGAGAGCGACTTCGAGAGAGACTGCGAGGGAGACAGCGAGAGAGACTGTGAGGGAAACAGCGAGGGAGACAGCGAGGGGACTGCGAGAGAGACAGCGAGGGAGACAGCGAGGGAGACAGCGAGGGAGACAGCGAGGGAGAGAGCGAGGGGGAGAGCGATGGGGAGAGCGAGGGGGAGAGCGAGGGGGAGAGCGAGGGGGAGAGCGAGGGAGACAGCGAGGGAGACAGCGAGGGAGACAGCGAGGGAGACAGCGAGGGAGACAGCGAGGGAGACAGCGAGGGAGACAGCGAGAGAGACTGCAAGAGAGACTGCAAGAGAGACTGCGATGGAGACAGCGAGAGAGACAGCGAGAGAGACAGCGAGAGAGACAGCGAGAGAGACAGCGAGAGAGAAAGCGAGGGAGACAGCGAGAGAGACTGCGAGGGAGACTGCGAGGGAGACTGCGAGGGAGACTGCGAGGGAGACTGCGAGGGAGACTGCGAGGGAGACAGCGTGGAAGACAGCGAGGGAGACAGCGAGGGAGACAGCGAGGGAGACAGCGAGGGAGACAGCGAGGGAGACAGCGAGGGAGACAGCAACAGAGACTGCGAGAAGGACTGCAAGAGAGACAGCGAGGGAGAAAGTGAGAGCGACTGCGTGAGAGACTGCGAGGGAGACAGCGAGGGAGACAGCGAGGGAGACTGTGAGGGAGACAGCGAGAGAGACTGCGAGGGAGACTGCGAGGGAGACTGCGAGGGAGACTGCGAGGGAGACAGCGAGAGAGACAGCGAGAGAGACAGCGAGAGAGACTGCAAAGGAGACTGCGAGAGAAACTGCGAGGGAGACTGCGAGGGAGACAGCGAGAGAGACTGCGAGAGAGACTGCGAGAGAGACTGCGAGAGAGACTGCGAGAGAGACTGCGAGAGGGACAGCGAGAGAGACTGCGAGAGAGACTGCGAGAGAGACTGCGAGAGAGACTGCGAGGGAGAAAGCGAGGGAGAAAGCGACAGAGACTGTGTGGGAGACTGCAATGGAGACAGCGAGAGAGACAGCGAGGGAGACAGCGAGGGAGACAGCGAGGGAGACAGCGAGGGAGACAGCGAGGGAGACAGCGAGAGAGACTGCAAGAGAGACTGCAAGAGAGACTGCAAGAGAGACTGCGAGGGAGACAGCGAGAGAGACAGCGAGAGAGACAGCGAGAGAGACAGCGAGAGAGACAGCGAGAGAGAAAGCGAGGGAGACAGCGAGAGAGACTGCGAGGGAGACTGCGAGGGAGACTGCGAGGGAGACTGCGAGGGTGACTGCGAGGGAGACTGCGAGGGAGACTGCGAGGGAGACTGCGAGGGAGACTGCGAGGGAGACAGCGTGGAAGACAGCGAGGGAGACAGCGAGGGAGACAGCGAGGGAGACAGCGAGGGAGACAGCGAGGGAGACAGCGAGGGAGACAGCGAGGGAGACAGCAACAGAGACTGCGAGAAGGACTGCAAGAGAGACAGCGAGGGAGAAAGTGAGAGCGACTGCGTGAGAGACTGCGAGGGAGACAGCGAGGGAGACTGTGAGGGAAACAGCGAGGGAGACAGCGAGAGAGACTGCGAGGGAGACTGCGAGGGAGACTGCGAGGGAGACTGCGAGGGAGACTGCGAGGGAGACTGTGAGGGAGACTGTGAGGGAGACTGCGAGAGAGACAGCGAGAGAGACTGCAAAGGAGACTGCGAGAGAGACTGCGAGAGAGACTGCGAGAGGGACAGCGAGAGAGACAGCGAGAGAGACTGCGAGAGAGACTGCGAGAGAGACTGCGAGAGAGACTGCGAGGGAGAAAGCGAGGGAGAAAGCGACAGAGACTGTGTGGGAGACTGCAATGGAGACAGCGAGAGAGACTGTGAGGGAGACTGCGAGGGAGACTGCGAGGGAGACTGCGAGGGAGACTGCGAGAGAGACTGCGAGAGAGACTGCGAGGGAGACTGCGAGGGAGACTGCGAGGGAGACTGCGAGGGAGACTGCGAGAGAGACGGCGAGAGAGACAGCGAGAGAGACAGCGAGAGAGATGGAGAGAGAGATGGAGAGAGAGACGACGAGAGAGACTGCGAGAGAGAGAGTGAGAGATACTGAGAGGGAGACACCGAGGGAGACAGCGAGAGAGAATGCGAGGAGGACTGCGAGAGAGACAGCGAGGGAGAAAGCGAGAGCGACTTCGAGAGAGACTGCGAGGGAGACAGCGAGAGAGACTGTGAGGGAAACAGCGAGGGAGACAGCGAGGGGACTGCGAGAGAGACAGCGAGGGAGACAGCGAGGGAGACAGCGAGGGAGACAGCGAGGGAGACAGCGAGGGGGAGAGCGATGGGGAGAGCGATGGGGAGAGCGAGGGGGAGAGCGAGGGGGAGAGCGAGGGGGAGAGCGAGGGAGACAGCGAGGGAGACAGCGAGGGAGACAGCGAGGGAGACAGCGAGGGGGACAGCGAGGGAGACAGCGAGGGAGACAGCGAGGGAGACAGCGAGGGAGACAGCGAGGGAGACAGCGAGGGAGACAGCGAGGGTGACAGCGAGAGAGACTGCAAGAGAGACTGCAAGAGAGACTGCGATGGAGACAGCGAGAGAGACAGCGAGAGAGACAGCGAGAGAGACAGCGAGAGAGACAGCGAGAGAGACAGCGAGGGAGACAGCGAGAGAGACTGCGAGGGAGACTGCGAGGGAGACTGCGAGGGAGACTGCGAGGGAGACTGCGAGGGAGACTGCGAGGGAGACTGCGAGGGAGACAGCGTGGAAGACAGCGAGGGAGACAGCGAGGGAGACAGCGAGGGAGACAGCGAGGGAGACAGCGAGGGAGACAGCGAGGGAGACAGCAACAGAGACTGCGAGAAGGACTGCAAGAGAGACAGCGAGGGAGAAAGTGAGAGCGACTGCGTGAGAGACTGCGAGGGAGACAGCGAGGGAGACAGCGAGGGAGACTGTGAGGGAGACAGCGAGAGAGACTGCGAGGGAGACTGCGAGGGAGACTGCGAGGGAGACTGCGAGGGAGACTGCGAGGGAGACTGCGAGGGAGACAGCGAGAGAGACAGCCAGAGAGACAGCGAGAGAGACTGCAAAGGAGACTGCGAGAGAAACTGCGAGGGAGACTGCGAGGGAGACAGCGAGAGAGACTGCGAGAGAGACTGCGAGAGAGACTGCGAGAGAGACTGCGAGAGGGACAGCGAGAGAGACTGCGAGAGAGACTGCGAGAGAGACTGCGAGAGAGACTGCGAGAGAGACTGCGAGGGAGAAAGCGAGGGAGAAAGCGACAGAGACTGTGTGGGAGACTGCAATGGAGACAGCGAGAGAGACAGCGAGGGAGACAGCGAGGGAGACAGCGAGGGAGACAGCGAGGGAGACAGCGAGGGAGACAGCGAGAGAGACTGCAAGAGAGACTGCAAGAGAGACTGCGAGGGAGACAGCGAGAGAGACAGCGAGAGAGACAGCGAGAGAGACAGCGAGAGAGACAGCGAGAGAGAAAGCGAGGGAGACAGCGAGAGAGACTGCGAGGGAGACTGCGAGGGAGACTGCGAGGGTGACTGCGAGGGAGACTGCGAGGGAGACTGCGAGGGAGACTGCGAGGGAGACTGCGAGGGAGACAGCGTGGAAGACAGCGAGGGAGACAGCGAGGGAGACAGCGAGGGAGACAGCGAGGGAGACAGCGAGGGAGACAGCGAGGGAGACAGCGAGGGAGACAGCGAGGGAGACAGCAACAGAGACTGCGAGAAGGACTGCAAGAGAGACAGCGAGGGAGAAAGTGAGAGCGACTGCGTGAGAGACTGCGAGGGAGACAGCGAGGGAAACAGCGAGGGAGACAGCGAGAGAGACTGCGAGGGAGACTGCGAGGGAGACTGCGAGGGAGACTGCGAGGGAGACTGCGAGGGAGACTGCGAGGGAGACTGCGAGGGAGACTGCGAGGGAGACTGCGAGAGAGACAGCGAGAGAGACTGCAAAGGAGACTGCGAGAGAGACTGCGAGAGAGACTGCGAGAGGGACAGCGAGAGAGACAGCGAGAGAGACTGCGAGAGAGACTGCGAGAGAGAATGCGAGAGAGACTGCGAGGGAGAAAGCGAGGGAGAAAGCGACAGAGACTGTGTGGGAGACTGCAATGGAGACAGCGAGAGAGACTGTGAGGGAGACTGCGAGGGAGACTGCGAGGGAGACTGCGAGAGAGACTGCGAGAGAGACTGCGAGGGAGACTGCGAGGGAGACTGCGAGGGAGACTGCGAGAGAGACGGCGAGAGAGACAGCGAGAGAGATGGAGAGAGAGATGGAGAGAGAGACGACGAGAGAGACTGCGAGAGAGAGAGTGAGAGATACTGAGAGGGAGACAGCGAGAGAGACAGCGAGAGAGACAGCGAGAGAGACAGCGAGAGAGACTGCGAGAGAGACTGCGAGAGAGACTGCGAGAGAGACTGCGAGAGAGACTGCGAGAGAGACTGCGAGAGAGACTGCGAGAGAGACTGCGAGAGATACAGCGAGGGATAGAGCGAGGGAGACAGCGAGAGTACATTGAGAGAGACAGCGAGAGAGACAGCGAGAGAGACTGCGAGAGAGACTGCGAGAGAGACTGCGAGGGAGACTGCGAGGGAGACTGCGAGGGAGACTGCGAGGGAGACGTCGAAGGAGACTACGAGGGAGACGACGAGGGAGACGACGAGGGAGACGACGAGGGAGACGGCGAGGGAGACGGCGAGGGAGACAGCAAGGGAGACAGAGAGGGAGACAGAGAGGGAGACAGCGACAGAGACAGCGACAGAGACAGCGACAGAGACAGCGACAGAGACAGCGACAGAGACAGCGACAGAGACAGCGACAGCGGGGGATACAGAGAGAGTGACTGCGAGGGAGATGGCGAGGGAGACGGCGAGGGAGACGGCGAGGGAGACAGCGAGGGAGACAGCGAGGGAGACTGCGAGAGAGACTGCGAGAGAGACTGCGAGGGAGACTGCGAGGGAGACTGCGAGGGAGACTGCGAGGGAGACTGCGAGGGAGACTGCGAGAGAGACTGCGAGAGAGACTGCGAGAGAGACTGCGAGAGAGACTGCGAGAGAGACCTCGAGGGAGACAGCGAGGGAGACAGCGAGAGAGACTGTGAGGGAGACAGTGAGAGAGACAGCGAGAGACACTGTGAGGGAGACAGCGAGAGAGACTGCGAGGGAGGAAGCGAGAGAAACTGCGAGAGAGACTGCTATGGAGATAGCGAGAGAGACAGCGAGGGATACAGCGAGAGACACTGCGAGAGAGAATGCGAGGGAGACAGCGATTAAGACGGCGAGGGAGACGGCGAGAGAGAGAGCGAGAGAGAGAGCGAGGGAGACAGCGAGGGAGACAGCGAGAGAGACTTCGAGAGAGACTGCGAGGGAGGCAGCGAGAGAGACAGCGAGGGAGACAGCGAGGTAGACAGCGAGAGAGACTTCGAGAGAGACTTCGAGAGAGACTGCGAGGGAGGCAGCGAGGGAGACAGCGAGGGAGACAGCGAGGGAGACAGCGAGAGAGACTTCGAGAGAGACTGCGAGGGAGGCAGCGAGGGAGACAGCGAAGGAGACAGCGAGGGAGACTGCGACAGAGGCAGCAATAGAGACTGCGAGAGAGACTGCGAGGGACACAGCGAGAGAGACTGCAAGGGAGACAACGAGAGAGAATGCGAGAGAGATCGCGTGAGACAGCGACGGAGACAGCGTGGGAGGCAGCGAGGGAGACAGCGAGAGAAACTGAGAGGAAGACTGCGAGAGAGACTGCGAGAGAGACTGCGAGAGAGACTGCGAGAGAGACTGCGAGAGAGACTGCGAGAGAGACTGCGAGAGAGACTGCGAGGAAGACAGCGAGAGAGACTGCGAGAGAGACAGCGAGGGAGACTGCGAGGGAGACTGCGAGGGGGAGAGCGAGGGGGAGAGCGAGGGGGAGAGCGAGGGGGAGAGCGAGGGGGAGAGCGAGGGGGAGAGCGAGGGAGACAGCGAGGGAGACAGCGAGGGAGACAGCGAGGGAGACAGCGAGGGAGACAGCGAGGGAGACAGCGAGGGAGACAGCGAGAGAGACTGCAAGAGAGACTGCAAGAGAGACTGCGAGGGAGACAGCGAGAGAGACAGCGAGAGAGACAGCGAGAGAGACAGCGAGAGAGACAGCGAGAGAGAAAGCGAGGGAGACAGTGAGAGAGACTGCGAGGGAGACTGCGAGGGAGACTGCGAGGGAGACTGCGAGGGAGACTGCGAGGGAGACTGCGAGGGAGACAGCGTGGAAGACAGCGTGGAAGACAGCGAGGGAGACAGCGAGGGAGACAGCGAGGGAGACAGCGAGGGAGACAGCGAGGGAGACAGCGAGGGAGACAGCAACAGAGACTGCGAGAAGGACTGCAAGAGAGACAGCGAGGGAGAAAGTGAGAGCGACTGCGTGAGAGACTGCGAGGGAGACAGCGAGGGAGACAGCGAGGGAGACTGTGAGGGAAACAGCGAGGGAGACAGCGAGAGAGACTGCGAGGGAGACTGCGAGGGAGACTGCGAGGGAGACTGTGAGGGAGACTGTGAGGGAGACTGCGAGGGAGACAGCGAGAGAGACAGCGAGAGAGACTGCAAAGGAGACTGCGAGAGAGACTGCGAGAGAGACTGCGAGAGGGACAGCGAGAGAGACAGCGAGAGAGACAGCGAGAGAGACTGCGAGAGAGACTGCGAGAGAGACTGCGAGAGAGACTGCGAGGGAGAAAGCGAGGGAGAAAGCGACAGAGACTGTGTGGGAGACTGCAATGGAGACAGCGAGAGAGACTGTGAGGGAGACTGCGAGGGAGACTGCGAGAGAGACTGCGAGAGAGACTGCGAGAGAGACTGCGAGGGAGACTGCGAGGGAGACTGCGAGGGAGACTGCGAGGGAGACTGCGAGAGAGACGGCGAGAGAGACAGCGAGAGAGATGGAGAGAGAGATGGAGAGAGAGACGACGAGAGAGACTGCGAGAGAGAGAGTGAGAGATACTGAGAGGGAGACAGCGAGAGAGACAGCGAGAGAGACTGCGAGAGAGACTGCGAGAGAGACTGCGAGAGAGACTGCGAGAGAGACAGCGAGAGAGACTGCGAGAGAGACTGCGAGAGAGACTGCGAGAGAGACTGCGAGAGAGACTGCGAGAGAGACTGCGAGAGAGACTGCGAGAGATACAGCGAGGGATAGAGCGAGGGAGACAGCGAGAGTACTTTGAGAGAGACAGCGAGAGAGACAGCGAGAGAGACTGCGAGAGAGACTGCGAGAGAGACTGCGAGAGAGACTGCGAGAGAGACTGCGAGAGAGACTGCGAGGGAGACTGCGAGGGAGACGTCGAGGGAGACTACGAGGGAGACGATGAGGGAGACGACGAGGGAGACGACGAGGGAGACGACGAGGGAGACGGCGAGGGAGACGGCGAGGGAGACAGCAAGGGAGACAGAGAGGGAGACAGCGACAGAGACAGCGACAGAGACAGCGACAGAGACAGCGACAGAGACAGCGACAGCGGGGGATACAGAGAGAGTGACTGCGAGGGAGATGGCGAGGGAGACGGCGAGGGAGACAGCGAGGGAGACAGCGAGGGAGACAGCGAGGGAGACTGCGAGAGAGACTGCGAGAGAGACTGCGAGAGAGACTGCGAGGGAGACTGCGAGGGAGACTGCGAGGGAGACTGCGAGAGAGACTGCGAGAGAGACTGCGAGAGAGACTGCGAGAGAGACTGCGAGAGAGACTGCGAGAGAGACCTCGAGGGAGACAGCGAGGGAGACAGCGAGAGAGACTGTGAGGGAGACAGTGAGAGAGACAGCGAGAGACACTGTGAGGGAGACAGCGAGAGAGACTGCGAGGGAGGAAGCGAGAGAAACTGCGAGAGAGACTGCTATGGAGATAGCGAGAGAGACAGCGAGGGATACAGCGAGAGACACTGCGAGAGAGAATGCGAGGGAGACAGCGATTAAGACGGCGAGGGAGACGGCGAGAGAGAGAGCGAGAGAGAGAGCGAGGGAGACAGCGAGGGAGACAGCGAGAGAGACTTCGAGAGAGACTGCGAGGGAGGCAGCGAGAGAGACAGCGAGGGAGACAGCGAGGTAGACAGCGAGAGAGACTTCGAGAGAGACTGCGAGGGAGGCAGCGAGGGAGACAGCGAGGGAGACAGCGAGGGAGACAGCGAGGGAGACAGCGAGGGAGACAGCGAGGGAGACAGCGAGGGAGACAGCGAGGGAGACAGCGAGGGAGACAGCGACAGAGGCAGCAATAGAGACTGCGAGAGAGACTGCGAGGGACACAGCGAGAGAGACTGCAAGGGAGACAACGAGAGAGAATGCGAGAGAGATCGCGTGAGACAGCGAGGGAGACAGCGTGGGAGGCAGCGAGGGAGACAGCGAGAGAAACTGAGAGGGAGACTGCGAGAGAGACTGCGAGAGAGACTGCGAGAGAGACTGCGAGAGAGACTGCGAGAGAGACTGCGAGAGAGACTGCGAGAGAGACTGCGAGAGAGACTGCGAGAGAGACTGCGAGGGACACAGCGAGGAAGACAGCGAGAGAGACTGCGAGAGAGACAGCGAGGGAGACAGCGAGGGAGACAGCGAGGGAGACAGCGAGGGAGACAGCGAGGGAGAGAGCGAGGGGGAGAGCGATGGGGAGAGCGAGGGGGAGAGCGAGGGGGAGAGCGAGGGGGAGAGCGAGGGGGAGAGCGAGGGGGAGAGCGAGGGAGAGAGCGAGGGAGAGAGCGAGGGAGACAGCGAGGGAGACAGCGAGGGAGACAGCGAGGGAGACAGCGAGGGAGACAGCGAGGGAGACAGCGAGAGAGACTGCCAGAGAGACTGCAAGAGAGACTGCGAGGGAGACAGCGAGAGAGACAGCGAGAGAGACAGCGAGAGAGACAGCGAGAGAGACAGCGAGAGAGACAGCGAGAGAGAAAGCGAGAGAGAAAGCGAGGGAGACTGCGAGGGAGACTGCGAGGGAGACTGCGAGGGAGACTGCGAGGGAGACTGCGAGGGAGACTGCGAGGGAGACTGCGAGGGAGACAGCGTGGAAGACAGCGAGGGAGACAGCGAGGGAGACAGCGAGGGAGACAGCGAGGGAGACAGCGAGGGAGACAGCGAGGGAGTCAGCGAGGGAGACAGCGAGGGAGACAGCGAGAGAGACTGCGAGAGAGACTGCGAGAGAGACTGCGAGAGAGACTGCGAGGGAGAAAGCGAGGGAGAAAGCGACAGAGACTGTGTGGGAGACTGCAATGGAGACAGCGAGAGAGACTGTGAGGGAGACTGCGAGGGAGACTGCGAGAGAGACTGCGAGAGAGACTGCGAGGGAGACTGCGAGGGAGACTGCGAGGGAGACTGCGAGGGAGACTGCGAGAGAGACGGCGAGAGAGACAGCGAGAGAGATGGAGAGAGAGATGGAGAGAGAGACGACGAGAGAGACTGCGAGAGAGAGAGTGAGAGATACTGAGAGGGAGACAGCGAGAGAGACAGCGAGAGAGACTGCGAGAGAGACTGCGAGAGAGACTGCGAGAGAGACTGCGAGAGAGACAGCGAGAGAGACTGCGAGAGAGACTGCGAGAGAGACTGCGAGAGAGACTGCGAGAGAGACTGCGAGAGAGACTGCGAGAGAGACTGCGAGAGAGACTGCGAGAGAGACTGCGAGAGATACAGCGAGGGATAGAGCGAGGGAGACAGCGAGAGTACTTTGAGAGAGACAGCGAGAGAGACAGCGAGAGAGACTGCGAGAGAGACTGCGAGAGAGACTGCGAGAGAGACTGCGAGAGAGACTGCGAGAGAGACTGCGAGGGAGACTGCGAGGGAGACTGCGAGGGAGACGTCGAGGGAGACTACGAGGGAGACGATGAGGGAGACGACGAGGGAGACGACGAGGGAGACGACGAGGGAGACGACGAGGGAGACGGCGAGGGAGACGGCGAGGGAGACGGCGAGGGAGACAGCAAGGGAGACAGAGAGGGAGACAGCGACAGAGACAGCGACAGAGACAGCGACAGAGACAGCGACAGAGACAGCGACAGCGACAGCGGGGGATACAGAGAGAGTGACTGCGAGGGAGATGGCGAGGGAGACGGCGAGGGAGACGGCGAGGGAGACAGCGAGGGAGACAGCGAGGGAGACTGCGAGAGAGACTGCGAGAGAGACTGCGAGAGAGACTGCGAGGGAGACTGCGAGGGAGACTGCGAGGGAGACTGCGAGAGAGACTGCGAGAGAGACTGCGAGAGAGACTGCGAGAGAGACTGCGAGAGAGACCTCGAGGGAGACAGCGAGGGAGACAGCGAGAGAGACTGTGAGGGAGACAGTGAGAGAGACAGCGAGAGACACTGTGAGGGAGACAGCGAGAGAGACTGCGAGGGAGGAAGCGAGAGAAACTGCGAGAGAGACTGCTATGGAGATAGCGAGAGAGACAGCGAGGGATACAGCGAGAGACACTGCGAGAGAGAATGCGAGGGAGACAGCGATTAAGACGGCGAGGGAGACGGCGAGAGAGAGAGCGAGAGAGAGAGCGAGGGAGACAGCGAGGGAGACAGCGAGAGAGACTTCGAGAGAGACTGCGAGGGAGGCAGCGAGAGAGACAGCGAGGGAGACAGCGAGGTAGACAGCGAGAGAGACTTCGAGAGAGACTGCGAGGGAGGCAGCGAGGGAGACAGCGAGGGAGACAGCGAGGGAGACAGCGAGGGAGACAGCGAGGGAGACAGCGAGGGAGACAGCGAGGGAGACAGCGACAGAGGCAGCAATAGAGACTGCGAGAGAGACTGCGAGGGACACAGCGAGAGAGACTGCAAGGGAGACAACGAGAGAGAATGCGAGAGAGATCGCGTGAGACAGCGAGGGAGACAGCGTGGGAGGCAGCGAGGGAGACAGCGAGAGAAACTGAGAGGGAGACTGCGAGAGAGACTGCGAGAGAGACTGCGAGAGAGACTGCGAGAGAGACTGCGAGAGAGACTGCGAGAGAGACTGCGAGGGACACAGCGAGGAAGACAGCGAGAGAGACTGCGAGAGAGACAGCGAGGGAGACAGCGAGGGAGACAGCGAGGGAGACAGCGAGGGAGACAGCGAGGGAGACAGCGAGGGAGACAGCGAGGGAGAGAGCGAGGGGGAGAGCGATGGGGAGAGCGAGGGGGAGAGCGAGGGGGAGAGCGAGGGGGAGAGCAAGGGGGAGAGCGAGGGGGAGAGCGAGGGGGAGAGCGAGGGAGAGAGCGAGGGAGAGAGCGAGGGAGAGAGCGAGGGAGACAGCGAGGGAGACAGCGAGGGAGACAGCGAGGGAGACAGCGAGGGAGACAGCGAGAGAGACTGCCAGAGAGACTGCGAGAGAGACTGCGAGGGAGACAGCGAGAGAGACAGCGAGAGAGACAGCGAGAGAGACAGCGAGAGAGACAGCGAGAGAGAAAGCGAGAGAGAAAGCGAGGGAGACTGCGAGGGAGACTGCGAGGGAGACTGCGAGGGAGACTGCGAGGGAGACTGCGAGGGAGACAGCGTGGAAGACAGCGAGGGAGACAGCGAGGGAGACAGCGAGGGAGACAGCGAGGGAGACAGCGAGGGAGACAGCGAGGGAGACAGCGAGGGAGACAGCAACAGAGACTGCGAGGGAGACAGCAAGAGAGACAGCGAGGGAGAAAGTGAGAGCGACTGCGTGAGAGACTGCGAGGGAGACAGCGAGGGAGACAGCGAGGGAGACTGTGAGGGAAACAGCGAGGGAGACAGCGAGAGAGACTGCGAGGGAGACTGCGAGGGAGACTGCGAGGGAGACTGCGAGGGAGACTGCGAGGGAGACTGTGAGGGAGACTGTGAGGGAGACTGCGAGGGAGACAGCGAGAGAGACAGCGAGAGAGACTGCAAAGGAGACTGCGAGAGAGACTGCGAGGGAGACTGCGAGGGAGACAGCGAGAGAGACTGCGAGAGAGACTGCGAGAGAGACTGCGAGAGGGACAGCGAGAGAGACTGCGAGAGAGACTGCGAGAGAGACTGCGAGAGAGACTGCGAGAGAGACTGCGAGGGAGAAAGCGAGGGAGAAAGCGACAGAGACTGTGTGGGAGACTGCAATGGAGACAGCGAGAGAGACTGTGAGGGAGACTGCGAGGGAGACTGCGAGGGAGACTGCGAGAGAGACTGCGAGAGAGACTGCGAGGGAGACTGCGAGGGAGACTGCGAGGGAGACTGCGAGGGAGACTGCGAGGGAGACTGCGAGGGAGACTGCGAGAGAGACGGCGAGAGAGACAGCGAGAGAGATGGAGAGAGAGATGGAGAGAGAGACGACGAGAGAGACTGCGAGAGAGAGAGTGAGAGAGACTGAGAGGGAGACAGCGAGAGAGACAGCGAGAGAGACTGCGAGGGAGACTGCGAGAGAGACAGCGAGAGAGACTGCGAGAGAGACTGCGAGAGAGACTGCGAGAGAGACTGCGAGAGAGACTGCGAGAGAGACTGCGAGAGAGACTGCGAGAGAGACTGCGAGAGATACAGCGAGGGATAGAGCGAGGGAGACAGCGAGAGAGACTGCAAGAGAGACAGCGAGAGAGACAGCGAGAGAGACAGCGAGAGAGACAGCGAGAGAGACAGCGAGAGAGACAGCGAGAGAGACAGCGAGGGAGAAAGCGATGGAGACAGCGAGAGAGACAGCGAGGGAGACTGCGTGGGAGACAGCGAGGGAGACAGCGAGGGAGACATCGAGGGAGACAGCGAGGGAGACAGCGAGGGAGACAGCGTTGGAGACAGCGTTGGAGACAGCGTTGGAGACAGCGTTGGAGACAGCGAGAGAGACTGCGAGAGAGACTGCGAGGGAGACAGCGAGGGAGACAGCGATAGAGACAGCGAGAGAGACAGCGAGGGAGACAGCGAGGGAGACAGCGAGAGAGACTGCGAGGGAGACTGCGAGGGAGACTGCGAGGGAGACTGTGAGGGAGACAGCGTGGGAGACAGCGAGGGAGACAGCGAGGGAGACAGCGAGGGAGACAGCGAGGGAGACAGCGAGGGAGACAGCGAGAGAGACAGCGAGAGAGACAGCGAGAGAGACAGCGAGAGAGACAGCGAGAGAGACAGCGAGAGAGACAGCGAGAGAGACTGCGAGAAGGACTGCGAGAAGGACTGCGAGAAGGACTGCGAGAAGGACTGCGAGAAGGACTGCGAGAAGGACTGCGAGAGAGACAGCGAGGGAGAAAGTGAGAGCGACTGCGAGAGAGACTGCGAGGGAGACTGCGAGGGAGACAGCGAAAGAGACTGTGAGGGAGACAGCGAAAGAGACTGCGAGGGAAACTGCGAGGCAGACTGCGAGGGAGACTGCGAGAGAGACAGCGAGAGAGACAGCGAGAGAGACAGCGAGAGAGACAGCGAGAGAGACAGCGAGAGAGACAGCGAGAGAGACTGCAAAGGAGACTGCGAGAGAGACTGCGAGAGAGACTGCGAGAGAGACTGCGAGGGAGACTGCGAGTGGGACAGCGAGAGAGACTGCGAGAGAGACTGCGAGAGAGACTGCGAGAGAGACTGCGAGAGGGACAGCGAGAGAGACTGCGAGAGGGACAGCGAGAGAGACTGCGAGAGAGACTGCGAGAGAGACTGCGAGAGAGACTGCGAGAGAGACTGCGAGAGAGACTGCGAGGGAGAAAGCGAGGGAGAAAGCGAGGGAGAAAGCGTGAGAGACTGTGTGGGAGACTGCAAGGGAGACAGCGAGGGTGACAGCGAGAGAGAGAGCGAGGTAGACAGCGAGGGAAACAGCGAGGGAGACTGCGAGGGAGACAGCGAGGGAGACTGCGAGAGAGACTGCGAGAGAGACTGCGAGAGAGACTGCGAGAGAGACTGCGAGAGAGACTGCGAGGGAGAGACCGAGGGAGAAAGCGAGAGAGACTGCGAGGGAGACTGCGATAGAATCTGCGAGGGAGTCAGCGAGAGAGACAGCGAGAGAGACAGCGCGAGAGACAGCGAGAGAGACTGCGAGAGAGACTGCGAGAGAGACTGCGAGAGAGACTGCGAGAGAGACCTCGAGGGAGACAGCGAGGGAGACAGCGAGGGAGACAGCGAGAGAGACTGTGAGGGAGACAGCGAGGGAGACAGTGAGAGAGACAGCGAGAGACACTGTGAGGGAGACAGCGAGAGAGACTGCGAGGGAGGAAGCGAGAGAAACTGCGAGAGAGACTGCTATGGAGATAGCGAGAGAGACAGCGAGGGATACAGCGAGAGACACTGCGAGAGAGAATGCGAGGGAGACAGCGATTAAGACGGCGAGGGAGACGGCGAGAGAGAGAGCGAGAGAGAGAGCGAGGGAGACAGCGAGGTAGACAGCGAGAGAGACTTCGAGAGAGACTGCGAGGGAGGCAGCGAGAGAGACAGCGAGGGAGACAGCGAGGTAGACAGCGAGAGAGACTTCGAGAGAGACTGCGAGGGAGGCAGCGAGGGAGACAGCGAGGGAGACAGCGAGGGAGACTGCGACAGAGGCAGCAATAGAGACTGCGAGAGAGACTGCGAGGGACACAGCGAGAGAGACTGCAAGGGAGACAACGAGAGAGAATGCGAGAGAGATCGCGTGAGACAGCGAGGGAGACAGCGTGGGAGGCAGCGAGGGAGACAGCGAGAGAAACTGAGAGGAAGACTGCGAGAGAGACTGCGAGAGAGACTGCGAGAGAGACTGCGAGAGAGACTGCGAGGAAGACAGCGAGAGAGACTGCGAGAGAGACAGCGAGGGAGACAGCGAGGGAGACTGCGAGGGAGACTGCGAGGGAGAGAGCGAGGGGGAGAGCGAGGGGGAGAGCGAGGGGGAGAGCGAGGGGGAGAGCGAGGGGGAGAGCGAGGGGGAGAGCGAGGGGGAGAGCGAGGGAGACAGCGAGGGAGACAGCGAGGGAGACAGCGAGGGAGACAGCGAGGGAGACAGCGAGGGAGACAGCGAGGGAGACAGCGAGAGAGACTGCAAGAGAGACTGCAAGAGAGACTGCGAGGGAGACAGCGAGAGAGACAGCGAGAGAGACAGCGAGAGAGACAGCGAGAGAGAAAGCGAGGGAGACAGCGAGAGAGACTGCGAGGGAGACTGCGAGGGTGACTGCGAGGGTGACTGCGAGGGAGACTGCGAGGGAGACTGCGAGGGAGACTGCGAGGGAGACAGCGTGGAAGACAGCGAGGGAGACAGCGAGGGAGACAGCGAGGGAGACAGCGAGGGAGACAGCGAGGGAGACAGCGAGGGAGACAGCAACAGAGACTGCGAGAAGGACTGCAAGAGAGACAGCGAGGGAGAAAGTGAGAGCGACTGCGTGAGAGACTGCGAGGGAGACAGCGAGGGAGACTGTGAGGGAAACAGCGAGGGAGACAGCGAGAGAGACTGCGAGGGAGACTGCGAGGGAGACTGCGAGGGAGACTGCGAGGGAGACTGCGAGGGAGACTGCGAGGGAGACTGTGAGGGAGACTGCGAGGGAGACTGCGAGAGAGACAGCGAGGGAGACTGCGAGAGAGACTGCAAAGGAGACTGCGAGAGAGACTGCGAGAGAGACTGCGAGAGGGACAGCGAGAGAGACAGCGAGAGAGACTGCGAGAGAGACTGCGAGAGAGACTGCGAGAGAGACTGCGAGGGAGAAAGCGAGGGAGAAAGCGACAGAGACTGTGTGGGAGACTGCAATGGAGACAGCGAGAGAGACTGTGAGGGAGACTGCGAGGGAGACTGCGAGGGAGACTGCGAGGGAGACTGCGAGAGAGACTGCGAGAGAGACTGCGAGAGAGACTGCGAGGGAGACTGCGAGGGAGACTGCGAGGGAGACTGCGAGGGAGACTGCGAGAGAGACGGCGAGAGAGACAGCGAGAGAGATGGAGAGAGAGATGGAGAGAGAGACGACGAGAGAGACTGCGAGAGAGAGAGTGAGAGATACTGAGAGGGAGACAGCGAGAGAGACAGCGAGAGAGACTGCGAGAGAGACTGCGAGAGAGACTGCGAGAGAGACTGCGAGAGAGACAGCGAGAGAGACTGCGAGAGAGACTGCGAGAGAGACTGCGAGAGAGACTGCGAGAGAGACTGCGAGAGAGACTGCGAGAGATACAGCGAGGGATAGAGCGAGGGAGACAGCGAGAGTACATTGAGAGAGACAGCGAGAGAGACAGCGAGAGAGACTGCGAGAGAGACTGCGAGAGAGACTGCGAGGGAGACTGCGAGGGAGACTGCGAGGGAGACTGCGAGGGAGACGTCGAAGGAGACTACGAGGGAGACGACGAGGGAGACGACGAGGGAGACGACGAGGGAGACGACGAGGGAGACGACGAGGGAGACGACGAGGGAGACGGCGAGGGAGACGGCGAGGGAGACAGCAAGGGAGACAGAGAGGGAGACAGCGACAGAGACAGCGACAGAGACAGCGACAGAGACAGCGACAGAGACAGCGACAGAGACAGCGACAGCGGGGGATACAGAGAGAGTGACTGCGAGGGAGATGGCGAGGGAGACGGCGAGGGAGACGGCGAGGGAGACAGCGAGGGAGACAGCGAGGGAGACTGCGAGAGAGACTGCGAGAGAAACTGCGAGAGAGACTGCGAGGGAGACTGCGAGGGAGACTGCGAGGGAGACTGCGAGAGAGACTGCGAGAGAGACTGCGAGAGAGACTGCGAGAGAGACTGCGAGAGAGACCTCGAGGGAGACAGCGAGGGAGACAGCGAGAGAGACTGTGAGGGAGACAGTGAGAGAGACAGCGAGAGACACTGTGAGGGAGACAGCGAGAGAGACTGCGAGGGAGGAAGCGAGAGAAACTGCGAGAGAGACTGCTATGGAGATAGCGAGAGAGACAGCGAGGGATACAGCGAGAGACACTGCGAGAGAGAATGCGAGGGAGACAGCGATTAAGACGGCGAGGGAGACGGCGAGAGAGAGAGCGAGAGAGAGAGCGAGGGAGACAGCGAGGGAGACAGCGAGAGAGACTTCGAGAGAGACTGCGAGGGAGGCAGCGAGAGAGACAGCGTGGAAGACAGCGAGGGAGACAGCGAGGGAGACAGCGAGGGAGACAGCGAGGGAGACAGCGAGGGAGACAGCGAGGGAGACAGCGAGGGAGACAGCGAGGGAGACAGCGAGGGAGACAGCGAGGGAGACAGCGAGGGAGACAGCGAGGGAGACAGCAACAGAGACTGCGAGAAGGACTGCAAGAGAGACAGCGAGGGAGAAAGTGAGAGCGACTGCGTGAGAGACTGCGAGGGAGACAGCGAGGGAGACAGCGAGAGAGACTTCGAGAGAGACTGCGAGGGAGGCAGCGAGGGAGACAGCGAAGGAGACAGCGAGGGAGACTGCGACAGAGGCAGCAATAGAGACTGCGAGAGAGACTGCGAGGGACACAGCGAGAGAGACTGCAAGGGAGACAACGAGAGAGAATGCGAGAGAGATCGCGTGAGACAGCGAGGGAGACAGCGTGGGAGGCAGCGAGGGAGACAGCGAGAGAAACTGAGAGGAAGACTGCGAGAGAGACTGCGAGAGAGACTGCGAGAGAGACTGCGAGAGAGACTGCGAGAGAGACTGCGAGAGAGACTGCGAGAGAGACTGCGAGGAAGACAGCGAGAGAGACTGCGAGAGAGACAGCGAGGGAGACAGCGAGGGAGACTGCGAGGGAGACTGCGAGGGAGACAGCGAGGGGGAGAGCGAGGGGGAGAGCGAGGGGGAGAGCGAGGGGGAGAGCGAGGGGGAGAGCGAGGGGGAGAGCGAGGGGGAGAGCGAGGGAGACAGCGAGGGAGACAGCGAGGGAGACAGCGAGGGAGACAGCGAGGGAGACAGCGAGGGAGACAGCGAGGGAGACAGCGAGGGAGACAGCGAGAGAGACTGCAAGAGAGACTGCAAGAGAGACTGCGAGAGAGACTGCGAGGGAGACAGCGAGAGAGACAGCGAGAGAGACAGCGAGAGAGACAGCGAGAGAGACAGCGAGAGAGAAAGCGAGGGAGACAGCGAGAGAGACTGCGAGGGAGACTGCGAGGGAGACTGCGAGGGAGACTGCGAGGGAGACTGCGAGGGAGACTGCGAGGGAGACAGCGTGGAAGACAGCGTGGAAGACAGCGAGGGAGACAGCGAGGGAGACAGCGAGGGAGACAGCGAGGGAGACAGCGAGGGAGACAGCGAGGGAGACAGCGAGGGAGACAGCAACAGAGACTGCGAGAAGGACTGCAAGAGAGACAGCGAGGGAGAAAGTGAGAGCGACTGCGTGAGAGACTGCGAGGGAGACAGCGAGGGAGACAGCGAGGGAGACTGTGAGGGAAACAGCGAGGGTGACAGCGAGAGAGACTGCGAGGGAGACTGCGAGGGAGACTGCGAGGGAGACTGTGAGGGAGACTGTGAGGGAGACTGCGAGGGAGACAGCGAGAGAGACAGCGAGAGAGACTGCAAAGGAGACTGCGAGAGAGACTGCGAGAGAGACTGCGAGAGGGACAGCGAGAGAGACAGCGAGAGAGACTGCGAGAGAGACTGCGAGAGAGACTGCGAGAGAGACTGCGAGGGAGAAAGCGAGGGAGAAAGCGACAGAGACTGTGTGGGAGACTGCAATGGAGACAGCGAGAGAGACTGCGAGGGAGACTGCGAGGGAGACTGCGAGGGAGACTGCGAGAGAGACTGCGAGAGAGACTGCGAGGGAGACTGCGAGGGAGACTGCGAGGGAGACTGCGAGGGAGACTGCGAGAGAGACGGCGAGAGAGACAGCGAGAGAGATGGAGAGAGAGACGGAGAGAGAGACGACGAGAGAGACTGCGAGAGAGAGAGTGAGAGATACTGAGAGGGAGACAGCGAGAGAGACAGCGAGAGAGACTGCGAGAGAGACTGCGAGAGAGACTGCGAGAGAGACTGCGAGAGAGACAGCGAGAGAGACTGCGAGAGAGACTGCGAGAGAGACTGCGAGAGAGACTGCGAGAGAGACTGCGAGAGAGACTGCGAGAGAGACTGCGAGAGATACAGCGAGAGATACAGCGAGAGATACAGCGAGGGATAGAGCGAGGGAGACAGCGAGAGTACTTTGAGAGAGACAGCGAGAGAGACAGCGAGAGAGACTGCGAGAGAGACTGCGAGAGAGACTGCGAGGGTGACTGCGAGGGAGACGTCGAGGGAGACTATGAGGGAGACGACGAGGGAGACGACGAGGGAGACGACGAGGGAGACGGCGAGGGAGACGGCGAGGGAGACGGCGAGGGAGACGGCGAGGGAGAGGGCGAGGGAGACGGCGAGGGAGACAGCAAGGGAGACAGAGAGGGAGACAGCGACAGAGACAGCGACAGAGACAGCGACAGAGACAGCGACAGAGACAGCGACAGCGGGGGATACAGAGAGAGTGACTGCGAGGGAGATGGCGAGGGAGACGGCGAGGGAGACAGCGAGGGAGACAGCGAGGGAGACTGCGAGAGAGACTGCGAGAGAGACTGCGAGAGAGACTGCGAGGGAGACTGCGAGGGAGACTGCGAGGGAGACTGCGAGGGAGACTGCGAGAGAGACTGCGAGAGAGACTGCGAGAGAGACTGCGAGAGAGACTGCGAGAGAGACCTCGAGGGAGACAGCGAGGGAGACAGCGAGAGAGACTGTGAGGGAGACAGTGAGAGAGACAGCGAGAGACACTGTGAGGGAGACAGCGAGAGAGACTGCGAGGGAGGAAGCGAGAGAAACTGCGAGAGAGACTGCTATGGAGATAGCGAGAGAGACAGCGAGGGATACAGTGAGAGACACTGCGAGAGAGAATGCGAGGGAGACAGCGATTAAGACGGCGAGGGAGACGGCGAGAGAGAGAGCGAGAGAGAGAGCGAGGGAGACAGCGAGGGAGACAGCGAGAGAGACTTCGAGAGAGACTGCGAGGGAGGCAGCGAGAGAGACAGCGAGGGAGACAGCGAGGTAGACAGCGAGAGAGACTTCGAGAGAGACTGCGAGGGAGGCAGCGAGGGAGACAGCGAGGGAGACAGCGAGGGAGACAGCGAGGGAGACAGCGAGGGAGACAGCGAGGGAGACAGCGAGGGAGACAGCGAGGGAGACAGCGACAGAGGCAGCAATAGAGACTGCGAGAGAGACTGCGAGGGACACAGCGAGAGAGACTGCAAGGGAGACAACGAGAGAGAATGCGAGAGAGATCGCGTGAGACAGCGAGGGAGACAGCGTGGGAGGCAGCGAGGGAGACAGCGAGAGAAACTGAGAGGGAGACTGCGAGAGAGACTGCGAGAGAGACTGCGAGAGAGACTGCGAGAGAGACTGCGAGAGAGACTGCGAGAGAGACTGCGAGAGAGACTGCGAGGGACACAGCGAGGAAGACAGCGAGAGAGACTGCGAGAGAGACAGCGAGGGAGACAGCGAGGGAGACAGCGAGGGAGACAGCGAGGGAGACAGCGAGGGAGACAGCGAGGGGGAGAGCGAGGGGGAGAGCGATGGGGAGAGCGAGGGGGAGAGCGAGGGGGAGAGCGAGGGGGAGAGCGAGGGGGAGAGCGAGGGGGAGAGCGAGGGAGACAGCGAGGGAGACAGCGAGGGAGACAGCGAGGGAGACAGCGAGGGAGACAGCGAGGGAGACAGCGAGGGAGACAGCGAGAGAGACTGCCAGAGAGACTGCCAGAGAGACTGCGAGGGAGACAGCGAGAGAGACAGCGAGAGAGACAGCGAGAGAGACAGCGAGAGAGACAGCGAGAGAGAAAGCGAGGGAGACTGCGAGGGAGACTGCGAGGGAGACTGCGAGGGAGACTGCGAGGGAGACTGCGAGGGAGACTGCGAGGGAGACAGCGTGGAAGACAGCGAGGGAGACAGCGAGGGAGACAGCGAGGGAGACAGCGAGGGAGACAGCGAGGGAGACAGCGAGGGAGACAGCGAGGGAGACAGCGAGGGAGACAGCAACAGAGACTGCGAGAAGGACTGCAAGAGAGACAGCGAGGGAGAAAGTGAGAGCGACTGCGTGAGAGACTGCGAGGGAGACAGCGAGGGAGACAGCGAGGGAGACTGTGAGGGAAACAGCGAGGGAGACAGCGAGAGAGACTGCGAGGGAGACTGCGAGGGAGACTGCGAGGGAGACTGCGAGGGAGACTGCGAGGGAGACTGTGAGGGAGACTGTGAGGGAGACTGCGAGGGAGACAGCGAGAGAGACAGCGAGAGAGACTGCAAAGGAGACTGCGAGAGAGACTGCGAGGGAGACTGCGAGGGAGACAGCGAGAGAGACTGCGAGAGAGACTGCGAGAGAGACTGCGAGAGAGACTGCGAGAGAGACTGCGAGAGAGACTGCGAGAGAGACTGCGAGGGAGAAAGCGAGGGAGAAAGCGACAGAGACTGTGTGGGAGACTGCAATGGAGACAGCGAGAGAGACTGTGAGGGAGACTGCGAGGGAGACTGCGAGGGAGACTGCGAGAGAGACTGCGAGAGAGACTGCGAGGGAGACTGCGAGGGAGACTGCGAGGGAGACTGCGAGAGAGACGGCGAGAGAGACAGCGAGAGAGATGGAGAGAGAGATGGAGAGAGAGACGACGAGAGAGACTGCGAGAGAGAGAGTGAGAGAGACTGAGAGGGAGACAGCGAGAGAGACAGCGAGAGAGACTGCGAGGGAGACTGCGAGAGAGACAGCGAGAGAGACTGCGAGAGAGACTGCGAGAGAGACTGCGAGAGAGACTGCGAGAGAGACTGCGAGAGAGACTGCGAGAGAGACTGCGAGAGATACAGCGAGGGATAGAGCGAGGGAGACAGCGAGAGTACATTGAGAGAGACAGCGAGAGAGACAGCGAGAGAGACAGCGAGAGAGACAGCGAGAGAGACTGCGAGAGAGACTGCGAGAGAGACTGCGAGAGAGACTGCGAGAGAGACTGCGAGAGAGACTGCGAGGGAGACGTCGAGGGAGACGACGAGGGAGACGACGAGGGAGACGACGAGGGAGACGACGAGGGAGACGGCGAGGGAGACGGCGAGGGAGACAGCGACAGAGACAGCGACAGCGACAGAGACAGCGACAGAGACAGCGACAGAGACAGCGACAGAGACAGCGACAGCGGGGGATACAGAGAGAGTGACTGCGAGGGAGATGGCGAGGGAGACGGCGAGGGAGACGGCGAGGGAGACGGCGAGGGAGACGGCGAGGGAGACAGCGAGGGAGACAGCGAGGGAGACAGCGAGGGAGACAGCGAGGGAGACAGCGAGGGAGACTGCGAGAGAGACTGCGAGAGAGACTGCGAGAGAGACTGCGAGAGAGACTGCGAGGGAGACTGCGAGGGAGACTGCGAGGGAGACTGCAAGGGAGACAGCGAGGGAGACAGCGAGGGAAACTGCGAGAGAGACAGCGAGGGAAACTGCGAGAGAGACAGCGAGGGACACAGCGAGGGACACAGCGAGGGACACAGCGAGGGACACAGCGAGGGAGACAGCGAGGGAGACAGCGAGGGAGACAGCGAGAGAGACTGCGAGAGAGAGCGCTTGAGAGACAGCGAGAGAGACTGCGTGGGAGACAGCGAGGGAGACAGCGAGGGAGACACCGAGGGAGACACCGAGGGAGACAGCGAGAGAGAATGCGAGGAGGACTGCGAGAGAGACAGCGAGGGAGAAAGCGAGAGCGACTTCGAGAGAGACTGCGAGGGAGACAGCGAGAGAGACTGTGAGGGAAACAGCGAGGGAGACAGCGAGGGGACTGCGAGAGAGACAGCGAGGGAGACAGCGAGGGAGACAGCGAGGGAGACAGCGAGGGAGAGAGCGAGGGGGAGAGCGATGGGGAGAGCGAGGGGGAGAGCGAGGGGGAGAGCGAGGGGGAGAGCGAGGGAGACAGCGAGGGAGACAGCGAGGGAGACAGCGAGGGAGACAGCGAGGGAGACAGCGAGGGAGACAGCGAGGGAGACAGCGAGAGAGACTGCAAGAGAGACTGCAAGAGAGACTGCGATGGAGACAGCGAGAGAGACAGCGAGAGAGACAGCGAGAGAGACAGCGAGAGAGACAGCGAGAGAGAAAGCGAGGGAGACAGCGAGAGAGACTGCGAGGGAGACTGCGAGGGAGACTGCGAGGGAGACTGCGAGGGAGACTGCGAGGGAGACTGCGAGGGAGACAGCGTGGAAGACAGCGAGGGAGACAGCGAGGGAGACAGCGAGGGAGACAGCGAGGGAGACAGCGAGGGAGACAGCGAGGGAGACAGCAACAGAGACTGCGAGAAGGACTGCAAGAGAGACAGCGAGGGAGAAAGTGAGAGCGACTGCGTGAGAGACTGCGAGGGAGACAGCGAGGGAGACAGCGAGGGAGACTGTGAGGGAGACAGCGAGAGAGACTGCGAGGGAGACTGCGAGGGAGACTGCGAGGGAGACTGCGAGGGAGACAGCGAGAGAGACAGCGAGAGAGACAGCGAGAGAGACTGCAAAGGAGACTGCGAGAGAAACTGCGAGGGAGACTGCGAGGGAGACAGCGAGAGAGACTGCGAGAGAGACTGCGAGAGAGACTGCGAGAGAGACTGCGAGAGAGACTGCGAGAGGGACAGCGAGAGAGACTGCGAGAGAGACTGCGAGAGAGACTGCGAGAGAGACTGCGAGGGAGAAAGCGAGGGAGAAAGCGACAGAGACTGTGTGGGAGACTGCAATGGAGACAGCGAGAGAGACAGCGAGGGAGACAGCGAGGGAGACAGCGAGGGAGACAGCGAGGGAGACAGCGAGGGAGACAGCGAGAGAGACTGCAAGAGAGACTGCAACAGAGACTGCAAGAGAGACTGCGAGGGAGACAGCGAGAGAGACAGCGAGAGAGACAGCGAGAGAGACAGCGAGAGAGACAGCGAGAGAGAAAGCGAGGGAGACAGCGAGAGAGACTGCGAGGGAGACTGCGAGGGAGACTGCGAGGGTGACTGCGAGGGAGACTGCGAGGGAGACTGCGAGGGAGACTGCGAGGGAGACTGCGAGGGAGACAGCGTGGAAGACAGCGAGGGAGACAGCGAGGGAGACAGCGAGGGAGACAGCGAGGGAGACAGCGAGGGAGACAGCGAGGGAGACAGCGAGGGAGACAGCAACAGAGACTGCGAGAAGGACTGCAAGAGAGACAGCGAGGGAGAAAGTGAGAGCGACTGCGTGAGAGACTGCGAGGGAGACAGCGAGGGAGACTGTGAGGGAAACAGCGAGGGAGACAGCGAGAGAGACTGCGAGGGAGACTGCGAGGGAGACTGCGAGGGAGACTGCGAGGGAGACTGTGAGGGAGACTGTGAGGGAGACTGCGAGAGAGACAGCGAGAGAGACTGCAAAGGAGACTGCGAGAGAGACTGCGAGAGAGACTGCGAGAGGGACAGCGAGAGAGACAGCGAGAGAGACTGCGAGAGAGACTGCGAGAGAGACTGCGAGAGAGACTGCGAGGGAGAAAGCGAGGGAGAAAGCGACAGAGACTGTGTGGGAGACTGCAATGGAGACAGCGAGAGAGACTGTGAGGGAGACTGCGAGGGAGACTGCGAGGGAGACTGCGAGGGAGACTGCGAGAGAGACTGCGAGAGAGACTGCGAGGGAGACTGCGAGGGAGACTGCGAGGGAGACTGCGAGGGAGACTGCGAGAGAGACGGCGAGAGAGACAGCGAGAGAGACAGCGAGAGAGATGGAGAGAGAGATGGAGAGAGAGACGACGAGAGAGACTGCGAGAGAGAGAGTGAGAGATACTGAGAGGGAGACACCGAGGGAGACAGCGAGAGAGACAGCGAGAGAGACAGCGAGAGAGACAGCGAGGGAGACAGCGAGGGAGACAGCGAGGGAGACAGCGAGGGGGAGAGCGATGGGGAGAGCGATGGGGAGAGCGAGGGGGAGAGCGAGGGGGAGAGCGAGGGGGAGAGCGAGGGAGACAGCGAGGGAGACAGCGAGGGAGACAGCGAGGGGGACAGCGAGGGAGACAGCGAGGGAGACAGCGAGGGAGACAGCGAGGGAGACAGCGAGGGAGACAGCGAGGGTGACAGCGAGAGAGACTGCAAGAGAGACTGCAAGAGAGACTGCGATGGAGACAGCGAGAGAGACAGCGAGAGAGACAGCGAGAGAGACAGCGAGAGAGACAGCGAGAGAGACAGCGAGGGAGACAGCGAGAGAGACTGCGAGGGAGACTGCGAGGGAGACTGCGAGGGAGACTGCGAGGGAGACTGCGAGGGAGACTGCGAGGGAGACTGCGAGGGAGACAGCGTGGAAGACAGCGAGGGAGACAGCGAGGGAGACAGCGAGGGAGACAGCGAGGGAGACAGCGAGGGAGACAGCGAGGGAGACAGCAACAGAGACTGCGAGAAGGACTGCAAGAGAGACAGCGAGGGAGAAAGTGAGAGCGACTGCGTGAGAGACTGCGAGGGAGACAGCGAGGGAGACAGCGAGGGAGACTGTGAGGGAGACAGCGAGAGAGACTGCGAGGGAGACTGCGAGGGAGACTGCGAGGGAGACTGCGAGGGAGACTGCGAGGGAGACTGCGAGGGAGACAGCGAGAGAGACAGCCAGAGAGACAGCGAGAGAGACTGCAAAGGAGACTGCGAGAGAAACTGCGAGGGAGACTGCGAGGGAGACAGCGAGAGAGACTGCGAGAGAGACTGCGAGAGAGACTGCGAGAGAGACTGCGAGAGGGACAGCGAGAGAGACTGCGAGAGAGACTGCGAGAGAGACTGCGAGAGAGACTGCGAGGGAGAAAGCGAGGGAGAAAGCGACAGAGACTGTGTGGGAGACTGCAATGGAGACAGCGAGAGAGACAGCGAGGGAGACAGCGAGGGAGACAGCGAGGGAGACAGCGAGGGAGACAGCGAGGGAGACAGCGAGAGAGACTGCAAGAGAGACTGCAAGAGAGACTGCGAGGGAGACAGCGAGAGAGACAGCGAGAGAGACAGCGAGAGAGACAGCGAGAGAGACAGCGAGAGAGAAAGCGAGGGAGACAGCGAGAGAGACTGCGAGGGAGACTGCGAGGGAGACTGCGAGGGTGACTGCGAGGGAGACTGCGAGGGAGACTGCGAGGGAGACTGCGAGGGAGACTGCGAGGGAGACAGCGTGGAAGACAGCGAGGGAGACAGCGAGGGAGACAGCGAGGGAGACAGCGAGGGAGACAGCGAGGGAGACAGCGAGGGAGACAGCGAGGGAGACAGCGAGGGAGACAGCAACAGAGACTGCGAGAAGGACTGCAAGAGAGACAGCGAGGGAGAAAGTGAGAGCGACTGCGTGAGAGACTGCGAGGGAGACAGCGAGGGAGACTGTGAGGGAAACAGCGAGGGAGACAGCGAGAGAGACTGCGAGGGAGACTGCGAGGGAGACTGCGAGGGAGACTGCGAGGGAGACTGCGAGGGAGACTGCGAGGGAGACTGCGAGGGAGACTGCGAGAGAGACAGCGAGAGAGACTGCAAAGGAGACTGCGAGAGAGACTGCGAGAGAGACTGCGAGAGGGACAGCGAGAGAGACAGCGAGAGAGACTGCGAGAGAGACTGCGAGAGAGAATGCGAGAGAGACTGCGAGGGAGAAAGCGAGGGAGAAAGCGACAGAGACTGTGTGGGAGACTGCAATGGAGACAGCGAGAGAGACTGTGAGGGAGACTGCGAGGGAGACTGCGAGGGAGACTGCGAGAGAGACTGCGAGAGAGACTGCGAGGGAGACTGCGAGGGAGACTGCGAGGGAGACTGCGAGAGAGACGGCGAGAGAGACAGCGAGAGAGATGGAGAGAGAGATGGAGAGAGAGACGACGAGAGAGACTGCGAGAGAGAGAGTGAGAGATACTGAGAGGGAGACAGCGAGAGAGACAGCGAGAGAGACAGCGAGAGAGACAGCGAGAGAGACTGCGAGAGAGACTGCGAGAGAGACTGCGAGAGAGACTGCGAGAGAGACTGCGAGAGAGACAGCGAGAGAGACTGCGAGAGAGACAGCGAGAGAGACTGCGAGAGAGACTGCGAGAGAGACTGCGAGAGAGACTGCGAGAGAGACTGCGAGAGAGACTGCGAGAGATACAGCGAGGGATAGAGCGAGGGAGACAGCGAGAGTACATTGAGAGAGACAGCGAGAGAGACAGCGAGAGAGACTGCGAGAGAGACTGCGAGAGAGACTGCGAGGGAGACTGCGAGGGAGACTGCGAGGGAGACTGCGAGGGAGACGTCGAAGGAGACTACGAGGGAGACGACGAGGGAGACGACGAGGGAGACGACGAGGGAGACGGCGAGGGAGACGGCGAGGGAGACAGCAAGGGAGACAGAGAGGGAGACAGAGAGGGAGACAGCGACAGAGACAGCGACAGAGACAGCGACAGAGACAGCGACAGAGACAGCGACAGCGGGGGATACAGAGAGAGTGACTGCGAGGGAGATGGCGAGGGAGACGGCGAGGGAGACGGCGAGGGAGACAGCGAGGGAGACAGCGAGGGAGACTGCGAGAGAGACTGCGAGAGAGACTGCGAGGGAGACTGCGAGGGAGACTGCGAGGGAGACTGCGAGGGAGACTGCGAGGGAGACTGCGAGAGAGACTGCGAGAGAGACTGCGAGAGAGACTGCGAGAGAGACTGCGAGAGAGACCTCGAGGGAGACAGCGAGGGAGACAGCGAGAGAGACTGTGAGGGAGACAGTGAGAGAGACAGCGAGAGACACTGTGAGGGAGACAGCGAGAGAGACTGCGAGGGAGGAAGCGAGAGAAACTGCGAGAGAGACTGCTATGGAGATAGCGAGAGAGACAGCGAGGGATACAGCGAGAGACACTGCGAGAGAGAATGCGAGGGAGACAGCGATTAAGACGGCGAGGGAGACGGCGAGAGAGAGAGCGAGAGAGAGAGCGAGGGAGACAGCGAGGGAGACAGCGAGAGAGACTTCGAGAGAGACTGCGAGGGAGGCAGCGAGAGAGACAGCGAGGGAGACAGCGAGGTAGACAGCGAGAGAGACTTCGAGAGAGACTTCGAGAGAGACTGCGAGGGAGGCAGCGAGGGAGACAGCGAGGGAGACAGCGAGGGAGACAGCGAGAGAGACTTCGAGAGAGACTGCGAGGGAGGCAGCGAGGGAGACAGCGAAGGAGACAGCGAGGGAGACTGCGACAGAGGCAGCAATAGAGACTGCGAGAGAGACTGCGAGGGACACAGCGAGAGAGACTGCAAGGGAGACAACGAGAGAGAATGCGAGAGAGATCGCGTGAGACAGCGACGGAGACAGCGTGGGAGGCAGCGAGGGAGACAGCGAGAGAAACTGAGAGGAAGACTGCGAGAGAGACTGCGAGAGAGACTGCGAGAGAGACTGCGAGAGAGACTGCGAGAGAGACTGCGAGAGAGACTGCGAGAGAGACTGCGAGGAAGACAGCGAGAGAGACTGCGAGAGAGACAGCGAGGGAGACTGCGAGGGAGACTGCGAGGGGGAGAGCGAGGGGGAGAGCGAGGGGGAGAGCGAGGGGGAGAGCGAGGGGGAGAGCGAGGGGGAGAGCGAGGGGGAGAGCGAGGGGGAGAGCGAGGGGGAGAGCGAGGGGGAGAGCGAGGGAGACAGCGAGGGAGACAGCGAGGGAGACAGCGAGGGAGACAGCGAGGGAGACAGCGAGGGAGACAGCGAGAGAGACAGCGAGAGAGACTGCAAGAGAGACTGCAAGAGAGACTGCGAGGGAGACAGCGAGAGAGACAGCGAGAGAGACAGCGAGAGAGACAGCGAGAGAGACAGCGAGAGAGAAAGCGAGGGAGACAGTGAGAGAGACTGCGAGGGAGACTGCGAGGGAGACTGCGAGGGAGACTGCGAGGGAGACTGCGAGGGAGACTGCGAGGGAGACAGCGTGGAAGACAGCGTGGAAGACAGCGAGGGAGACAGCGAGGGAGACAGCGAGGGAGACAGCGAGGGAGACAGCGAGGGAGACAGCGAGGGAGACAGCGAGGGAGACAGCAACAGAGACTGCGAGAAGGACTGCAAGAGAGACAGCGAGGGAGAAAGTGAGAGCGACTGCGTGAGAGACTACGAGGGAGACAGCGAGGGAGACAGCGAGGGAGACTGTGAGGGAAACAGCGAGGGAGACAGCGAGAGAGACTGCGAGGGAGACTGCGAGGGAGACTGCGAGGGAGACTGTGAGGGAGACTGTGAGGGAGACTGCGAGGGAGACAGCGAGAGAGACAGCGAGAGAGACTGCAAAGGAGACTGCGAGAGAGACTGCGAGAGAGACTGCGAGAGGGACAGCGAGAGAGACAGCGAGAGAGACTGCGAGAGAGACTGCGAGAGAGACTGCGAGAGAGACTGCGAGGGAGAAAGCGAGGGAGAAAGCGACAGAGACTGTGTGGGAGACTGCAATGGAGACAGCGAGAGAGACTGTGAGGGAGACTGCGAGGGAGACTGCGAGAGAGACTGCGAGAGAGACTGCGAGAGAGACTGCGAGGGAGACTGCGAGGGAGACTGCGAGGGAGACTGCGAGGGAGACTGCGAGAGAGACGGCGAGAGAGACAGCGAGAGAGATGGAGAGAGAGATGGAGAGAGAGACGACGAGAGAGACTGCGAGAGAGAGAGTGAGAGATACTGAGAGGGAGACAGCGAGAGAGACAGCGAGAGAGACTGCGAGAGAGACTGCGAGAGAGACTGCGAGAGAGACTGCGAGAGAGACTGCGAGAGAGACAGCGAGAGAGACTGCGAGAGAGACTGCGAGAGAGACTGCGAGAGAGACTGCGAGAGAGACTGCGAGAGAGACTGCGAGAGATACAGCGAGGGATAGAGCGAGGGAGACAGCGAGAGTACTTTGAGAGAGACAGCGAGAGAGACAGCGAGAGAGACTGCGAGAGAGACTGCGAGAGAGACTGCGAGAGAGACTGCGAGAGAGACTGCGAGAGAGACTGCGAGGGAGACTGCGAGGGAGACGTCGAGGGAGACTACGAGGGAGACGATGAGGGAGACGACGAGGGAGACGACGAGGGAGACGACGAGGGAGACGGCGAGGGAGACGGCGAGGGAGACAGCAAGGGAGACAGAGAGGGAGACAGCGACAGAGACAGCGACAGAGACAGCGACAGAGACAGCGACAGAGACAGCGACAGCGGGGGATACAGAGAGAGTGACTGCGAGGGAGATGGCGAGGGAGACGGCGAGGGAGACAGCGAGGGAGACAGCGAGGGAGACAGCGAAGGAGACTGCGAGAGAGACTGCGAGAGAGACTGCGAGAGAGACTGCGAGGGAGACTGCGAGGGAGACTGCGAGGGAGACTGCGAGGGAGACTGCGAGAGAGACTGCGAGAGAGACTGCGAGAGAGACTGCGAGAGAGACTGCGAGAGAGACTGCGAGAGAGACCTCGAGGGAGACAGCGAGGGAGACAGCGAGAGAGACTGTGAGGGAGACAGTGAGAGAGACAGCGAGAGACACTGTGAGGGAGACAGCGAGAGAGACTGCGAGGGAGGAAGCGAGAGAAACTGCGAGAGAGACTGCTATGGAGATAGCGAGAGAGACAGCGAGGGATACAGCGAGAGACACTGCGAGAGAGAATGCGAGGGAGACAGCGATTAAGACGGCGAGGGAGACGGCGAGAGAGAGAGCGAGAGAGAGAGCGAGGGAGACAGCGAGGGAGACAGCGAGAGAGACTTCGAGAGAGACTGCGAGGGAGGCAGCGAGAGAGACAGCGAGGGAGACAGCGAGGTAGACAGCGAGAGAGACTTCGAGAGAGACTGCGAGGGAGGCAGCGAGGGAGACAGCGAGGGAGACAGCGAGGGAGACAGCGAGGGAGACAGCGAGGGAGACAGCGAGGGAGACAGCGAGGGAGACAGCGAGGGAGACAGCGAGGGAGACAGCGACAGAGGCAGCAATAGAGACTGCGAGAGAGACTGCGAGGGACACAGCGAGAGAGACTGCAAGGGAGACAACGAGAGAGAATGCGAGAGAGATCGCGTGAGACAGCGAGGGAGACAGCGTGGGAGGCAGCGAGGGAGACAGCGAGAGAAACTGAGAGGGAGACTGCGAGAGAGACTGCGAGAGAGACTGCGAGAGAGACTGCGAGAGAGACTGCGAGAGAGACTGCGAGAGAGACTGCGAGAGAGACTGCGAGAGAGACTGCGAGAGAGACTGCGAGGGACACAGCGAGGAAGACAGCGAGAGAGACTGCGAGAGAGACAGCGAGGGAGACAGCGAGGGAGACAGCGAGGGAGACAGCGAGGGAGACAGCGAGGGAGAGAGCGAGGGGGAGAGCGATGGGGAGAGCGAGGGGGAGAGCGAGGGGGAGAGCGAGGGGGAGAGCGAGGGGGAGAGCGAGGGAGAGAGCGAGGGAGAGAGCGAGGGAGACAGCGAGGGAGACAGCGAGGGAGACAGCGAGGGAGACAGCGAGGGAGACAGCGAGGGAGACAGCGAGAGAGACTGCCAGAGAGACTGCAAGAGAGACTGCGAGGGAGACAGCGAGAGAGACAGCGAGAGAGACAGCGAGAGAGACAGCGAGAGAGACAGCGAGAGAGAAAGCGAGAGAGAAAGCGAGGGAGACTGCGAGGGAGACTGCGAGGGAGACTGCGAGGGAGACTGCGAGGGAGACTGCGAGGGAGACTGCGAGGGAGACAGCGTGGAAGACAGCGAGGGAGACAGCGAGGGAGACAGCGAGGGAGACAGCGAGGGAGACAGCGAGGGAGACAGCGAGGGAGACAGCGAGGGAGACAGCGAGGGAGACAGCGAGGGAGACAGCGAGAGAGACTGCGAGAGAGACTGCGAGAGAGACTGCGAGAGAGACTGCGAGGGAGAAAGCGAGGGAGAAAGCGACAGAGACTGTGTGGGAGACTGCAATGGAGACAGCGAGAGAGACTGTGAGGGAGACTGCGAGGGAGACTGCGAGAGAGACTGCGAGAGAGACTGCGAGGGAGACTGCGAGGGAGACTGCGAGGGAGACTGCGAGGGAGACTGCGAGAGAGACGGCGAGAGAGACAGCGAGAGAGATGGAGAGAGAGATGGAGAGAGAGACGACGAGAGAGACTGCGAGAGAGAGAGTGAGAGATACTGAGAGGGAGACAGCGAGAGAGACAGCGAGAGAGACTGCGAGAGAGACTGCGAGAGAGACTGCGAGAGAGACTGCGAGAGAGACAGCGAGAGAGACTGCGAGAGAGACTGCGAGAGAGACTGCGAGAGAGACTGCGAGAGAGACTGCGAGAGAGACTGCGAGAGAGACTGCGAGAGATACAGCGAGGGATAGAGCGAGGGAGACAGCGAGAGTACTTTGAGAGAGACAGCGAGAGAGACAGCGAGAGAGACTGCGAGAGAGACTGCGAGAGAGACTGCGAGAGAGACTGCGAGAGAGACTGCGAGAGAGACTGCGAGGGAGACTGCGAGGGAGACTGCGAGGGAGACGTCGAGGGAGACTACGAGGGAGACGATGAGGGAGACGACGAGGGAGACGACGAGGGAGACGACGAGGGAGACGACGAGGGAGACGGCGAGGGAGACGGCGAGGGAGACGGCGAGGGAGACAGCAAGGGAGACAGAGAGGGAGACAGCGACAGAGACAGCGACAGAGACAGCGACAGAGACAGCGACAGAGACAGCGACAGCGACAGCGGGGGATACAGAGAGAGTGACTGCGAGGGAGATGGCGAGGGAGACGGCGAGGGAGACGGCGAGGGAGACAGCGAGGGAGACAGCGAGGGAGACTGCGAGAGAGACTGCGAGAGAGACTGCGAGAGAGACTGCGAGGGAGACTGCGAGGGAGACTGCGAGGGAGACTGCGAGAGAGACTGCGAGAGAGACTGCGAGAGAGACTGCGAGAGAGACTGCGAGAGAGACCTCGAGGGAGACAGCGAGGGAGACAGCGAGAGAGACTGTGAGGGAGACAGTGAGAGAGACAGCGAGAGACACTGTGAGGGAGACAGCGAGAGAGACTGCGAGGGAGGAAGCGAGAGAAACTGCGAGAGAGACTGCTATGGAGATAGCGAGAGAGACAGCGAGGGATACAGCGAGAGACACTGCGAGAGAGAATGCGAGGGAGACAGCGATTAAGACGGCGAGGGAGACGGCGAGAGAGAGAGCGAGAGAGAGAGCGAGGGAGACAGCGAGGGAGACAGCGAGAGAGACTTCGAGAGAGACTGCGAGGGAGGCAGCGAGAGAGACAGCGAGGGAGACAGCGAGGTAGACAGCGAGAGAGACTTCGAGAGAGACTGCGAGGGAGGCAGCGAGGGAGACAGCGAGGGAGACAGCGAGGGAGACAGCGAGGGAGACAGCGAGGGAGACAGCGAGGGAGACAGCGAGGGAGACAGCGACAGAGGCAGCAATAGAGACTGCGAGAGAGACTGCGAGGGACACAGCGAGAGAGACTGCAAGGGAGACAACGAGAGAGAATGCGAGAGAGATCGCGTGAGACAGCGAGGGAGACAGCGTGGGAGGCAGCGAGGGAGACAGCGAGAGAAACTGAGAGGGAGACTGCGAGAGAGACTGCGAGAGAGACTGCGAGAGAGACTGCGAGAGAGACTGCGAGAGTGACTGCGAGGGACACAGCGAGGAAGACAGCGAGAGAGACTGCGAGAGAGACAGCGAGGGAGACAGCGAGGGAGACAGCGAGGGAGACAGCGAGGGAGACAGCGAGGGAGACAGCGAGGGAGAGAGCGAGGGGGAGAGCGATGGGGAGAGCGAGGGGGAGAGCGAGGGGGAGAGCGAGGGGGAGAGCGAGGGGGAGAGCGAGGGGGAGAGCGAGGGGGAGAGCGAGGGGGAGAGCGAGGGAGAGAGCGAGGGAGAGAGCGAGGGAGACAGCGAGGGAGACAGCGAGGGAGACAGCGAGGGAGACAGCGAGGGAGACAGCGAGAGAGACTGCCAGAGAGACTGCGAGAGAGACTGCGAGGGAGACAGCGAGAGAGACAGCGAGAGAGACAGCGAGAGAGACAGCGAGAGAGACAGCGAGAGAGAAAGCGAGAGAGAAAGCGAGGGAGACTGCGAGGGAGACTGCGAGGGAGACTGCGAGGGAGACTGCGAGGGAGACTGCGAGGGAGACTGCGAGGGAGACAGCGTGGAAGACAGCGAGGGAGACAGCGAGGGAGACAGCGAGGGAGACAGCGAGGGAGACAGCGAGGGAGACAGCGAGGGAGACAGCGAGGGAGACAGCAACAGAGACTGCGAGGGAGACAGCAAGAGAGACAGCGAGGGAGAAAGTGAGAGCGACTGCGTGAGAGACTGCGAGGGAGACAGCGAGGGAGACAGCGAGGGAGACTGTGAGGGAAACAGCGAGGGAGACAGCGAGAGAGACTGCGAGGGAGACTGCGAGGGAGACTGCGAGGGAGACTGCGAGGGAGACTGCGAGGGAGACTGTGAGGGAGACTGTGAGGGAGACTGCGAGGGAGACAGCGAGAGAGACAGCGAGAGAGACTGCAAAGGAGACTGCGAGAGAGACTGCGAGGGAGACTGCGAGGGAGACAGCGAGAGAGACTGCGAGAGAGACTGCGAGAGAGACTGCGAGAGGGACAGCGAGAGAGACTGCGAGAGAGACTGCGAGAGAGACTGCGAGAGAGACTGCGAGAGAGACTGCGAGGGAGAAAGCGAGGGAGAAAGCGACAGAGACTGTGTGGGAGACTGCAATGGAGACAGCGAGAGAGACTGTGAGGGAGACTGCGAGGGAGACTGCGAGGGAGACTGCGAGGGAGACTGCGAGAGAGACTGCGAGGGAGACTGCGAGGGAGACTGCGAGGGAGACTGCGAGGGAGACTGCGAGAGAGACGGCGAGAGAGACAGCGAGAGAGATGGAGAGAGAGATGGAGAGAGAGACGACGAGAGAGACTGCGAGAGAGAGAGTGAGAGAGACTGAGAGGGAGACAGCGAGAGAGACAGCGAGAGAGACTGCGAGGGAGACTGCGAGAGAGACAGCGAGAGAGACTGCGAGAGAGACTGCGAGAGAGACTGCGAGAGAGACTGCGAGAGAGACTGCGAGAGAGACTGCGAGAGAGACTGCGAGAGAGACTGCGAGAGATACAGCGAGGGATAGAGCGAGGGAGACAGCGAGAGTACATTGAGAGAGACAGCGAGAGAGACAGCGAGAGAGACAGCGAGAGAGACAGCGAGAGAGACTGCGAGAGAGACTGCGAGAGAGACTGCGAGAGAGACTGCGAGAGAGACTGCGAGGGAGACTGCGAGGGAGACTGCGAGGGAGACGTCGAGGGAGACGACGAGGGAGACGACGAGGGAGACGACGAGGGAGACGACGAGGGAGATGACGAGGGAGACGGCGAGGGAGACAGCGAGGGAGACAGCGAGGGAGACAGCGACAGAGACAGCGACAGAGACAGCGACAGAGACAGCGACAGAGACAGCGACAGAGACAGCGACAGCGGGGGATACAGAGAGAGTGACTGCGAGGGAGATGGCGAGGGAGACGGCGAGGGAGACGGCGAGGGAGACAGCGAGGGAGACAGCGAGGGAGACAGCGAGGGAGACAGCGAGGGAGACAGCGAGGGAGACAGCGAGGGAGACAGCGAGGGAGACAGCGAGGGAGACAGCGAGGGAGACTGCGAGAGAGACTGCGAGAGAGACTGCGAGAGAGACTGCGAGGGAGACTGCGAGGGAGACTGCGAGGGAGACTGCGAGGGAGACAGCGAGGGAGACAGCGAGGGAAACTGCGAGAGAGACAGCGAGGGAAACTGCGAGAGAGACAGCGAGGGACACAGCGAGGGACACAGCGAGGGACACAGCGAGGGAGACAGCGAGGGAGACAGCGAGGGAGACAGCGAGGGAGACAGCGAGAGAGACTGCGAGAGAGAGCGCTTGAGAGACAGCGAGAGAGACTGCGTGGGAGATAGCGAGGGAGACACCGAGGGAGACACCGAGGGAGACACCGAGGGAGACAGCGAGAGAGAATGCGAGGAGGACTGCGAGAGAGACAGCGAGGGAGAAAGCGAGAGCGACTTCGAGAGAGACTGCGAGGGAGACAGCGAGAGAGACTGTGAGGGAAACAGCGAGGGAGACAGCGAGGGGACTGCGAGAGAGACAGCGAGGGAGACAGCGAGGGAGACAGCGAGGGAGACAGCGAGGGAGACAGCGAGGGAGAGAGCGAGGGGGAGAGCGATGGGGAGAGCGAGGGGGAGAGCGAGGGGGAGAGCGAGGGGGAGAGCGAGGGGGAGAGCGAGGGGGAGAGCGAGGGAGACAGCGAGGGAGACAGCGAGGGAGACAGCGAGGGAGACAGCGAGGGAGACAGCGAGGGAGACAGCGAGGGAGACAGCGAGAGAGACTGCGAGAGAGACTGCGAGAGAGACGGCGAGGGAGAAAGCGAGGGAGACAGCGAGGGAGACAGCGAGGGAGACAGCGAGGGAGAGAGCGAGAGACACAGCGAGGGAGACAGCGAGGGAGACAGCGAGGGAGACAGCGAGGGAGACAGCGAGGGAGACAGCGAGGGAGACAGCGAGAGAGACTGCAAGAGAGACTGCGAGAGAGACTGCGAGAGAGACTGCGAGAGAGACAGCGAGAGAGACAGCGAGAGAGACAGCGAGAGAGACAGCGAGAGAGACAGCGAGGGAGAAAGCGAGGGAGAAAGCGAGGGAGAAAGCGAGGGAGAAAGCGAGGGAGAAAGCGAGGGAGACTGCGAGGGAGACTGCGAGGGACACAGCGAGGGAGACAGCGAGGGAGACAGCGAGGGAGACAGCGAGGGAGACAGCGAGGGAGACAGCGAGGGAGACAGCGAGGGAGACAGCGCTGGAGACAGCGAGAGAGACTGCGAGAAGGACTGCGAGAGAGACAGCGAGGGAGAAAGCGAGAGTGACTTCGAGAGAGACTGCGAGGCAGACAGCGAGAGAGACTGTGAGGGAAACAGCGAGGGAGACAGCGAGAGAGACTGCGAGGGAGACTGCGAGGGAGACTGCGAGGGAGACTGCGAGGGAGACTGCGAGGGAGACTGCGAGGGAGACTGCGAGAGAGACTGCGAGAGTGACTGCGAGGGAGACTGCGAGGGAGACTGCGAGGGAGACTGCGAGGGAGCCTGCGAGAGAGACTGCGAGAGAGACAGCGAGAGATACAGCGAGGGATAGAGAGAGTGAGACAGCGAGGGAGACAGCGAGAGTACATTGAGAGAGACAGCGAGAGAGACAGCGAGAGAGACAGCGAGAGAGACAGCGAGAGAGACAGCGAGAGAGACAGCGAGGGAGAAAGCGAGGGAGAAAGCGAGGGAGAAAGCGAGGGAGAAAGCGAGGGAGACAGCGAGAGAGACTGCGAGAGAGACTGCGAGAAAGACTGCGAGGGAGACAGCGAGGGAGACAGCGAGGGAGACAGCGAGAGAGACAGTGAGGGAGAAAGCGAGGGAGAAAGCGAGGGAGAAAGCGAGGGAGAAAGCGAGGGAGAAAGCGAGGGAGACTGCGAGAGAGACTGCGAGAGAGACTGCGAGAGGGACAGCGAGAGAGACAGCGAGAGAGACAGCGAGAGAGACAGCGAGAGAGACAGCGAGGGAGAAAGCGAGGGAGAAAGCGAGGGAGACAGCGAGAGAGACTGCGAGGGAGACTGCGAGGGACACAGCGAGGGACACAGCGAGGGACACAGCGAGGGACACAGCGAGGGAGACAGCGAGGGAGACAGCGAGGGAGACAGCGAGGGAGACAGCGAGGGAGACAGCGCTGGAGACAGCGAGAGAGACTGCGAGAAGGACTGCGAGAGAGACAGCGAGGGAGAAAGCGAGAGTGACTTCGAGAGAGACTGCGAGGCAGACAGCGAGAGAGACTGTGAGGGAAACAGCGAGGGAGACAGCGAGAGAGACTGCGAGGGAGACTGCGAGGGAGACTGCGAGGGAGACTGCGAGGGAGACTGCGAGGGAGACTGCGAGGGAGACTGCGAGAGTGACTGCGAGGGAGACTGCGAGGGAGACTGCGAGGGAGACTGCGAGGGAGCCTGCGAGAGAGACTGCGAGAGAGACAGCGAGAGATACAGCGAGGGATAGAGAGAGTGAGACAGCGAGGGAGACAGCGAGAGTACATTGAGAGAGACAGCGAGAGAGACAGCGAGAGAGACAGCGAGAGAGACGGCGAGAGAGACGGCGAGAGAGACGGCGAGGGAGACGGCCAGGGAGACGGCCAGGGAGACGGCCAGGGAGACGGCCAGGGAGACGGCCAGGGAGACGGCCAGGGAGACGGCCAGGGAGACGGCGAGGGAGACAGCGAGGGAGACAGCGAGGGAGACAGCGAGGGAGACAGCGAGGGAGACAGCGAGGGAGACAGCGAGGGAGACAGCGAGGGAGACAGCGAGGGAGACAGCGCTGGAGACAGCGAGAGAGACTGCGAGAAGGACTGCGAGAGAGACAGCGAGGGAGAAAGCGAGAGTGACTTCGAGAGAGACTGCGAGGCAGACAGCGAGAGAGACTGTGAGGGAAACAGCGAGGGAGACAGCGAGAGAGACTGCGAGGGAGACTGCGAGGGAGACTGCGAGGGAGACTGCAAGGGAGACTGCGAGGGAGACTGCGAGGGAGACTGCGAGGGAGACTGCGAGAGAGACTGCGAGAGTGACTGCGAGGGAGACTGCGAGGGAGACTGCGAGGGAGACTGCGAGGGAGACTGCGAGGGAGCCTGCGAGAGAGACTGCGAGAGAGACAGCGAGAGATACAGCGAGGGATAGAGAGAGTGAGACAGCGAGGGAGACAGCGAGAGTACATTGAGAGAGACAGCGAGAGAGACAGCGAGAGAGACAGCGAGAGAGACAGCGAGAGAGACAGCGTGAGAGACAGCGAGAGAGACGGCGAGAGAGACGGCCAGGGAGACGGCCAGGGAGACGGCCAGGGAGACGGCCAGGGAGACGGCCAGGGAGACGGCCAGGGAGACGGCCAGGGAGACGGCGAGGGAGACGGCGAGGGAGACGGCGAGGGAGACAGCGAGGGAGACGGCGAGGGAGACAGCGAGGGAGACAGCGAGGGAGACAGCGAGGGTGACAGCGAGGGAGACAGCGAGGGAGGCAGCGACGGAGACAGCGACGGAGACAGCGACGGAGACAGCGACAGAGACAGCGACAGAGACAGCGACAGAGACAGCTACAGAGACAGCGACAGAGACAGCGACAGAGACAGCGAGAGAGACAGCGAGAGAGACAGCGAGAGAGACAGCGAGGGAGAAAGCGATGGAGACAGCGAGAGAGACAGCGAGAGAGACAGCGAGAGAGACAGCGAGAGAGACAGCGAGAGAGACAGCGAGAGAGACAGCGAGAGAGAATGCGTGGGAGACAGCGAGGGAGACAGCGAGGGAGACAGCGAGGCAGACAGCGAGGGAGACAGCGAGGGAGACAGCGAGGGAGACAGCGAGGGAGACAGCGCTGGAGACAGCGAGAGAGACAGCGAGAGAGACTGCGAGAGAGACTGCGAGAGAGACTGCAAGAGAGACTGCAAGAGAGACTGCGAGGGAGACAGCAAGGGAGACAGCGAGAGAGACAGCGAGAGAGACAGCGAGGGAGAAAGCGAGGGAGACAGCGAGAGAGACAGCGAGAGAGACAGCGAGAGAGACAGCGAGAGAGACTGTGAGGGAGACTGCGAGGGAGACAGCGAGGGAGACAGCGAGGGAGACAGCGAGAGAGACAGCGAGAGAGACAGCGAGAGAGACTGTGAGGGAGACTGCGAGGGAGACAGCGTGGGAGACAGCGTGGGAGACAGCGAGGGAGACAGCGAGGGAGACAGCGAGGGAGACAGCGAGGGAGACAGCGAGAGAGACAGCGAGAGAGACAGCGAGAGAGACAGCGAGAAGGACTGCGAGAAGGACTGCGAGAGAGACAGCGAGGGAGAAAGTGAGAGCGACTGCGAAAGAGACTGTGAGGGAGACAGCGAAAGAGACTGTGAGGGAGACAGCGAGGGAGACAGCAAAAGAGACTGCGAGGGAAACTGCGAGGCAGACTGCGAGGGAGACTGCGAGAGAGACTGCGAGAGAGACAGCGAGAGAGACAGCGAGAGAGACAGCGAGAGAGACAGCGAGAGAGACAGCGAGAGAGACAGCGAGAGAGACTGCAAAGGAGACAGCGAGAGAGACAGCGAGAGAGACAGCGAGTGGGACAGCGAGAGGGACAGCGAGAGAGACAGCGAGAGGGATAGTGAGGGTGACAGCGAGAGAGACTGTGAGAGAGACGGCGAGAGGGATAGTGAGGGAGACTGCGAGGGAGACAGCGAGGGAGACAGCGAGGGTGACAGCGAGAGAGACTGTGAGGGAGACAGCGAGAGAGACTGCTAGAGAGACTGCGAGAGGGATAGTGAGGGAGACTGCGAGGGAGACAGCGAGGGAGACAGCGAGGGTGACAGCGAGAGAGACTGTGAGAGAGACTGCGAGGGAGACTGCGAGGGAGACAGCGAGGGAGACAGCGAGGGTGACAGCGAGGGAGACAGCGAGGGAGACAGCGAGGGAGACAGCGAGGGAGACAGCGAGGGAGACAGCGAGGGAGACAGCGAGGGAGACAGCGAGAGAGAGAGCGAGAGAGAGAGCGAGGGAAACAGCGAGGGAGACAGCGAGGGAGACTGCGAGAGAGACTGCGAGAGAGACTGCGAGAGAGACTGCGAGAGAGACTGCGAGAGAGACTGCGAGAGAGACTGCGAGGGAGAGAGCGAGGGAGAAAGCGAGGGAGAAAGCGAGGGAGAAAGCGAGGGAGAAAGCGAGAGAGACTGCGAGGGAGACAGCGATAGAAACTGCGAGGGAGTCAGCGAGAGAGACAGCGAGAGAGACAGCGAGAGAGACAGCGAGAGAGACAGCGAGAGAGACAGCGAGAGAGACTGCGAGAGAGACTGCGAGAGAGACTGCGAGAGAGACTGCGAGAGAGACTGCGAGAGAGACCTCGAGGGAGACAGCGAGGGAGACAGCGAGGGAAACAGCGAGGGAGACTGCGAGGGAGACTGCGAGGGACACAGTGAGGGAGACAGCGAGAGAGACTGCGAGAGAGAGCGTGTGAGACGGCGAGGGAGACAGCGAGGGAGAGAGCGAGAGACACAGTGAGGGAGACGTCGAGGGAGACGTCGAGGGAGACGTCGAGGGAGACGTCGAGGGAGACGTCGAGGGAGACGTCGAGGGAGACGTCGAGGGAGACGTCGAGGGAGACGTCGAGGGAGACGTCGAGGGAGACGGCGAGGGAGACGGCGAGGGAGACGGCGAGGGAGACGGCGAGGGAGACGGCGAGGGAGACAGCGAGGGAGACGGCGAGGGACAGAGTGAGGGAGACAGCGAGAGAGACTGCGAGAGAGAGCGCGTGAGACAGCGAGGGAGAGAGTGAGACACACAGCGAGGGAGACAGCGAGAGAGACTGCAAGAGAGACAGCGAGAGAGACAGCGAGAGAGACAGCGAGAGAGACAGCGAGAGAGACAGCGAGAGAGACAGCGAGAGAGACAGCGAGGGAGACAGCGAGGGAGACAGCGAGGGAGAAAGCGAGGGAGAAAGCGAGGGAGAAAGCGAGGGAGAAAGCGAGAGAGACAGCGAGAGAGACTGCGTGGGAGACAGCGAGGGAGACAGCGAGGGAGACAGCGAGGGAGACAGCGAGGGAGACAGCGAGGGAGACAGCGAGGGAGACAGCGAGGGAGACAGCGTTGGAGACAGCTTTGGAGACAGCGTTGGAGACAGCGAGAGAGACTGCGAGAGAGACTGCGAGAGAGACTGCGAGAGAGACTGCGAGGGAGACAGCGAGAGAGACAGCGAGAGAGACAGCGAGGGAGAAAGCGAGGGAGACAGCGAGAGAGACTGCGAGGGAGACTGCGAGGGAGACAGCGAGAGAGACTGCGAGAGAGACAGCGAGAGAGACAGCGAGAGAGACAGCGAGAGAGACAGCGAGAGAGACAGCGAGAGAGACAGCGAGGGAGAAAGCGAGAGAGACAGCGAGAGAGACAGCGAGAGAGACTGCGTGGGAGACAGCGAGGGAGACAGCGAGGGAGACAGCGAGGGAGACAGCGAGGGAGACAGCGAGGGAGACAGCGAGGGAGACAGCGAGGGAGACAGCGAGGGAGACAGCGTTGGAGACAGCGTTGGAGACTGCGAGAGAGACTGCGAGAGAGACTGCGAGGGAGACAGCGAGAGAGACAGCGAGAGAGACAGCGAGAGAGACAGCGAGGGAGAAAGCGAGGGAGACAGCGAGAGAGACTGCGAGGGAGACTGCGAGGGACACTGCGAGGGACACTGCGAGGGAGACTGCGAGGGAGACAGCGTGGGAGACAGCGAGGGAGATAGCGAGGGAAACAGCGACGGAGACAGCGAGGGAGACAGCGAGGGAGACAGCGAGGGAGACAGCGAGGGAGACAGCGAGGGAGACAGCGAGGGAGACAGCGAGAGAGACAGCGAGAGAGACAGCGAGAGAGACTGCGAGAAGGACTGCGAGAAGGACTGCGAGAGAGACAGCGAGGGAGAAAGTGAGTGCGACTGCGAGGGAGACTGCGAGGGAGACAGCGAAAGAGACTGTGAGGGAGACAGCGAAAGAGACTGCGAGGGAAACTGCGAGGCAGACTGCGAGGGAGACTGCGAGAGAGACAGCGAGAGAGACAGCGAGAGAGACAGCGAGAGAGACAGCGAGAGAGACAGCGAGAGAGACTGCGAGAAGGACTGCGAGAAGGACTGCGAGAGAGACAGCGAGGGAGAAAGTGAGAGCGACTGCGAGTGAGACTGCGAGGGAGACAGCGAAAGAGACTGTGAGGGAGACAGCGAAAGAGACTGCGAGGGAAACTGCGAGGCAGACTGCGAGGGAGACTGCGAGAGAGACAGCGAGAGAGACAGCGAGAGAGACAGCGAGAGAGACAGCGAGAGAGACAGCGAGAGAGACTGCAAAGGAGACTGCGAGAGAGATTGCGAGAGAGACTGCGAGAGAGACTGCGAGAGAGACTGCGAGGGAGAAAGCGAGGGAGAAAGCGTGAGAGACTGCGAGGGAGACTGCGAGTGGGACAGCGAGAGGGACAGCGAGAGAGACTGCGAGAGAGACTGCGAGAGAGACTGCGAGAGAGACTGCGAGAGAGACTGCGAGAGAGACTGCGAGGGAGAAAGCGAGGGAGAAAGCGAGGGAGAAAGCGAGGGAGAAAGCGTGAGAGACTGTGTGGGAGACTGCGAGGGTGACAGCGAGAGAGAGAGCGAGGTAGACAGCGAGGGAAACAGCGAGGGAGACTGCGAGGGAGAGAGCGAGGGAGAAAGCGAGAGAGACTGCGAGGGAGACAGCGAGAGAGACAGCGAGAGAGACAGCGAGAGAGACTGCGAGAGAGACTGCGAGAGAGACTGCGAGAGAGACTGCGAGAGAGACTGCGAGAGAGACCTCGAGGGAGACAGCGAGGGAGACAGCGAGGGAGACAGCGAGGGAGACAGCGAGAGAGACTGTGAGGGAGACAGCGAGGGAGACAGTGAGAGAGACAGCGAGAGACACTGTGAGGGAGACAGCGAGAGAGACTGCGAGGGAGGAAGCGAGAGAAACTGCGAGAGAGACTGCTATGGAGATAGCGAGAGAGACTGCGAGGGATACAGCGAGAGACACTGCGAGAGAGAATGCGAGGGAGACAGCGATTAAGACGGCGAGGGAGACGGCGAGAGAGAGAGCGAGAGAGAGAGCGAGAGAGAGAGCGAGAGAGAGAGCGAGGGAGACAGCGAGGTAGACAGCGAGAGAGACTTCGAGAGAGACTGCGAGGGAGGCAGCGAGAGAGACTGCGAGGGAGGCAGCGAGAGAGACTGCGAGGGAGGCAGCGAGGGAGACAGCGAGGGAGACAGCGAGGGAGACAGCGAGGGAGACAGCGAGGGAGACAGCGAGGGAGACAGCGAGGGAGACAGCAACAGAGGCAGCAATAGAGACTGCGAGAGAGACTGCGAGGGACACAGCGAGAGAGACTGCAAGGGAGACAACGAGAGAGAATGCGAGAGAGATCGCGTGAGACAGCGAGGGAGACAGCGTGGGAGGCAGCGAGGGAGACAGCGAGAGAAACTGAGAGGAAGACTGCGAGAGAGACTGCGAGAGAGACTGCGAGAGAGACTGCGAGAGAGACTGCGAGAGAGACTGCGAGAGAGACTGCTAGAGAGACTGCGAGAGAGACTGCGAGGGACACAGCGAGGAAGACAGCGAGAGAGACTGCGAGAGAGACAGCGAGGGAGACAGCGAGGGAGACAGCGAGGGAGACTGCGAGGGAGAGAGCGAGGGGGAGAGCGAGGGGGAGAGCGAGGGGGAGAGCGAGGGGGAGAGCGAGGGGGAGAGCGAGGGAGACAGCGAGGGAGACAGCGAGGGAGACAGCGAGGGAGACAGCGAGGGAGACAGCGAGAGAGACAGCGAGAGAGACTGCAAGAGAGACTGCGAGAGAGACAGCGAGAGAGACAGCGAGAGAGACAGCGAGAGAGACAGCGAGAGAGACAGCGAGAGAGACAGCGAGAGAGAAAGCGAGGGAGACAGCGAGGGAGACTGCGAGGGAGACTGCGAGGGAGACTGCGAGGGAGACTGCGAGGGAGACAGCGTGGAAGACAGCGAGGGAGACAGCGAGGGAGAAAGCGAGGGAGAAAGCGAGGGAGAAAGCGAGGGAGAAAGCGAGGGAGACTGCGAGAGAGACTGCGAGAGGGACAGCGAGAGAGACAGCGAGAGAGACAGCGAGAGAGACAGCGAGAGAGACAGCGAGGGAGAAAGCGAGGGAGAAAGCGAGGGAGACAGCGAGAGAGACTGCGAGGGAGACTGCGAGGGACACAGCGAGGGACACAGCGAGGGAGACAGCGAGGGAGACAGCGAGGGAGACAGCGAGGGAGACAGCGAGGGAGACAGCGAGGGAGACAGCGAGGGAGACAGCGCTGGAGACAGCGAGAGAGACTGCGAGAAGGACTGCGAGAGAGACAGCGAGGGAGAAAGCGAGAGTGACTTCGAGAGAGACTGCGAGGCAGACAGCGAGAGAGACTGTGAGGGAAACAGCGAGGGAGACAGCGAGAGAGACTGCGAGGGAGACTGCGAGGGAGACTGCGAGGGAGACTGCGAGGGAGACTGCGAGGGAGACTGCGAGAGAGACTGCGAGAGTGACTGCGAGGGAGACTGCGAGGGAGACTGCGAGGGAGACTGCGAGGGAGACTGCGAGGGAGCCTGCGAGAGAGACTGCGAGAGAGACAGCGAGAGATACAGCGAGAGATACAGCGAGGGATAGAGAGAGTGAGACAGCGAGGGAGACAGCGAGAGTACATTGAGAGAGACAGCGAGAGAGACAGCGAGAGAGACGGCGAGAGAGACGGCGAGAGAGACGGCGAGAGAGACGGCGAGAGAGACGGCCAGGGAGACGGCCAGGGAGACGGCCAGGGAGACGGCCAGGGAGACGGCCAGGGAGACGGCCAGGGAGACGGCCAGGGAGACGGCCAGGGAGACGGCCAGGGAGACGGCCAGGGAGACGGCGAGGGAGACGGCGAGGGAGACAGCGAGGGAGACAGCGAGGGAGACAGCGAGGGAGACAGCGAGGGAGACAGCGAGGGAGACAGCGAGGGAGACAGCGAGGGAGGCAGCGACGGAGACAGCGACGGAGACAGCGACGGAGACAGCGACAGAGACAGCGACAGAGACAGCGACAGAGACAGCGACAGAGACAGCGACAGAGACAGCGAGAGAGACAGCGAGAGAGACAGCGAGAGAGACAGCGAGGGAGAAAGCGATGGAGACAGCGAGAGAGACAGCGAGAGAGACAGCGAGAGAGACAGCGAGAGAGACAGCGAGAGAGACAGCGAGAGAGAATGCGTGGGAGACAGCGAGGGAGACAGCGAGGGAGACAGCGAGGGAGACAGCGAGGGAGACAGCGAGGGAGACAGCGAGGGAGACAGCGAGGGAGACAGCGAGGGAGACAGCGAGGGAGACAGCGAGGGAGACAGCGCTGGAGACAGCGAGAGAGACAGCGAGAGAGACTGCGAGAGAGACTGCGAGAGAGACTGCAAGAGAGACTGCGAGGGAGACAGCAAGGGAGACAGCGAGAGAGACAGCGAGAGAGACAGCGAGGGAGAAAGCGAGGGAGACAGCGAGAGAGACAGCGAGAGAGACAGCGAGAGAGACAGCGAGAGAGACTGTGAGGGAGACTGCGAGGGAGACAGCGTGGGAGACAGCGTGGGAGACAGCGAGGGAGACAGCGAGGGAGACAGCGAGGGAGACAGCGAGGGAGACAGCGAGAGAGACAGCGAGAGAGACAGCGAGAGAGACAGCGAGAAGGACTGCGAGAAGGACTGCGAGAGAGACAGCGAGGGAGAAAGTGAGAGCGACTGCGAAAGAGACTGTGAGGGAGACAGCGAAAGAGACTGTGAGGGAGACAGCGAGGGAGACAGCGAAAGAGACTGCGAGGGAAACTGCGAGGCAGACTGCGAGGGAGACTGCGAGAGAGACTGCGAGAGAGACAGCGAGAGAGACAGCGAGAGAGACAGCGAGAGAGACAGCGAGAGAGACAGCGAGAGAGACTGCAAAGGAGACAGCGAGAGAGACAGCGAGAGAGACAGCGAGTGGGACAGCGAGAGGGACAGCGAGAGAGACAGCGAGAGGGATAGTGAGGGTGACAGCGAGAGAGACTGTGAGAGAGACGGCGAGAGGGATAGTGAGGGAGACTGCGAGGGAGACAGCGAGGGAGACAGCGAGGGTGACTGCAAGAGAGACTGCAAGAGAGACTGCGAGAGAGACTGCGAGAGAAACTGCGAGAGAAACTGCGAGAGAAACTGCGAGAGAAACTGCGAGGAAGACAGCGAGAGAGACGGCGAGGGAGACGGTGAGGGAGACTGCGAGGGAGAGAGCGAGGGACACAGTGAGGGAGACAGCGAGGGAGACAGCGAGGGAGACAGCGAGGGAGACAGCGAGGGAGACAGCGAGAGAGACTGCAAGAGAGACTGCGAGGGAGACAGCGAGAGAGACAGCGAGAGAGACAGCGAGAGAGACAGCGAGAGAGAAAGCCATGGAGACAGCGAGAGAGACAGCGAGAAGGACTGCGAGAGAGACAGCGAGGGAGAAAGCGAGAGCGACTTCGAGAGAGACTGCGAGGGAGACTGCGAGGGAGACTGCGAGGGAGACAGCGAAAGAGACTGTGAGGGAAACAGCGAGGGAGACAGCGAAAGAGACTGCGAGGGAAACTGCGAGGCAGACTGCGAGGGAGACTGCGAGAGAGACAGCGAGAGAGACAGCGAGAGAGACAGCGAGAGAGACAGCGAGAGAGACTGCAAAGGAGACTGCGAGAGAGACTGCGAGGGAGACTGCGAGGGAGACTGCGAGTGGGACTGCGAGAGGGACAGCGAGAGAGACTGCGAGAGGGACAGCGAGAGAGACTGCGAGAGAGACTGCGAGAGAGACTGCGAGAGAGACTGCGAGGGAGAGAGCGAGGGAGAGAGCGAGAGACACAGCGAGGGAGACTGCGAGGGAGAAAGCGAGGGAGACTGCGAGAGAGACTGCGAGAGAGACTGCGAGAGAGACTGCGAGAGAGACGGCGAGGGAGAAAGCGAGGGAGACAGCGAGGGAGACAGCGAGGGAGACAGCGAGAGAGACTGCGAGAAGGACTGCGAGAAGGACTGCGAGAAGGACTGCGAGAGAGACAGCGAGGGAGAAAGCGAGAGCGACTTCGAGAGAGACTGCGAGGGAGACTGCGAGGGAGACTGCGAGGGAGACAGCGAAAGAGACTGTGAGGGAAACAGCGAGGGAGACAGCGAAAGAGACTGCTAGGGAAACTGCGAGGCAGACTGCGAGGGAGACTGCGAGAGAGACAGCGAGAGAGACAGCGAGAGAGACAGCGAGAGAGACAGCGAGAGAGACTGCGAGAGAGACAGCGAGAGAGACAGCGAGAGAGACTGCAAAGGAGACTGCGAGAGAGACTGCGAGGGAGACTGCGAGTGGGACTGCGAGAGGGACAGCGAGAGAGACTGCGAGAGGGACAGCGAGAGAGACTGCGAGAGAGACTGCGAGAGAGACTGCGAGGGAGAAAGCGAGGGAGACAGCGAGGGAGACAGCGAGGGAGAGAGCGAGGGAGAGAGCGAGAGACACAGCGAGGGAGACTGCGAGGGAGAAAGCGAGGGAGACAGCGAGAGAGACAGCGAGGGAGAAAGCGAGGGAGACAGCGAGGGAGACAGCGAGGGAGACAGCGAGGGAGACAGCGAGGGAGACAGCGAGGGAGACAGCGAGAGAGACTGCAAGAGAGACTGCGAGAGAGACTGCGAGAGAGACTGCGAGAGAGACGGCGAGGGAGAAAGCGAGGGAGACAGCGAGGGAGACAGCGAGGGAGAGAGCGAGAGACACAGCGAGGGAGACAGCGAGGGAGACAGCGAGGGAGACAGCGAGGGAGACAGCGAGGGAGACAGCGAGGGAGACAGCGAGGGAGACAGCGAGGGAGACAGCGAGAGAGACTGCAAGAGAGACTGCAAGAGAGACTGCAAGAGAGACTGCAAGAGAGACTGCAAGGGAGACAGCGAGAGAGACAGCGAGAGAGACAGCGAGAGAGACAGCGAGAGAGACAGCGAGAGAGACAGCGAGGGAGACTGCGAGAGAGACTGCGAGGGAGACTGCGAGGGAGACAGCGAGAGAGACTGTGAGAGAGACAGCGAGAGAGACTGTGAGAGGGCCAGCGAGAGGGACAGCGAGAGAGACTGCGAGGGAGACTGCGAGAGGGACAGCGAGGGAGACAGCGAGGGAGAAAGCGAGGGAGAAAGCGAGGGAGAAAGCGAGGGAGAAAGCGAGGGAGAAAGCGAGGGAGACAGCGAGAGAGACAGCGAGGGAGAAAGCGAGGGAGAAAGCGAGGGAGAAAGCGAGGGAGAAAGCGAGGGAGAAAGCGAGGGAGAAAGCGAGGGAGACAGCGAGAGAGACTGCGAGAGAGACTGCGAGAAAGACTGCGAGGGAGACAGCGAGGGAGACAGCGAGGGAGACAGCGAGAGAGACAGCGAGGGAGAAAGCGAGGGAGAAAGCGAGGGAGAAAGCGAGGGAGAAAGCGAGGGAGACTGCGAGAGAGACTGCGAGAGGGACAGCGAGAGAGACAGCGAGAGAGACAGCGAGAGAGACAGCGAGAGAGACAGCGAGAGAGACAGCGAGGGAGAAAGCGAGGGAGAAAGCGAGAGAGACTGCGAGGGAGACTGCGAGGGACACAGCGAGGGACACAGCGAGGGACACAGCGAGGGAGACAGCGAGGGAGACAGCGAGGGAGACAGCGAGGGAGACAGCGAGGGAGACAGCGCTGGAGACAGCGAGAGAGACTGCGAGAAGGACTGCGAGAAGGACTGCGAGAGAGACAGCGAGGGAGAAAGCGAGAGTGACTTCGAGAGAGACTGCGAGGCAGACAGCGAGAGAGACTGTGAGGGAAACAGCGAGGGAGACAGCGAGAGAGACTGCGAGGGAGACTGCGAGGGAGACTGCGAGGGAGACTGCGAGGGAGACTGCGAGGGAGACTGCGAGGGAGACTGCGAGAGAGACTGCGAGAGTGACTGCGAGAGTGACTGCGAGGGAGACTGCGAGGGAGACTGCGAGGGAGACTGCGAGGGAGCCTGCGAGAGAGACTGCGAGAGAGACAGCGAGAGATACAGCGAGGGATAGAGAGAGTGAGACAGCGAGGGAGACAGCGAGAGTACATTGAGAGAGACAGCGAGAGAGACAGCGAGAGAGACAGCGAGAGAGACAGCGAGAGAGACAGCGAGAGAGACAGCGAGAGAGACGGCGAGAGAGACGGCGAGAGAGACGGCCAGGGAGACGGCCAGGGAGACGGCCAGGGAGACGGCCAGGGAGACGGCCAGGGAGACGGCCAGGGAGACGGCCAGGGAGACGGCCAGGGAGACAGCGAGGGAGACAGCGAGGGAGACAGCGAGGGAGACAGCGAGGGAGACAGCGAGGGAGACAGCGAGGGAGACAGCGAGGGAGGCAGCGACGGAGACAGCGACGGAGACAGCGACGGAGACAGCGACGGAGACAGCGACAGAGACAGCGACAGAGACAGCTACAGAGACAGCGACAGAGACAGCGACAGAGACAGCGACAGAGACAGCGAGAGAGACAGCGAGAGAGACAGCGAGAGAGACAGCGAGGGAGAAAGCGATGGAGACAGCGAGAGAGACAGCGAGAGAGACAGCGAGAGAGACAGCGAGAGAGACAGCGAGAGAGAATGCGTGGGAGACAGCGAGGGAGACAGCGAGGGAGACAGCGAGGGAGACAGCGAGGGAGACAGCGAGGGAGACAGCGAGGGAGACAGCGAGGGAGACAGCGAGGGAGACAGCGAGGGAGACAGCGCTGGAGACAGCGAGAGAGACAGCGAGAGAGACTGCGAGAGAGACTGCGAGAGAGACTGTGAGGGAGACTGCGAGGGAGACAGCGTGGGAGACAGCGTGGGAGACAGCGTGGGAGACAGCGAGGGAGACAGCGAGGGAGACAGCGAGGGAGACAGCGAGGGAGACAGCGAGGGAGACAGCGAGAGAGACAGCGAGAGAGACAGCGAGAGAGACAGCGAGAAGGACTGCGAGAAGGACTGCGAGAGAGACAGCGAGGGAGAAAGTGAGAGCGACTGCGAAAGAGACTGTGAGGGAGACAGCGAAAGAGACTGTGAGGGAGACAGCGAGGGAGACAGCGAAAGAGACTGCGAGGGAAACTGCGAGGCAGACTGCGAGGGAGACTGCGAGAGAGACTGCGAGAGAGACAGCGAGAGAGACAGCGAGAGAGACAGCGAGAGAGACAGCGAGAGAGACAGCGAGAGAGACTGCAAAGGAGACAGCGAGAGAGACAGCGAGAGAGACAGCGAGTGGGACAGCGAGAGGGACAGCGAGAGAGACAGCGAGAGGGATAGTGAGGGTGACAGCGAGAGAGACTGTGAGAGAGACGGCGAGAGGGATAGTGAGGGAGACTGCGAGGGAGACAGCGAGGGAGACAGCGAGGGTGACAGCGAGAGAGACTGTGAGGGAGACAGCGAGAGAGACTGCTAGAGAGACTGCGAGAGGGATAGTGAGGGAGACTGCGAGGGAGACAGCGAGGGAGACAGCGAGGGTGACAGCGAGGGTGACAGCGAGAGAGACTGTGAGAGAGACTGCGAGAGGGATAGTGAGGGAGACTGCGAGGGAGACAGCGAGGGAGACAGCGAGGGTGACAGCGAGGGAGACAGCGAGGGAGACAGCGAGGGAGACAGCGAGGGAGACAGCGAGGGAGACAGCGAGGGAGACAGCGAGAGAGACTGCGAGAGAGACTGCGAGAGAGACTGCGAGAGAGACTGCGAGAGAGACTGCGAGGGAGAGAGCGAGGGAGAGAGCGAGGGAGAAAGCGAGGGAGAAAGCGAGGGAGAAAGCGAGAGAGACTGCGAGGGAGACAGCGATAGAAACTGCGAGGGAGTCAGCGAGAGAGACAGCGAGAGAGACAGCGAGAGAGACAGCGAGAGAGACAGCGAGAGAGACTGCGAGAGAGACTGCGAGAGAGACTGCGAGAGAGACTGCGAGAGAGACCTCGAGGGAGACAGCGAGGGAGACAGCGAGGGAAACAGCGAGGGAGACTGCGAGGGAGACTGCGAGGGACACAGTGAGGGAGACAGCGAGAGAGACTGCGAGAGAGAGCGTGTGAGACGGCGAGGGAGACAGCGAGGGAGAGAGCGAGAGACACAGTGAGGGAGACGTCGAGGGAGACGTCGAGGGAGACGTCGAGGGAGACGTCGAGGGAGACGTCGAGGGAGACGGCGAGGGAGACGGCGAGGGAGACGGCGAGGGAGACGGCGAGGGAGACGGCGAGGGAGACGGCGAGGGAGACGGCGAGGGAGACGGCGAGGGAGACGGCGAGGGAGACAGCGAGGGAGACGGCGAGGGACAGAGTGAGGGAGACAGCGAGAGAGACTGCGAGAGAGAGCGCGTGAGACAGCGAGGGAGAGAGCGAGACACACAGCGAGGGAGACAGCGAGAGAGACTGCAAGAGAGACAGCGAGAGAGACAGCGAGAGAGACAGCGAGAGAGACAGCGAGAGAGACAGCGAGAGAGACAGCGAGGGAGACAGCGAGGGAGACAGCGAGGGAGAAAGCGAGGGAGAAAGCGAGGGAGAAAGCGAGGGAGAAAGCGAGGGAGACAGCGAGAGAGACTGCGTGGGAGACAGCGAGGGAGACAGCGAGGGAGACAGCGAGGGAGACAGCGAGGGAGACAGCGAGGGAGACAGCGAGGGAGACAGCGTTGGAGACAGCGTTGGAGACAGCGTTGGAGACAGCGAGAGAGACTGCGAGAGAGACTGCGAGAGAGACTGCGAGAGAGACTGCGAGGGAGACTGCGAGGGAGACAGCGAGAGAGACAGCGAGAGAGACAGCGAGGGAGAAAGCGAGGGAGACAGCGAGAGAGACTGCGAGGGAGACTGCGAGGGAGACAGCGAGAGAGACTGCGAGAGAGACAGCGAGAGAGACAGCGAGAGAGACAGCGAGAGAGACAGCGAGAGAGACAGCGAGAGAGACAGCGAGAGAGACAGCGAGAGAGACAGCGAGAGAGACTGCGTGGGAGACAGCGAGGGAGACAGCGAGGGAGACAGCGAGGGAGACAGCGAGGGAGACAGCAAGGGAGACAGCGAGGGAGACAGCGAGGGAGACAGCGAGGGAGACAGCGAGGGAGACAGCGAGGGAGACAGCATTGGAGACAGCGTTGGAGACAGCGTTGGAGACAGCGTTGGAGACTGCGAGAGAGACTGCGAGAGAGACTGCGAGGGAGACAGCGAGAGAGACAGCGAGAGAGACAGCGAGGGAGAAAGCGAGGGAGACAGCGAGAGAGACTGCGAGGGAGACTGCGAGGGACACTGCGAGGGAGACTGCGAGGGAGACTGCGAGGGAGACAGCGTGGGAGACAGCGAGGGAGATAGCGAGGGAAACAGCGACGGAGACAGCGAGGGAGACAGCGAGGGAGACAGCGAGGGAGACAGCGAGGGAGACAGCGAGGGAGACAGCGAGGGAGACAGCGAGAGAGACAGCGAGAGAGACTGCGAGAAGGACTGCGAGAAGGACTGCGAGAGAGACAGCGAGGGAGAAAGTGAGTGCGACTGCGAGGGAGACTGCGAGGGAGACAGCGAAAGAGACTGTGAGGGAGACAGCGAAAGAGACTGCGAGGGAAACTGCGAGGCAGACTGCGAGGGAGACTGCGAGAGAGACAGCGAGAGAGACAGCGAGAGAGACAGCGAGAGAGACAGCGAGAGAGACAGCGAGAGAGACAGCGAGAGAGACTGCGAGAAGGACTGCGAGAAGGACTGCGAGAGAGACAGCGAGGGAGAAAGTGAGAGCGACTGCGAGGGAGACTGCGAGGGAGACAGCGAAAGAGACTGTGAGGGAGACAGCGAAAGAGACTGCGAGGGAAACTGCGAGGCAGACTGCGAGGGAGACTGCGAGAGAGACAGCGAGAGAGACAGCGAGAGAGACAGCGAGAGAGACAGCGAGAGAGACAGCGAGAGAGACTGCAAAGGAGACTGCGAGAGAGACTGCGAGAGAGACTGCGAGGGAGAAAGCGAGGGAGAAAGCGTGAGAGACTGCGAGGGAGACTGCGAGTGGGACAGCAAGAGGGACAGCGAGAGAGACTGCGAGAGAGACTGCGAGAGAGACTGCGAGAGAGACTGCGAGAGAGACTGCGAGGGAGAAAGCGAGGGAGAAAGCGAGGGAGAAAGCGAGGGAGAAAGCGTGAGAGACTGTGTGGGAGACTGCGAGGGTGACAGCGAGAGAGAGAGCGAGGTAGACAGCGAGGGAAACAGCGAGGGAGACTGCGAGGGAGAGAGCGAGGGAGAAAGCGAGAGAGACTGCGAGGGAGACAGCGAGAGAGACAGCGAGAGAGACAGCGAGAAAGACTGCGAGAGAGACTGCGAGAGAGACTGCGAGAGAGACTGCGAGAGAGACTGCGAGAGAGACCTCGAGGGAGACAGCGAGGGAGACAGCGAGGGAGACAGCGAGGGAGACAGCGAGAGAGACTGTGAGGGAGACAGCGAGGGAGACAGTGAGAGAGACAGCGAGAGACACTGTGAGGGAGACAGCGAGAGAGACTGCGAGAAAGGAAGCGAGAGAAACTGCGAGAGAGACTGCTATGGAGATAGCGAGAGAGACTGCGAGGGATACAGCGAGAGACACTGCGAGAGAGAATGCGAGGGAGACAGCGATTAAGACGGCGAGGGAGACGGCGAGAGAGAGAGCGAGAGAGAGAGCGAGAGAGAGAGCGAGAGAGAGAGCGAGGGAGACAGCGAGGTAGACAGCGAGAGAGACTTCGAGAGAGACTGCGAGGGAGGCAGCGAGAGAGACTGCGAGGGAGGCAGCGAGAGAGACTGCGAGGGAGGCAGCGAGGGAGACAGCGAGGGAGACAGCGAGGGAGACAGCGAGGGAGACAGCGAGGGAGACAGCGAGGGAGACAGCGACAGAGGCAGCAATAGAGACTGCGAGAGAGACTGCGAGGGACACAGCGAGAGAGACTGCAAGGGAGACAACGAGAGAGAATGCGAGAGAGATCGCGTGAGACAGCGAGGGAGACAGCGTGGGAGGCAGCGAGGGAGACAGCGAGAGAAACTGAGAGGAAGACTGCGAGAGAGACTGCGAGAGAGACTGCGAGAGAGACTGCGAGAGAGACTGCGAGAGAGACTGCGAGAGAGACTGCGAGGGACACAGCGAGGAAGACAGCGAGAGAGACTGCGAGGGAGACAGCGAGGGAGACAGCGAGGGAGACAGCGAGGGAGACTGCGAGGGAGAGAGCGAGGGGGAGAGCGAGGGGGAGAGCGAGGGGGAGAGCGAGGGGGAGAGCGAGGGTGACAGCGAGGGAGACAGCGAGGGAGACAGCGAGGGAGACAGCGAGGGAGACAGCGAGGGAGACAGCGAGAGAGACTGCGAGAGAGACTGCGAGAGAGACTGCGAGAGAGACTGCGAGAGAGACAGCGAGAGAGACAGCGAGAGAGACAGCGAGAGAGACAGCGAGAGAGACAGCGAGAGAGAAAGCGAGGGAGACAGCGAGGGAGACTGCGAGGGAGACTGCGAGGGAGACTGCGAGGGAGACTGCGAGGGAGACTGCGAGGGAGACTGCGAGGGAGACAGCGTGGAAGACAGCGAGGGAGACAGCGAGGGAGACAGCGAGGGAGACAGCGAGGGAGACAGCGAGGGAGACAGCGAGGGAGACAGCGAGGGAGACTGCGAGAAGGACTGCAAGAGAGACAGCGAGGGAGAAAGTGAGAGCGACTGCGTGAGAGACTGCGAGGGAGACAGCGAGGGAGACAGCGAGGGAGACTGTGAGGGAAACAGCGAGGGGGACAGCGAGAGAGACTGCGAGGGAGACTGCGAGGGAGACTGCGAGGGAGACTGCGAGGGAGACTGCGAGGGAGACTGCGAGGGAGACTGTGAGGGAGACTGTGAGGGAGACTGCGAGGGAGACAGTGAGAGAGACAGCGAGAGAGACTGCAAAGGAGACTGTGAGAGAGACTGCGAGAGAGACTGCGAGGGAGACAGCGAGAGAGACTGCGAGAGAGACTGCGAGAGGGACAGCGAGAGAGACTGTGAGAGAGACTGCGAGAGAGACTGCGAGAGAGACTGCGAGGGAGAAAGCGAGGGAGAAAGCGACGGAGACTGTGTGGGAGACTGCAATGGAGACAGCGAGAGAGACTGTGAGGGAGACTGCGAGGGAGACTGCGAGGGAGACTGCGAGAGAGACTGCGAGAGAGACTGCGAGGGAGACTGCGAGAGAGACAGCGAGAGAGACAGCGAGGGAGACAGCGAGGGAGACAGCGAGGGAGACTGCGAGGGAGACTGCGAGAGAGACTGCGAGAGAGACTGCGAGAGAGACTGCGAGAGAGACTGCGAGGGAGACTGCGAGGGAGACTGCGAGGGAGACTGCGAGGGAGACAGCGAGGGAGACAGCGAGGGAGACTGCGAGAGAGACAGCGAGGGAAACTGCGAGAGAGACAGCGAGGGACACAGCGAGGGACACAGCGAGGGAGACAGCGAGGGAGACAGCGAGGGAGACAGCGAGGGAGACTGCGAGGGAGACTGCGAGGGAGACAGCGAGAGAGACTGCGAGAGAGAGCGCTTGAGAGACAGCGAGAGAGACTGCGTGGGAGACAGCGAGGGAGACACCGAGGGAGACACCGAGGGAGACAGCGAGAGAGAATGCGAGAAGGACTGCGAGAGAGACAGCGAGAAGGACTGCGAGAGAGACAGCGAGGGAGAAAGTGAGAGCGACTGCGAGGGAGACTGCGAGGGAGACAGCGAAAGAGACTGTGAGGGAGACAGCGAAAGAGACTGCGAGGGAAACTGCGAGGCAGACTGCGAGGGAGACTGCGAGAGAGACAGCGAGAGAGACAGCGAGAGAGACAGCGAGAGAGACAGCGAGAGAGACAGCGAGAGAGACAGCGAGAGAGACTGCAAAGGAGACTGCGTGAGAGACTGCGATAGAGACTGCGAGAGAGACTGCGAGGGAGAAAGCGAGGGAGAAAGCGTGAGAGACTGCGAGGGAGACTGCGAGTGGGACAGCGAGAGGGACAGCGAGAGAGACTGCGAGAGAGACTGCGAGAGAGACTGCGAGAGAGACTGCGAGAGAGACTGCGAGAGAGACTGCGAGGGAGAAAGCGAGGGAGAAAGCGAGGGAGAAAGCGAGGGAGAAAGCGTGAGAGACTGTGTGGGAGACTGCGAGGGTGACAGCGAGAGAGAGAGCGAGGTAGACAGCGAGGGAAACAGCGAGGGAGACTGCGAGGGAGAGAGCGAGGGAGAAAGCGAGAGAGACAGCGAGGGAGACAGCGAGAGAGACAGCGAGAGAGACTGCGAGAGAGACTGCGAGAGAGACTGCGAGAGAGACTGCGAGAGAGACCTCGAGGGAGACAGCGAGGGAGACAGCGAGGGAGACAGCGAGGGAGACAGCGAGAGAGACTGTGAGGGAGACAGCGAGGGAGACAGTGAGAGAGACAGCGAGAGACACTGTGAGGGAGACAGCGAGAGAGACTGCGAGGGAGGAAGCGAGAGAAACTGCGAGAGAGACTGCTATGGAGATAGCGAGAGAGACTGCGAGGGATACAGCGAGAGACACTGCGAGAGAGAATGCGAGGGAGACAGCGATTAAGACGGCGAGGGAGACGGCGAGAGAGAGAGCGAGAGAGAGAGCGAGAGAGAGAGCGAGGGAGACAGCGAGGTAGACAGCGAGAGAGACTTCGAGAGAGACTGCGAGGGAGGCAGCGAGAGAGACTGCGAGGGAGGCAGCGAGGGAGACAGCGAGGGAGACAGCGAGGGAGACAGCGACAGAGGCAGCAATAGAGACTGCGAGAGAGACTGCGAGGGACACAGCGAGAGAGACTGCAAGGGAGACAACGAGAGAGAATGCGAGAGAGATCGCGTGAGACAGCGAGGGAGACAGCGTGGGAGGCAGCGAGGGAGACAGCGAGAGAAACTGAGAGGAAGACTGCGAGAGAGACTGCGAGAGAGACTGCGAGAGAGACTGCGAGAGAGACTGCGAGAGAGACTGCGAGAGAGACTGCGAGAGAGACTGCGAGGGACACAGCGAGGAAGACAGCGAGAGAGACTGCGAGAGAGACAGCGAGGGAGACAGCGAGGGAGACAGCGAGGGAGACAGCGAGGGAGACTGCGAGGGAGAGAGCGAGGGGGAGAGCGAGGGGGAGAGCGAGGGGGAGAGCGAGGGGGAGAGCGAGGGGGAGAGCGAGGGGGAGAGCGAGGGAGACAGCGAGGGAGACAGCGAGGGAGACAGCGAGGGAGACAGCGAGAGAGACTGCGAGAGAGACAGCGAGAGAGACAGCGAGAGAGACAGCGAGAGAGACAGCGAGAGAGACAGCGAGAGAGACAGCGAGAGAGAAAGCGAGGGAGACAGCGAGGGAGACTGCGAGGGAGACTGCGAGGGAGACTGCGAGGGAGACTGCGAGGGAGACTGCGAGGGAGACAGCGTGGAAGACAGCGAGGGAGACAGCGAGGGAGACAGCGAGGGAGACAGCGAGGGAGACAGCGAGGGAGACAGCGAGGGAGACAGCGAGGGAGACTGCGAGAAGGACTGCAAGAGAGACAGCGAGGGAGAAAGTGAGAGCGACTGCGTGAGAGACTGCGAGGGAGACAGCGAGGGAGACTGTGAGGGAAACAGCGAGGGGGACAGCGAGAGAGACTGCGACGGAGACTGCGAGGGAGACTGCGAGGGAGACTGCGAGGGAGACTGCGAGGGAGACTGCGAGGGAGACTGTGAGGGAGACTGTGAGGGAGACTGCGAGGGAGACAGCGAGAGAGACAGCGAGAGAGACTGCAAAGGAGACTGTGAGAGAGACTGCGAGAGAGACTGCGAGGGAGACAGCGAGAGAGACTGCGAGAGAGACTGCGAGAGGGACAGCGAGAGAGACTGCGAGAGAGACTGCGAGAGAGACTGCGAGAGAGACTGCGAGGGAGAAAGCGAGGGAGAAAGCGACAGAGACTGTGTGGGAGACTGCAATGGAGACAGCGAGAGAGACTGTGAGGGAGACTGCGAGGGAGACTGCGAGGGAGACTGCGAGAGAGACTGCGAGAGAGACTGCGAGGGAGACTGCGAGGGAGACTGCGAGAGAGACGGCGAGAGAGACAGCGAGAGAGATGGAGAGAGAGATGGAGAGAGAGAGACGACGAGAGAGACTGCGAGAGAGAGAGTGAGAGAGACTGAGAGGGAGACAGCGAGAGAGACAGCGAGAGAGACAGCGAGAGAGACTGCGAGAGAGACTGCGAGAGAGACTGCGAGAGAGACTGCGAGAGAGACTGCGAGAGAGACAGCGAGAGAGACTGCGAGAGAGACTGCGAGAGAGACTGCGAGAGAGACTGCGAGAGAGACTGCGAGAGAGACTGCGAGAGAGACTGCGAGAGATACAGCGAGGGATAGAGCGAGGGAGACAGCGAGAGTACATTGAGAGAGACAGCGAGAGAGACAGCGAGAGAGACAGCGAGAGAGACAGCGAGAGAGACTGCGAGAGAGACTGCGAGAGAGACTGCGAGAGAGACTGCGAGAGAGACTGCGAGGGAGACTGCGAGGGAGACGTCGAGGGAGACTACGAGGGAGACGACGAGGGAGACGACGAGGGAGACGACGAGGGAGACGGCGAGGGAGACGGCGAGGGAGACAGCAAGGGAGACAGAGAGGGAGACAGAGAGGGAGACAGCGACAGAGACAGCGACAGAGACAGCGACAGAGACAGCGACAGAGACAGCGACAGCGGGGGATACAGAGAGAGTGACTGCGAGGGAGATGGCGAGGGAGACGGTGAGGGAGACAGCGAGGGAGACAGCGAGGGAGACAGCGAGGGAGACAGCGAGGGAGACAGCGAGGGAGACAGCGAGGGAGACAGCGAGGGAGACTGCGAGGGAGACTGCGAGAGAGACTGCGAGAGAGACTGCGAGAGAGACTGCGAGAGAGACTGCGAGGGAGACTGCGAGGGAGACTGCGAGGGAGACAGCGAGGGAGACAGCGAGGGAAACTGCGAGAGAGACAGCGAGGGAAACTGCGAGAGAGACAGCGAGGGACACAGCGAGGGACACAGCGAGGGAGACAGCGAGGGAGACAGCGAGGGAGACAGCGAGGGAGACAGCGAGGGAGACAGCGAGGGAGACTGCGAGGGAGACTGCGAGGGAGACAGCGAGAGAGACTGCGAGAGAGAGCGCTTGAGAGACAGCGAGAGAGACTGCGTGGGAGACAGCGAGGGAGACACCGAGGGAGACACCGAGGGAGACAGCGAGAGAGAATGCGAGAAGGACTGCGAGAGAGACAGCGAGGGAGAAAGCGAGAGCGACTTCGAGAGAGACTGCGAGGGAGACAGCGAGAGAGACTGTGAGGGAAACAGCGAGGGAGACAGCGAGGGGACTGCGAGAGAGACTGCAAGGGAGACTGCGAGAGAGACTGCGAGAGAGACTGCGAGAGAGACTGCGAGAGAGACTGCGAGAGAGACTGCCAGGGAGACTGCGAGAGAGACTGCGAGGGAGACTGCGAGAGAGACTTCGAGAGAGACTGCGGGACAGAGCGAGGGAGAAAGCGAGAGAGAAAGTGAGGGAGAAAGCGAGGGAGACAGCGAGGGAGACAGCGAGGGAGACAGCGAGGGAGACAGCGAGGGAGACAGCGAGGGAGACAGCGAGGGAGACAGCGAGAGAGACTGCGAGGGAGACTGCGAGGGAGACTGCGAGGGAGACTGCGAGGGAGACTGCGAGGGAGACTGCGAGGGAGACTGCGAGAGAGACTGCGAGAGTGACTGCGAGAGTGACTGCGAGAGAGACTGCGAGAGAGACTGCGAGGGAGACTGCGAGGGAGACTGCGAGGGAGCCTGCGAGAGAGACTGCGAGAGAGACAGCGAGAGAGACTGTGAGAGAGACTGCGAGAGAGACTGCGAGAGATACAGCGAGGGATAGAGAGAGTGAGACAGCGAGGGAGACAGCGAGAGAGACGGCGAGAGAGACGGCCAGGGAGACGGCCAGGGAGACGGCCAGGGAGACGGCCAGGGAGACGGCCAGGGAGACGGCCAGGGAGACGGCCAGGGAGACGGCCAGGGAGACGGCCAGGGAGACGGCCAGGGAGACGGCCAGGGAGACAGCGAGGGAGACAGCGAGGGAGACAGCGAGGGAGAAAGCGAGGGAGAAAGCGAGGGAGACAGCGAGGGAGGCAGCGACAGAGACAGCGACAGAGACAGCGACAGAGACAGCGACAGAGACAGCGACAGAGACAGCGACAGAGACAGTGACAGTGACAGAGACAGTGAGAGAGAATGCCATGGAGATAGCGCGTGAGACAGCGAGCGAGAGAGCGAGACACACAGCGAGAGAGACTGCGAGAGAGACTGCAAGGGAGACAGCGAGAGAGACAGCGAGAGAGGCAGCGAGAGAGACAGCGAGAGAGACAGCGAGAGAGACAGCGAGAGAGACAGCGAGGGAGAAAGCGATGGAGACAGCGAGAGAGACAGCGAGAGAGACAGCGAGAGAGAATGCGTGGGAGACAGCGAGGGAGACAGCGAGGGAGACAGCGAGGGAGACAGCGAGGGAGACAGCGAGGGAGACAGCGAGGGAGACAGCGAGGGAGAAAGCGAGGGAGACAGCGAGGGAGACAGCGAGGGAGACAGCGAGGGAGACAGCGCTGGAGACAGCGAGGGAGACAGCGAGGGAGACTGCGAGAGAGACTGCGAGAGAGACTGCAAGAGAGACTGCGAGGGAGACAGCAAGGGAGACAGCGAGAGAGACAGCGAGAGAGACAGCGAGAGAGACAGCGAGGGAGAAAGCGAGGGAGACAGCGAGAGAGACAGCGAGAGAGACAGCGAGAGAGACTGCGAGGGAGACTGCGAGGGAGACTGCGAGGGAGACTGCGAGGGAGACTGCGAGGGAGACAGCGAGGGAGACAGCGAGGGAGACAGCGTGGGAGACAGCGTGGGAGACAGCGAGGGAGACAGCGAGGGAGACAGCGAGGGAGACAGCGAGGGAGACAGCGAGGGAGACAGCGAGGGAGACAGCGAGAGAGACAGCGAGAGAGACAGCGAGAGAGACAGCGAGAAGGACTGCGAGAAGGACTGCGAGAAGGACTGCGAGAAGGACTGCGAGAGAGACAGCGAGGGAGAAAGTGAGAGCGACTGCGAGAGAGACTGCGAGGGAGACTGCGAGGGAGACAGCGAAGGAGACTGCGAGAGAGACAGCGAAGGAGACAGCGAGAGAGACAGCGAGAGAGACAGCGAGAGAGACTGCAATGGAGACTGCGAGAGAGACTGCGAGGGAGACTGCGAGAGAGACGGCGAGGGAGAAAGCGAGGGAGAAAGCGAGGGAGAAAGCGAGGGAGAAAGCGTGAGAGACTGTGTGGGAGACTGCAAGGGAGACAGCGAGAGAGACAGCGAGAGAGACAGCGAGGGAGACAGCGAGAGAGACTGCTAGAGAGACTGCGAGAGGGATAGTGAGGGAGACTGCGAGGGAGACAGCGAGGGAGACAGCGAGGGAGACAGCGAGGGAGACAGCGAGGGAGACAGCGAGGGAGACAGCGAGGGAGACAGCGAGAGAGAGAGCGAGAGAGAGAGCGAGGGAAACAGCGAGGGAGACTCCGAGGGAGACAGCGAGGGAGACTGCGAGAGAGACTGCGAGAGAGACTGCGAGAGAGACTGCGAGGGAGAGAGCGAGGGAGAAAGCGAGGGAGAAAGCGAGGGAGAAAGCGAGAGAGACTGCGAGGGAGACAGCGATAGAAACTGCGAGGGAGTCAGCGAGAGAGACAGCGAGAGAGACAGCGAGAGAGACTGCGAGAGAGACTGCGAGGGAGACAGCGAGGGAGACAGCGAGGGAGACAGCGAGGGAGACAGCGAGGGAAACAGCGAGGGAGACTGCGAGGGACACAGTGAGGGAGACAGCGAGAGAGACTGCGAGAGAGAGCGTGTGAGACGGCGAGGGAGACAGCGAGGGAGAGAGCGAGAGACACAGCGAGGGAGACAGCGAGGGAGACAGCGAGAGAGACTGCGAGAGAGACTGCGAGAGAGACTGCAAGAGAGACTGCAAGAGAGACTGCAAGGGAGACAGCGAGAGAGACAGCGAGAGAGGCAGCGAGAGAGACAGCGAGAGAGACAGCGAGAGAGACAGCGAGAGAGACAGCGAGAGAGACAGCGAGGGAGAAAGCGATGGAGACAGCGAGAGAGACAGCGAGAGAGACAGCGAGAGAGACAGCGAGAGAGACAGCGAGAGAGACTGCGTGGGAGACAGCGAGGGAGACAGCGAGGGAGACAGCGAGGGAGACAGCGAGGGAGACAGCGAGGGAGACAGCGAGAGAGACTGCGAGAGGGACAGCGAGAGAGACAGCGAGAGAGACTGTGAGAGAGACTGCGAGAGAGACGGCGAGGGAGAAAGCGTGAGAGACTGTGTGGGAGACTGCGAGGGAGACAGCGAGGGAGACAGCGAGGGAGACAGCGAGGGAGACAGCGAGGGAGACAGCGAGAGAGAGAGCGAGAGAGAGAGCGAGGGAAACAGCGAGGGAGACTGCGAGGGAGACAGCGAGGGAGACTGCGAGAGAGACTGCGAGAGAGACTGCGAGAGAGACTGCGAGGGAGAGAGCGAGGGAGAAAGCGAGGGAGAAAGCGAGAGAGACTGCGAGGGAGACAGCGATAGAAACTGCGAGGGAGTCAGCGAGAGAGACAGCGAGAGAGACTGCGAGAGAGACTGCGAGAGAGACTGCGAGAGAGACTGCGAGAGAGACTGCGAGAGAGACTGCGAGAGAGACTGCGAGGGAGACAGCGAGGGAGACAGCGAGGGAGACAGCGAGGGAGACAGCGAGGGAGACAGCGAGGGAGACAGCGAGGGAAACAGCGAGGTAGACTGCGAGGGACACAGTGAGGGAGACAGCGAGAGAGACAGCGAGAGAGAGCGTGTGAGACGGCGGGGGAGACAGCGAGGGAGAGAGCGAGAGACACAGCGAGGGAGACAGCGAGGGAGACAGCGAGAGAGACTGCAAGAGAGACTGCAAGAGAGACTGCAAGGGAGACAGCGAGAGAGACTGCGAGAGAGACTGCGAGAGAGACTGCGAGGGAGACTGCGAGGGAGACGTCGAGGGAGACTACGAGGGAGACGACGAGGGAGACGACGAGGGAGACGACGAGGGAGACGGCGAGGGAGACGGCGAGGGAGACGGCAAGGGAGACAGAGAGGGAGACAGCGACAGAGACAGCGACAGAGACAGCGACAGAGACAGCGACAGAGACAGCGACAGAGACAGCGACAGAGACAGCGACAGAGACAGCGACAGCGGGGGATACAGAGAGAGTGACTGCGAGGGAGATGGCGAGGGAGACGGCGAGGGAGACGGCGAGGGAGACAGCGAGAGAGACTGCGAGGGAGACTGCGAGAGAGACTGCGAGAGAGACTGCGAGAGAGACTGCGAGAGAGACTGCGAGAGAGACTGCGAGGGAGACTGCGAGGGAGACTGCGAGGGAGACTGCGAGGGAGACAGCGAGGGAGACAGCGAGGGAGACAGCGAGGGAGACAGCGAGGGAAACTGCGAGAGAGACAGCGAGGGAAACTGCGAGAGAGACAGCGAGGGACACAGCGAGGGACACAGCGAGGGAGACAGCGAGGGAGACAGCGAGGGAGACTGCGAGGGAGACTGCGAGGGAGACTGTGAGGGAGACAGCGAGAGAGAGCGCTTGAGAGACAGCGAGAGAGACTGCGTGGGAGACAGCGAGGGAGACACCGAGGGAGACACCGAGGGAGACACCGAGGGAGACAGCGAGGGAGAATGCGAGAAGGACTGCGAGAGAGACAGCGAGGGAGAAAGCGAGAGCGACTTCGAGAGAGACTGCGAGGGAGACAGCGAGAGAGACTGTGAGGGAAACAGCGAGGGAGACAGCGAGGGGACTGCGAGAGAGACTGCAAGGGAGACTGCGAGAGAGACTGCGAGAGAGACTGCGAGAGAGACTGCGAGAGAGACTGCGAGAGAGACTGCCAGGGAGACTGCGAGAGAGACTGCGAGGGAGACTGCGAGAGAGACTTCGAGAGAGACTGCGGGACAGAGCGAGGGAGAAAGCGAGAGAGAAAGCGAGGGAGACAGCGAGGGAGACAGCGAGGGAGACAGCGAGGGAGACAGCGAGGGAGACAGCGAGGGAGACAGCGAGGGAGACAGCGAGGGAGACAGCGAGAGAGACTGCGAGGGAGACTGCGAGGGAGACTGCGAGGGAGACTGCGAGGGAGACTGCGAGGGAGACTGCGAGGGAGACTGCGAGGGAGACTGCGAGAGAGACTGCGAGAGTGACTGCGAGAGAGACTGCGAGAGAGACTGCGAGGGAGACTGCGAGGGAGACTGCGAGGGAGCCTGCGAGGGAGCCTGCGAGAGAGACTGCGAGAGAGACAGCGAGAGAGACTGTGAGAGAGACTGCGAGAGAGACTGCGAGAGATACAGCGAGGGATAGAGAGAGTGAGACAGCGAGGGAGACAGCGAGAGTACATTGAGAGAGACAGCGAGAGAGACAGCGAGAGAGACAGCGAGAGAGACAGCGAGAGAGACAGCGAGAGAGACAGCGAGAGAGACGGCCAGGGAGACGGCCAGGGAGACGGCCAGGGAGACGGCCAAGGAGACGGCCAGGGAGACGGCCAGGGAGACGGCCAGGGAGACGGCCAGGGAGACGGCCAGGGAGACGGCCAGGGAGACGGCCAGGGAGACGGCCAGGGAGACGGCCAGGGAGACGGCGAGGGAGACGGCGAGGGAGACAGCGAGGGAGAAAGCGAGGGAGAAAGCGAGGGAGAAAGCGAGGGAGAAAGCGAGGGAGACAGCGAGGGAGACAGCGAGGGAGGCAGCGACAGAGACAGCGACAGAGACAGCGACAGAGACAGCGACAGAGACAGCGACAGAGACAGCGACAGAGACAGTGAGAGAGAATGCCATGGAGATAGCGCGTGAGACAGCGAGCGAGAGAGCGAGACACACAGCGAGAGAGACTGCGAGAGAGACTGCAAGGGAGACAGCGAGAGAGACAGCGAGAGAGGCAGCGAGAGAGACAGCGAGAGAGACAGCGAGAGAGACAGCGAGGGAGAAAGCGAGGGAGACAGCGAGGGAGAAAGCGAGGGAGACAGCGAGGGAGACAGCGAGGGAGACAGCGAGGGAGACAGCGAGGGAGACAGCGAGGGAGACAGCGAGGGAGACAGCGAGAGAGACTGCGAGAGAGACTGCGAGAGAGACTGCAAGAGAGACTGCGAGGGAGACAGCAAGGGAGACAGCGAGAGAGACAGCGAGAGAGACAGCGAGGGAGAAAGCGAGGGAGACAGCGAGAGAGACAGCGAGAGAGACAGCGAGAGAGACAGCGAGGGAGACAGCGAGAGAGAGAGCGAGAGAGAGAGCGAGGGAAACAGCGAGGGAGACTGCGAGGGAGACTGCGAGAGAGACTGCGAGAGAGACTGCGAGAGTGACTGCGAGAGTGACTGCGAGAGAGACTGCGAGAGAGACTGCGAGGGAGACTGCGAGGGAGACTGCGAGGGAGCCTGCGAGGGAGCCTGCGAGAGAGACTGCGAGAGAGACAGCGAGAGAGACTGTGAGAGAGACTGCGAGAGAGACTGCGAGAGATACAGCGAGGGATAGAGAGAGTGAGACAGCGAGGGAGACAGCGAGAGTACAGCGAGAGAGACAGCGAGAGAGACAGCGAGAGAGACAGCGAGAGAGACAGCGAGAGAGACGGCCAGGGAGACGGCCAGGGAGACGGCCAAGGAGACGGCCAGGGAGACGGCCAGGGAGACGGCCAGGGAGACGGCCAGGGAGACGGCCAGGGAGACGGCCAGGGAGACGGCCAGGGAGACGGCCAGGGAGACGGCCAGGGAGACGGCCAGGGAGACGGCGAGGGAGACAGCGAGGGAGAAAGCGAGGGAGAAAGCGAGGGAGAAAGCGAGGGAGACAGCGAGGGAGACAGCGAGGGAGGCAGCGACAGAGACAGCGACAGAGACAGCGACAGAGACAGCGACAGAGACAGCGACAGAGACAGCGACAGAGACAGTGAGAGAGAATGCCATGGAGATAGCGCGTGAGACAGCGAGCGAGAGAGCGAGACACACAGCGAGAGAGACTGCGAGAGAGACTGCAAGGGAGACAGCGAGAGAGACAGCGAGAGAGGCAGCGAGAGAGACAGCGAGAGAGACAGCGAGAGAGACAGCGAGGGAGAAAGCGAGGGAGACAGCGAGGGAGAAAGCGAGGGAGACAGCGAGGGAGACAGCGAGGGAGACAGCGAGGGAGACAGCGAGGGAGACAGCGAGGGAGACAGCGAGGGAGACAGCGAGAGAGACTGCGAGAGAGACTGCGAGAGAGACTGCAAGAGAGACTGCGAGGGAGACAGCAAGGGAGACAGCGAGAGAGACAGCGAGAGAGACAGCGAGGGAGAAAGCGAGGGAGACAGCGAGAGAGACAGCGAGAGAGACAGCGAGAGAGACTGCGAGGGAGACTGCGAGGGAGACAGCGAGGGAGACTGCGAGGGAGACAGCGAGGGAGACAGCGAGGGAGACAGCGTGGGAGACAGCGTGGGAGACAGCGTGGGAGACAGCGAGGGAGACAGCGAGGGAGACAGCGAGGGAGACAGCGAGGGAGACAGCGAGAGAGACAGCGAGAGAGACAGCGAGAAGGACTGCGAGAAGGACTGCGAGAAGGACTGCGAGAAGGACTGCGAGAGAGACAGCGAGGGAGAAAGTGAGAGCGACTGCGAGAGAGACTGCGAGGGAGACTGCGAGGGAGACAGCGAAGGAGACTGCGAGAGAGACAGCGAAGGAGACAGCGAGAGAGACAGCAAGAGAGACAGCGAGAGAGACAGTGAGAGAGACAGCGAGAGAGACAGCGAGAGAGACTGCAATGGAGACTGCGAGAGAGACGGCGAGGGAGAAAGCGAGGGAGAAAGCGAGGGAGAAAGCGTGAGAGACTGTGTGGGAGACTGCAAGGGAGACAGCGAGAGAGACAGCGAGAGAGACAGCGAGGGAGACAGCGAGAGAGACTGCTAGAGAGACTGCGAGAGGGATAGTGAGGGAGACTGCGAGGGAGACAGCGAGGGAGACAGCGAGGGAGACAGCAAGGGAGACAGCGAGGGAGACAGCGAGGGAGACAGCGAGGGAGACAGCGAGATAGAGAGCGAGAGAGAGAGCGAGGGAAACAGCGAGGGAGACTGCGAGGGAGACAGCGAGGGAGACTGCGAGAGAGACTGCGAGAGAGACTGCGAGAGAGACTGCGAGGGAGAGAGCGAGGGAGAAAGCGAGGGAGAAAGCGAGGGAGAAAGCAAGAGAGACTGCGAGGGAGACAGCGATAGAAACTGCGAGGGAGTCAGCGAGAGAGACAGCGAGAGAGACAGCGAGAGAGACTGCGAGAGAGACTGCGAGGGAGACAGCGAGGGAGACAGCGAGGGAGACAGCGAGGGAGACAGCGAGGGAAACAGCGAGGGAGACTGCGAGGGACACAGTGAGGGAGACAGCGAGAGAGACTGCGAGAGAGAGCGTGTGAGACGGCGAGGGAGACAGCGAGGGAGAGAGCGAGAGACACAGCGAGGGAGACAGCGAGGGAGACAGCGAGAGAGACTGCGAGAGAGACTGCAAGAGAGACTGCAAGAGAGACTGCAAGAGAGACTGCAAGAGAGACTGCAAGGGAGACAGCGAGAGAGACAGCGAGAGAGGCAGCGAGAGAGACAGCGAGAGAGACAGCGAGAGAGACAGCGAGAGAGACAGCGAGAGAGACAGCGAGGGAGAAAGCGATGGAGACAGCGAGAGAGACTGCGTGGGAGACAGCGAGGGAGACAGCGAGGGAGACAGCGAGGGAGACAGCGAGGGAGACAGCGAGGGAGACAGCGAGAGAGACTGCGAGAGGGACAGCGAGAGAGACTGCGAGAGAGACTGCGAGAGAGACTGCGAGAGAGACGGCGAGGGAGAAAGCGAGGGAGAAAGCGTGAGAGACTGTGTGGGAGACTGCGAGGGAGACAGCGAGGGAGACAGCGAGGGAGACAGCGAGGGAGACAGCGAGGGAGACAGCGAGGGAGACAGCGAGGGAGACAGCGAGGGAGACAGCGAGGGAGACAGCGAGAGAGAGAGCGAGAGAGAGAGCGAGGGAAACAGCGAGGGAGACTGCGAGGGAGACAGCGAGGGAGACTGCGAGAGAGACTGCGAGAGAGACTGCGAGAGAGACTGCGAGGGAGAGAGCGAGGGAGAAAGCGAGAGAGACTGCGAGGGAGACAGCGATAGAAACTGCGAGGGAGTCAGCGAGAGAGACAGCGAGAGAGACAGCGAGAGAGACTGCGAGAGAGACTGCGAGAGAGACTGCGAGAGAGACTGCGAGAGAGACTGCGAGAGAGACTGCGAGAGAGACTGCGAGAGAGACAGCGAGGGAGACAGCGAGGGAGACAGCGAGGGAAACAGCGAGGTAGACTGCGAGGGACACAGTGAGGGAGACAGCGAGAGAGACAGCGAGAGAGAGCGTGTGAGACGGCGAGGGAGACAGCGAGGGAGAGAGCGAGAGACACAGCGAGGGAGACAGCGAGGGAGACAGCGAGAGAGACTGCAACAGAGACTGCAAGAGAGACTGCAAGAGAGACTGCAAGGGAGACAGCGAGAGAGACTGCGAGAGAGACTGCGAGAGAGACTGCGAGGGAGACTGCGAGGGAGACGTCGAGGGAGACTACGAGGGAGACGACGAGGGAGACGACGAGGGAGACGGCGAGGGAGACGGCGAGGGAGACGGCGAGGGAGACGGCAAGGGAGACAGAGAGGGAGACAGCGACAGAGACAGCGACAGAGACAGCGACAGAGACAGCGACAGAGACAGCGACAGAGACAGCGACAGAGACAGCGACAGCGGGGGATACAGAGAGAGTGACTGCGAGGGAGATGGCGAGGGAGACGGCGAGGGAGACAGCGAGGGAGACAGCGAGGGAGACAGCGAGGGAGACAGCGAGGGAGACTGCGAGAGAGACTGCGAGAGAGACTGCGAGAGAGACTGCGAGAGAGACTGCGAGAGAGACTGCGAGAGAGACTGCGAGGGAGACAGCGAGGGAGACAGCGAGGGAGACAGCGAGGGAAACTGCGAGAGAGACAGCGAGGGAAACTGCGAGAGAGACAGCGAGGGACACAGCGAGGGACACAGCGAGGGAGACAGCGAGGGAGACAGCGAGGGAGACTGCGAGGGAGACTGCGAGGGAGACTGCGAGGGAGACTGCGAGGGAGACTGCGAGGGAGACAGCGAGAGAGACTGCGAGAGAGAGCGCTTGAGAGACAGCGAGAGAGACTGCGTGGGAGACAGCGAGGGAGACACCGAGGGAGACACCGAGGGAGACACCGAGGGAGACAGCGAGAGAGAATGCGAGAAGGACTGCGAGAGAGACAGCGAGGGAGAAAGCGAGAGCGACTTCGAGAGAGCCTGCGAGGGAGACAGCGAGAGAGACTGTGAGGGAAACAGCGAGGGAGACAGCGAGGGGACTGCGAGAGAGACTGCAAGGGAGACTGCGAGAGAGACTGCGAGAGAGACTGCGAGAGAGACTGCGAGAGAGACTGCGAGAGAGACTGCGAGAGAGACTGCCAGGGAGACTGCGAGAGAGACTGCGAGGGAGACTGCGAGAGAGACTTCGAGAGAGACTGCGGGACAGAGCGAGGGAGAAAGCGAGAGAGAAAGCGAGAGAGAAAGCGAGGGAGACAGCGAGGGAGACAGCGAGGGAGACAGCGAGGGAGAAAGCGAGGGAGACAGCGAGGGAGACAGCGAGGGAGACAGCGAGGGAGACAGCGAGAGAGACTGCGAGAGGGACAGCGAGAGAGACTGCGAGAGAGACTGCGAGAGAGACTGCGAGAGAGACTGCGAGAGAGACTGCGAGAGAGACTGCGAGAGAGACTGCGAGAGAGACAGCGAGGGAGACAGCGAGGGAGACAGCGAGGGAGACAGCGAGAGAGAGAGCGAGAGAGAGAGCGAGGGAAACAGCGAGGGAGACTGCGAGGGAGACAGCGAGGGAGACTGCGAGAGAGACTGCGAGAGAGACTGCGAGAGAGACTGCGAGGGAGAGAGCGAGGGAGAAAGCGAGGGAGAAAGCGAGGGAGAAAGCGAGAGAGACTGCGAGGGAGACAGCGATAGAAACTGCGAGGGAGTCAGCGAGAGAGACAGCGAGAGAGACAGCGAGAGAGACTGCGAGAGAGACTGCGAGAGAGACTGCGAGAGAGACTGCGAGAGAGACTGCGAGAGAGACAGCGAGGGAGACAGCGAGGGAGACAGCGAGGGAGACAGCGAGGGAAACAGCGAGGTAGACTGCGAGGGACACAGTGAGGGAGACAGCGAGAGAGACAGCGAGAGAGAGCGTGTGAGACGGCGAGGGAGACAGCGAGGGAGAGAGCGAGAGACACAGCGAGGGAGACAGCGAGGGAGACAGCGAGAGAGACTGCAAGAGAGACTGCAAGAGAGACTGCAAGGGAGACAGCGAGAGAGACTGCGAGAGAGACTGCGAGAGAGACTGCGAGGGAGACTGCGAGGGAGACGTCGAGGGAGACTACGAGGGAGACGACGAGGGAGACGACGAGGGAGACGGCGAGGGAGACGGCGAGGGAGACAGCAAGGGAGACAGAGAGGGAGACAGCGACAGAGACAGCGACAGAGACAGCGACAGAGACAGCGACAGAGACAGCGACAGAGACAGCGACAGCGGGGGATACAGAGAGAGTGACTGCGAGGGAGATGGCGAGGGAGACGGCGAGGGAGACAGCGAGGGAGACAGCGAGGGAGACTGCGAGAGAGACTGCGAGAGAGACTGCGAGAGAGACTGCGAGAGAGACTGCGAGAGAGACTGCGAGAGAGACTGCGAGGGAGACTGCGAGGGAGACAGCGAGGGAGACAGCGAGGGAAACTGCGAGAGAGACAGCGAGGGAAACTGCGAGAGAGACAGCGAGGGACACAGCGAGGGACACAGCGAGGGAGACAGCGAGGGAGACAGCGAGGGAGACAGCGAGGGAGACTGCGAGGGAGACTGCGAGGGAGACTGCGAGGGAGACTGCGAGGGAGACAGCGAGAGAGACTGCGAGAGAGAGCGCTTGAGAGACAGCGAGAGAGACTGCGTGGGAGACAGCGAGGGAGACACCGAGGGAGACACCGAGGGAGACAGCGAGAGAGAATGCGAGAAGGACTGCGAGAGAGACAGCGAGGGAGAAAGCGAGAGCGACTTCGAGAGAGACTGCGAGGGAGACAGCGAGAGAGACTGTGAGGGAAACAGCGAGGGAGACAGCGAGGGGACTGCGAGAGAGACTGCAAGGGAGACTGCGAGAGAGACTGCGAGAGAGACTGCGAGAGAGACTGCGAGAGAGACTGCGAGAGAGACTGCGAGAGAGACTGCCAGGGAGACTGCGAGAGAGACTGCGAGGGAGACTGCGAGAGAGACTTCGAGAGAGACTGCGGGACAGAGCGAGGGAGAAAGCGAGAGAGAAAGCGAGGGAGACAGCGAGGGAGACAGCGAGGGAGACAGCGAGGGAGACAGCGAGGGAGACAGCGAGAGAGACTGCGAGGGAGACTGCGAGGGAGACTGCGAGGGAGACTGCGAGGGAGACTGCGAGGGAGACTGCGAGGGAGACTGCGAGGGAGACTGCGAGAGAGACTGCGAGAGAGACTGCGAGAGAGACTGCGAGAGTGACTGCGAGAGAGACTGCGAGAGAGACTGCGAGGGAGACTGCGAGGGAGCCTGCGAGAGAGACTGCGAGAGAGACAGCGAGAGAGACTGTGAGAGAGACTGCGAGAGAGACTGCGAGAGATACAGCGAGGGATAGAGAGAGTGAGACAGCGAGGGAGACAGCGAGAGTACATTGAGAGAGACAGCGAGAGAGACAGCGAGAGAGACAGCGAGAGAGACAGCGAGAGAGACAGCGAGAGAGACAGCGAGAGAGACGGCCAGGGAGACGGCCAGGGAGACGGCCAAGGAGACGGCCAGGGAGACGGCCAGGGAGACGGCCAGGGAGACGGCCAGGGAGACGGCCAGGGAGACGGCCAGGGAGACGGCCAGGGAGACGGCCAGAGAGACGGCCAGGGAGACGGCCAGGGAGACTGCGAGGGAGACAGCGAGGGAGAAAGCGAGGGAGAAAGCGAGGGAGACAGCGAGGGAGGCAGCGACAGAGACAGCGACAGAGACAGCGACAGAGACAGCGACAGAGACAGCGACAGAGACAGTGAGAGAGAATGCCATGGAGATAGCGCGTGAGACAGCGAGCGAGAGAGCGAGACACACAGCGAGAGAGACTGCGAGAGAGACTGCAAGGGAGACAGCGAGAGAGACAGCGAGAGAGGCAGCGAGAGAGACAGCGAGAGAGACAGCGAGAGAGACAGCGAGAGAGACAGCGAGAGAGACAGCGAGGGAGAAAGCGATGGAGACAGCGAGAGAGACAGCGAGAGAGACAGCGAGAGAGAATGCGTGGGAGACAGCGAGGGAGACAGCGAGGGAGACAGCGAGGGAGACAGCGAGGGAGACAGCGAGGGAGACAGCGAGGGAGACAGCGAGGGAGACAGCGAGGGAGACAGCGAGGGAGACAGCGAGGGAGAAAGCGAGGGAGACAGCGAGGGAGACAGCGAGGGAGACAGCGAGGGAGACAGCGAGGGAGACAGCGAGGGAGACAGCGAGGGAGACAGCGCTGGAGACAGCGAGGGAGACAGCGAGAGAGACTGCGAGAGAGACTGCGAGAGAGACTGCAAGAGAGACTGCGAGGGAGACAGCAAGGGAGACAGCGAGAGAGACAGCGAGAGAGACAGCGAGGGAGAAAGCGAGGGAGAAAGCGAGGGAGACAGCGAGAGAGACAGCGAGAGAGACAGCGAGAGAGACAGCGAGAGAGACTGCGAGGTAGACTGCGAGGGAGACTGCGAGGGAGACAGCGAGGGAGACAGCGTGGGAGACAGCGTGGGAGACAGCGTGGGAGACAGCGAGGGAGACAGCGAGGGAGACAGCGAGGGAGACAGCGAGGGAGACAGCGAGGGAGACAGCAAGGGAGACAGCGAGAGAGACAGCGAGAGAGACAGCGAGAAGGACTGCGAGAAGGACTGCGAGAAGGACTGCGAGAAGGACTGCGAGAGAGACAGCGAGGGAGAAAGTGAGAGCGACTGCGAGAGAGACTGCGAGGGAGACTGCGAGGGAGACAGCGAAGGAGACTGCGAGAGAGACAGCGAGAGAGACAGCGAGAGAGACAGCAAGAGAGACAGCGAGAGAGACAGCGAGAGAGACAGCGAGAGAGACTGCAATGGAGACTGCGAGAGAGACTGCAAGGGAGACAGCGAGAGAGACAGCGAGAGAGACAGCGAGAGAGACAGCGAGGGAGACAGCGAGGGAGACAGCGAGAGAGACTGCTAGAGAGACTGCGAGAGGGATAGTGAGGGAGACTGCGAGGGAGACAGCGAGGGAGACAGCGAGGGAGACAGCGAGGGAGACAGCGAGGGAGACAGCGAGGGAGACAGCGAGGGAGACAGCGAGAGAGAGAGCGAGAGAGAGAGCGAGGGAAACAGCGAGGGAGACTGCGAGGGAGACAGCGAGGGAGACTGCGAGAGAGACTGCGAGAGAGACTGCGAGAGAGACTGCGAGGGAGAGAGCGAGGGAGAAAGCGAGGGAGAAAGCGAGGGAGAAAGCGAGAGAGACTGCGAGGGAGACAGCGATAGAAACTGCGAGGGAGTCAGCGAGAGAGACAGCGAGAGAGACAGCGAGAGAGACAGCGAGAGAGACAGCGAGGGAGAAAGCGAGGGAGACAGCGAGGGAGACAGCGAGAGAGACAGCGAGAGAGACTGCGAGGGAGACTGCGAGGGAGACTGCGAGGGAGACTGCGAGGGAGACTGCGAGGGAGACAGCGAGGGAGACAGCGAGGGAGACAGCGTGGGAGACAGCGTGGGAGACAGCGAGGGAGACAGCGAGGGAGACAGCGAGGGAGACAGCGAGGGAGACAGCGAGGGAGACAGCGAGGGAGACAGCGAGGGAGACAGCGAGAGAGACAGCGAGAGAGACAGCGAGAGAGACAGCGAGAAGGACTGCGAGAAGGACTGCGAGAAGGACTGCGAGAAGGACTGCGAGAGAGACAGCGAGGGAGAAAGTGAGAGCGACTGCGAGAGAGACTGCGAGGGAGACTGCGAGGGAGACAGCGAAGGAGACTGCGAGAGAGACAGCGAAGGAGACAGCGAGAGAGACAGCGAGAGAGACAGCGAGAGAGACTGCAATGGAGACTGCGAGAGAGACTGCGAGGGAGACTGCGAGAGAGACGGCGAGGGAGAAAGCGAGGGAGAAAGCGAGGGAGAAAGCGAGGGAGAAAGCGTGAGAGACTGTGTGGGAGACTGCAAGGGAGACAGCGAGAGAGACAGCGAGAGAGACAGCGAGGGAGACAGCGAGAGAGACTGCTAGAGAGACTGCGAGAGGGATAGTGAGGGAGACTGCGAGGGAGACAGCGAGGGAGACAGCGAGGGAGACAGCGAGGGAGACAGCGAGGGAGACAGCGAGGGAGACAGCGAGGGAGACAGCGAGAGAGAGAGCGAGAGAGAGAGCGAGGGAAACAGCGAGGGAGACTCCGAGGGAGACAGCGAGGGAGACTGCGAGAGAGACTGCGAGAGAGACTGCGAGAGAGACTGCGAGGGAGAGAGCGAGGGAGAAAGCGAGGGAGAAAGCGAGGGAGAAAGCGAGAGAGACTGCGAGGGAGACAGCGATAGAAACTGCGAGGGAGTCAGCGAGAGAGACAGCGAGAGAGACAGCGAGAGAGACTGCGAGAGAGACTGCGAGGGAGACAGCGAGGGAGACAGCGAGGGAGACAGCGAGGGAGACAGCGAGGGAAACAGCGAGGGAGACTGCGAGGGACACAGTGAGGGAGACAGCGAGAGAGACTGCGAGAGAGAGCGTGTGAGACGGCGAGGGAGACAGCGAGGGAGAGAGCGAGAGACACAGCGAGGGAGACAGCGAGGGAGACAGCGAGAGAGACTGCGAGAGAGACTGCGAGAGAGACTGCAAGAGAGACTGCAAGAGAGACTGCAAGGGAGACAGCGAGAGAGACAGCGAGAGAGGCAGCGAGAGAGACAGCGAGAGAGACAGCGAGAGAGACAGCGAGAGAGACAGCGAGAGAGACAGCGAGGGAGAAAGCGATGGAGACAGCGAGAGAGACAGCGAGAGAGACAGCGAGAGAGACAGCGAGAGAGACAGCGAGAGAGACTGCGTGGGAGACAGCGAGGGAGACAGCGAGGGAGACAGCGAGGGAGACAGCGAGGGAGACAGCGAGGGAGACAGCGAGAGAGACTGCGAGAGGGACAGCGAGAGAGACAGCGAGAGAGACTGTGAGAGAGACTGCGAGAGAGACGGCGAGGGAGAAAGCGTGAGAGACTGTGTGGGAGACTGCGAGGGAGACAGCGAGGGAGACAGCGAGGGAGACAGCGAGGGAGACAGCGAGGGAGACAGCGAGAGAGAGAGCGAGAGAGAGAGCGAGGGAAACAGCGAGGGAGACTGCGAGGGAGACAGCGAGGGAGACTGCGAGAGAGACTGCGAGAGAGACTGCGAGAGAGACTGCGAGGGAGAGAGCGAGGGAGAAAGCGAGGGAGAAAGCGAGAGAGACTGCGAGGGAGACAGCGATAGAAACTGCGAGGGAGTCAGCGAGAGAGACAGCGAGAGAGACTGCGAGAGAGACTGCGAGAGAGACTGCGAGAGAGACTGCGAGAGAGACTGCGAGAGAGACTGCGAGAGAGACTGCGAGGGAGACAGCGAGGGAGACAGCGAGGGAGACAGCGAGGGAGACAGCGAGGGAGACAGCGAGGGAGACAGCGAGGGAAACAGCGAGGTAGACTGCGAGGGACACAGTGAGGGAGACAGCGAGAGAGACAGCGAGAGAGAGCGTGTGAGACGGCGGGGGAGACAGCGAGGGAGAGAGCGAGAGACACAGCGAGGGAGACAGCGAGGGAGACAGCGAGAGAGACTGCAAGAGAGACTGCAAGAGAGACTGCAAGGGAGACAGCGAGAGAGACTGCGAGAGAGACTGCGAGAGAGACTGCGAGGGAGACTGCGAGGGAGACGTCGAGGGAGACTACGAGGGAGACGACGAGGGAGACGACGAGGGAGACGACGAGGGAGACGGCGAGGGAGACGGCGAGGGAGACGGCGAGGGAGACGGCGAGGGAGACAGCGACAGAGACAGCGACAGAGACAGCGACAGAGACAGCGACAGAGACAGCGACAGAGACAGCGACAGAGACAGCGACAGAGACAGCGACAGAGACAGCGACAGCGGGGGATACAGAGAGAGTGACTGCGAGGGAGATGGCGAGGGAGACGGCGAGGGAGACGGCGAGGGAGACAGCGAGAGAGACTGCGAGGGAGACTGCGAGAGAGACTGCGAGAGAGACTGCGAGAGAGACTGCGAGAGAGACTGCGAGAGAGACTGCGAGGGAGACTGCGAGGGAGACTGCGAGGGAGACTGCGAGGGAGACAGCGAGGGAGACAGCGAGGGAGACAGCGAGGGAGACAGCGAGGGAAACTGCGAGAGAGACAGCGAGGGAAACTGCGAGAGAGACAGCGAGGGACACAGCGAGGGACACAGCGAGGGAGACAGCGAGGGAGACAGCGAGGGAGACTGCGAGGGAGACTGCGAGGGAGACTGTGAGGGAGACAGCGAGAGAGAGCGCTTGAGAGACAGCGAGAGAGACTGCGTGGGAGACAGCGAGGGAGACACCGAGGGAGACACCGAGGGAGACAGCGAGGGAGAATGCGAGAAGGACTGCGAGAGAGACAGCGAGGGAGAAAGCGAGAGCGACTTCGAGAGAGACTGCGAGGGAGACAGCGAGAGAGACTGTGAGGGAAACAGCGAGGGAGACAGCGAGGGGACTGCGAGAGAGACTGCAAGGGAGACTGCGAGAGAGACTGCGAGAGAGACTGCGAGAGAGACTGCGAGAGAGACTGCGAGAGAGACTGCCAGGGAGACTGCGAGAGAGACTGCGAGGGAGACTGCGAGAGAGACTTCGAGAGAGACTGCGGGACAGAGCGAGGGAGAAAGCGAGAGAGAAAGCGAGGGAGACAGCGAGGGAGACAGCGAGGGAGACAGCGAGGGAGACAGCGAGGGAGACAGCGAGGGAGACAGCGAGGGAGACAGCGAGGGAGACAGCGAGAGAGACTGCGAGGGAGACTGCGAGGGAGACTGCGAGGGAGACTGCGAGGGAGACTGCGAGGGAGACTGCGAGGGAGACTGCGAGAGAGACTGCGAGAGTGACTGCGAGAGAGACTGCGAGAGAGACTGCGAGGGAGACTGCGAGGGAGACTGCGAGGGAGCCTGCGAGGGAGCCTGCGAGAGAGACTGCGAGAGAGACAGCGAGAGAGACTGTGAGAGAGACTGCGAGAGAGACTGCGAGAGATACAGCGAGGGATAGAGAGAGTGAGACAGCGAGGGAGACAGCGAGAGTACATTGAGAGAGACAGCGAGAGAGACAGCGAGAGAGACAGCGAGAGAGACAGCGAGAGAGACAGCGAGAGAGACGGCCAGGGAGACGGCCAGGGAGACGGCCAGGGAGACGGCCAAGGAGACGGCCAAGGAGACGGCCAGGGAGACGGCCAGGGAGACGGCCAGGGAGACGGCCAGGGAGACGGCCAGGGAGACGGCCAGGGAGACGGCCAGGGAGACGGCCAGGGAGACGGCCAGGGAGACGGCGAGGGAGACGGCGAGGGAGACAGCGAGGGAGAAAGCGAGGGAGAAAGCGAGGGAGAAAGCGAGGGAGAAAGCGAGGGAGACAGCGAGGGAGACAGCGAGGGAGGCAGCGACAGAGACAGCGACAGAGACAGCGACAGAGACAGCGACAGAGACAGCGACAGAGACAGCGACAGAGACAGTGAGAGAGAATGCCATGGAGATAGCGCGTGAGACAGCGAGCGAGAGAGCGAGACACACAGCGAGAGAGACTGCGAGAGAGACTGCAAGGGAGACAGCGAGAGAGACAGCGAGAGAGGCAGCGAGAGAGACAGCGAGAGAGACAGCGAGAGAGACAGCGAGGGAGAAAGCGAGGGAGACAGCGAGGGAGAAAGCGAGGGAGACAGCGAGGGAGACAGCGAGGGAGACAGCGAGGGAGACAGCGAGGGAGACAGCGAGGGAGACAGCGAGGGAGACAGCGAGAGAGACTGCGAGAGAGACTGCGAGAGAGACTGCAAGAGAGACTGCGAGGGAGACAGCAAGGGAGACAGCGAGAGAGACAGCGAGGGAGAAAGCGAGGGAGACAGCGAGAGAGACAGCGAGAGAGACAGCGAGAGAGACAGCGAGAGAGACAGCGAGGGAGACAGCGAGAGAGAGAGCGAGAGAGAGAGCGAGGGAAACAGCGAGGGAGACTGCGAGGGAGACTGCGAGAGAGACTGCGAGAGTGACTGCGAGAGTGACTGCGAGAGAGACTGCGAGAGAGACTGCGAGGGAGACTGCGAGGGAGACTGCGAGGGAGCCTGCGAGGGAGCCTGCGAGAGAGACTGCGAGAGAGACAGCGAGAGAGACTGTGAGAGAGACTGCGAGAGAGACTGCGAGAGATACAGCGAGGGATAGAGAGAGTGAGACAGCGAGGGAGACAGCGAGAGTACAGCGAGAGAGACAGCGAGAGAGACAGCGAGAGAGACAGCGAGAGAGACAGCGAGAGAGACGGCCAGGGAGACGGCCAGGGAGACGGCCAGGGAGACGGCCAAGGAGACGGCCAGGGAGACGGCCAGGGAGACGGCCAGGGAGACGGCCAGGGAGACGGCCAGGGAGACGGCCAGGGAGACGGCCAGGGAGACGGCCAGGGAGACGGCCAGGGAGACGGCCAGGGAGACGGCCAGGGAGACGGCGAGGGAGACAGCGAGGGAGAAAGCGAGGGAGAAAGCGAGGGAGAAAGCGAGGGAGACAGCGAGGGAGACAGCGAGGGAGGCAGCGACAGAGACAGCGACAGAGACAGCGACAGAGACAGCGACAGAGACAGCGACAGAGACAGCGACAGAGACAGTGAGAGAGAATGCCATGGAGATAGCGCGTGAGACAGCGAGCGAGAGAGCGAGACACACAGCGAGAGAGACTGCGAGAGAGACTGCAAGGGAGACAGCGAGAGAGACAGCGAGAGAGGCAGCGAGAGAGACAGCGAGAGAGACAGCGAGAGAGACAGCGAGAGAGACAGCGAGGGAGAAAGCGAGGGAGACAGCGAGGGAGAAAGCGAGGGAGACAGCGAGGGAGACAGCGAGGGAGACAGCGAGGGAGACAGCGAGGGAGACAGCGAGGGAGACTGCGAGAGAGACTGCGAGAGAGACTGCAAGAGAGACTGCGAGGGAGACAGCAAGGGAGACAGCGAGAGAGACAGCGAGAGAGACAGCGAGGGAGAAAGCGAGGGAGACAGCGAGAGAGACAGCGAGAGAGACAGCGAGAGAGACTGCGAGGGAGACTGCGAGGGAGACAGCGAGGGAGACTGCGAGGGAGACAGCGAGGGAGACAGCGAGGGAGACAGCGTGGGAGACAGCGTGGGAGACAGCGTGGGAGACAGCGAGGGAGACAGCGAGGGAGACAGCGAGGGAGACAGCGAGAGAGACAGCGAGAGAGACAGCGAGAAGGACTGCGAGAAGGACTGCGAGAAGGACTGCGAGAAGGACTGCGAGAGAGACAGCGAGGGAGAAAGTGAGAGCGACTGCGAGAGAGACTGCGAGGGAGACTGCGAGGGAGACAGCGAAGGAGACTGCGAGAGAGACAGCGAAGGAGACAGCGAGAGAGACAGCAAGAGAGACAGCGAGAGAGACAGTGAGAGAGACAGCGAGAGAGACAGCGAGAGAGACTGCAATGGAGACTGCGAGAGAGACGGCGAGGGAGAAAGCGAGGGAGAAAGCGAGGGAGAAAGCGAGGGAGAAAGCGTGAGAGACTGTGTGGGAGACTGCAAGGGAGACAGCGAGAGAGACAGCGAGAGAGACAGCGAGGGAGACAGCGAGAGAGACTGCTAGAGAGACTGCGAGAGGGATAGTGAGGGAGACTGCGAGGGAGACAGCGAGGGAGACAGCGAGGGAGACAGCAAGGGAGACAGCGAGGGAGACAGCGAGGGAGACAGCGAGGGAGACAGCGAGATAGAGAGCGAGAGAGAGAGCGAGGGAAACAGCGAGGGAGACTGCGAGGGAGACAGCGAGGGAGACTGCGAGAGAGACTGCGAGAGAGACTGCGAGAGAGACTGCGAGGGAGAGAGCGAGGGAGAAAGCGAGGGAGAAAGCGAGGGAGAAAGCAAGAGAGACTGCGAGGGAGACAGCGATAGAAACTGCGAGGGAGTCAGCGAGAGAGACAGCGAGAGAGACAGCGAGAGAGACTGCGAGAGAGACTGCGAGGGAGACAGCGAGGGAGACAGCGAGGGAGACAGCGAGGGAGACAGCGAGGGAGACAGCGAGGGAAACAGCGAGGGAGACTGCGAGGGACACAGTGAGGGAGACAGCGAGAGAGACTGCGAGAGAGAGCGTGTGAGACGGCGAGGGAGACAGCGAGGGAGAGAGCGAGAGACACAGCGAGGGAGACAGCGAGGGAGACAGCGAGAGAGACTGCGAGAGAGACTGCAAGAGAGACTGCAAGAGAGACTGCAAGAGAGACTGCAAGGGAGACAGCGAGAGAGACAGCGAGAGAGGCAGCGAGAGAGACAGCGAGAGAGACAGCGAGAGAGACAGCGAGAGAGACAGCGAGAGAGACAGCGAGAGAGACAGCGAGGGAGAAAGCGATGGAGACAGCGAGAGAGACTGCGTGGGAGACAGCGAGGGAGACAGCGAGGGAGACAGCGAGGGAGACAGCGAGGGAGACAGCGAGGGAGACAGCGAGAGAGACTGCGAGAGGGACAGCGAGAGAGACTGCGAGAGAGACTGCGAGAGAGACTGCGAGAGAGACGGCGAGGGAGAAAGCGAGGGAGAAAGCGTGAGAGACTGTGTGGGAGACTGCGAGGGAGACAGCGAGGGAGACAGCGAGGGAGACAGCGAGGGAGACAGCGAGGGAGACAGCGAGGGAGACTACGAGGGAGACAGCGAGGGAGACAGCGAGAGAGAGAGCGAGAGAGAGAGCGAGGGAAACAGCGAGGGAGACTGCGAGGGAGACAGCGAGGGAGACTGCGAGAGAGACTGCGAGAGAGACTGCGAGAGAGACTGCGAGGGAGAGAGCGAGGGAGAAAGCGAGGGAGAAAGCGAGGGAGAAAGCGAGAGAGACTGCGAGGGAGACAGCGATAGAAACTGCGAGGGAGTCAGCGAGAGAGACAGCGAGAGAGACAGCGAGAGAGACTGCGAGAGAGACTGCGAGAGAGACTGCGAGAGAGACTGCGAGAGAGACTGCGAGAGAGACTGCGAGAGAGACTGCGAGAGAGACAGCGAGGGAGACAGCGAGGGAGACAGCGAGGGAGACAGCGAGGGAAACAGCGAGGTAGACTGCGAGGGACACAGTGAGGGAGACAGCGAGAGAGACAGCGAGAGAGAGCGTGTGAGACGGCGAGGGAGACAGCGAGGGAGAGAGCGAGAGACACAGCGAGGGAGACAGCGAGGGAGACAGCGAGAGAGACTGCAACAGAGACTGCAAGAGAGACTGCAAGAGAGACTGCAAGGGAGACAGCGAGAGAGACTGCGAGAGAGACTGCGAGAGAGACTGCGAGGGAGACTGCGAGGGAGACGTCGAGGGAGACTACGAGGGAGACGACGAGGGAGACGACGAGGGAGACGGCGAGGGAGACGGCGAGGGAGACGGCGAGGGAGACGGCAAGGGAGACAGAGAGGGAGACAGCGACAGAGACAGCGACAGAGACAGCGACAGAGACAGCGACAGAGACAGCGACAGAGACAGCGACAGCGGGGGATACAGAGAGAGTGACTGCGAGGGAGATGGCGAGGGAGACGGCGAGGGAGACAGCGAGGGAGACAGCGAGGGAGACAGCGAGGGAGACAGCGAGGGAGACTGCGAGAGAGACTGCGAGAGAGACTGCGAGAGAGACTGCGAGAGAGACTGCGAGAGAGACTGCGAGAGAGACTGCGAGGGAGACAGCGAGGGAGACAGCGAGGGAGACAGCGAGGGAAACTGCGAGAGAGACAGCGAGGGAAACTGCGAGAGAGACAGCGAGGGACACAGCGAGGGACACAGCGAGGGAGACAGCGAGGGAGACAGCGAGGGAGACTGCGAGGGAGACTGCGAGGGAGACTGCGAGGGAGACTGCGAGGGAGACTGCGAGGGAGACAGCGAGAGAGACTGCGAGAGAGAGCGCTTGAGAGACAGCGAGAGAGACTGCGTGGGAGACAGCGAGGGAGACACCGAGGGAGACACCGAGGGAGACACCGAGGGAGACAGCGAGAGAGAATGCGAGAAGGACTGCGAGAGAGACAGCGAGGGAGAAAGCGAGAGCGACTTCGAGAGAGCCTGCGAGGGAGACAGCGAGAGAGACTGTGAGGGAAACAGCGAGGGAGACAGCGAGGGGACTGCGAGAGAGACTGCAAGGGAGACTGCGAGAGAGACTGCGAGAGAGACTGCGAGAGAGACTGCGAGAGAGACTGCGAGAGAGACTGCGAGAGAGACTGCCAGGGAGACTGCGAGAGAGACTGCGAGGGAGACTGCGAGAGAGACTTCGAGAGAGACTGCGGGACAGAGCGAGGGAGAAAGCGAGAGAGAAAGCGAGAGAGAAAGCGAGGGAGACAGCGAGGGAGACAGCGAGGGAGACAGCGAGGGAGAAAGCGAGGGAGACAGCGAGGGAGACAGCGAGGGAGACAGCGAGGGAGACAGCGAGAGAGACTGCGAGAGGGACAGCGAGAGAGACTGCGAGAGAGACTGCGAGAGAGACTGCGAGAGAGACTGCGAGAGAGACTGCGAGAGAGACTGCGAGAGAGACTGCGAGAGAGACAGCGAGGGAGACAGCGAGGGAGACAGCGAGGGAGACAGCGAGAGAGAGAGCGAGAGAGAGAGCGAGGGAAACAGCGAGGGAGACTGCGAGGGAGACAGCGAGGGAGACTGCGAGAGAGACTGCGAGAGAGACTGCGAGAGAGACTGCGAGGGAGAGAGCGAGGGAGAAAGCGAGGGAGAAAGCGAGGGAGAAAGCGAGAGAGACTGCGAGGGAGACAGCGATAGAAACTGCGAGGGAGTCAGCGAGAGAGACAGCGAGAGAGACAGCGAGAGAGACTGCGAGAGAGACTGCGAGAGAGACTGCGAGAGAGACTGCGAGAGAGACTGCGAGAGAGACAGCGAGGGAGACAGCGAGGGAGACAGCGAGGGAGACAGCGAGGGAAACAGCGAGGTAGACTGCGAGGGACACAGTGAGGGAGACAGCGAGAGAGACAGCGAGAGAGAGCGTGTGAGACGGCGAGGGAGACAGCGAGGGAGAGAGCGAGAGACACAGCGAGGGAGACAGCGAGGGAGACAGCGAGAGAGACTGCAAGAGAGACTGCAAGAGAGACTGCAAGGGAGACAGCGAGAGAGACTGCGAGAGAGACTGCGAGAGAGACTGCGAGGGAGACTGCGAGGGAGACGTCGAGGGAGACTACGAGGGAGACGACGAGGGAGACGACGAGGGAGACGGCGAGGGAGACGGCGAGGGAGACAGCAAGGGAGACAGAGAGGGAGACAGCGACAGAGACAGCGACAGAGACAGCGACAGAGACAGCGACAGAGACAGCGACAGAGACAGCGACAGCGGGGGATACAGAGAGAGTGACTGCGAGGGAGATGGCGAGGGAGACGGCGAGGGAGACAGCGAGGGAGACAGCGAGGGAGACAGCGAGGGAGACTGCGAGAGAGACTGCGAGAGAGACTGCGAGAGAGACTGCGAGAGAGACTGCGAGAGAGACTGCGAGAGAGACTGCGAGAGAGACTGCGAGGGAGACAGCGAGGGAGACAGCGAGGGAGACAGCGAGGGAAACTGCGAGAGAGACAGCGAGGGAAACTGCGAGAGAGACAGCGAGGGACACAGCGAGGGACACAGCGAGGGAGACAGCGAGGGAGACAGCGAGGGAGACAGCGAGGGAGACTGCGAGGGAGACTGCGAGGGAGACTGCGAGGGAGACTGCGAGGGAGACAGCGAGAGAGACTGCGAGAGAGAGCGCTTGAGAGACAGCGAGAGAGACTGCGTGGGAGACAGCGAGGGAGACACCGAGGGAGACACCGAGGGAGACAGCGAGAGAGAATGCGAGAAGGACTGCGAGAGAGACAGCGAGGGAGAAAGCGAGAGCGACTTCGAGAGAGACTGCGAGGGAGACAGCGAGAGAGACTGTGAGGGAAACAGCGAGGGAGACAGCGAGGGGACTGCGAGAGAGACTGCAAGGGAGACTGCGAGAGAGACTGCGAGAGAGACTGCGAGAGAGACTGCGAGAGAGACTGCGAGAGAGACTGCGAGAGAGACTGCCAGGGAGACTGCGAGAGAGACTGCGAGGGAGACTGCGAGAGAGACTTCGAGAGAGACTGCGGGACAGAGCGAGGGAGAAAGCGAGAGAGAAAGCGAGGGAGACAGCGAGGGAGACAGCGAGGGAGACAGCGAGGGAGACAGCGAGGGAGACAGCGAGAGAGACTGCGAGGGAGACTGCGAGGGAGACTGCGAGGGAGACTGCGAGGGAGACTGCGAGGGAGACTGCGAGGGAGACTGCGAGAGAGACTGCGAGAGAGACTGCGAGAGAGACTGCGAGAGTGACTGCGAGAGAGACTGCGAGAGAGACTGCGAGGGAGACTGCGAGGGAGCCTGCGAGAGAGACTGCGAGAGAGACAGCGAGAGAGACTGTGAGAGAGACTGCGAGAGAGACTGCGAGAGATACAGCGAGGGATAGAGAGAGTGAGACAGCGAGGGAGACAGCGAGAGTACATTGAGAGAGACAGCGAGAGAGACAGCGAGAGAGACAGCGAGAGAGACAGCGAGAGAGACAGCGAGAGAGACAGCGAGAGAGACGGCCAGGGAGACGGCCAGGGAGACGGCCAAGGAGACGGCCAGGGAGACGGCCAGGGAGACGGCCAGGGAGACGGCCAGGGAGACGGCCAGGGAGACGGCCAGGGAGACGGCCAGGGAGACGGCCAGAGAGACGGCCAGGGAGACGGCCAGGGAGACTGCGAGGGAGACAGCGAGGGAGAAAGCGAGGGAGAAAGCGAGGGAGACAGCGAGGGAGGCAGCGACAGAGACAGCGACAGAGACAGCGACAGAGACAGCGACAGAGACAGCGACAGAGACAGTGAGAGAGAATGCCATGGAGATAGCGCGTGAGACAGCGAGCGAGAGAGCGAGACACACAGCGAGAGAGACTGCGAGAGAGACTGCAAGGGAGACAGCGAGAGAGACAGCGAGAGAGGCAGCGAGAGAGACAGCGAGAGAGACAGCGAGAGAGACAGCGAGAGAGACAGCGAGAGAGACAGCGAGGGAGAAAGCGATGGAGACAGCGAGAGAGACAGCGAGAGAGACAGCGAGAGAGAATGCGTGGGAGACAGCGAGGGAGACAGCGAGGGAGACAGCGAGGGAGACAGCGAGGGAGACAGCGAGGGAGACAGCGAGGGAGACAGCGAGGGAGACAGCGAGGGAGACAGCGAGGGAGAAAGCGAGGGAGACAGCGAGGGAGACAGCGAGGGAGACAGCGAGGGAGACAGCGAGGGAGACAGCGAGGGAGACAGCGCTGGAGACAGCGAGGGAGACAGCGAGAGAGACTGCGAGAGAGACTGCGAGAGAGACTGCAAGAGAGACTGCGAGGGAGACAGCAAGGGAGACAGCGAGAGAGACAGCGAGAGAGACAGCGAGGGAGAAAGCGAGGGAGAAAGCGAGGGAGACAGCGAGAGAGACAGCGAGAGAGACAGCGAGAGAGACAGCGAGAGAGACTGCGAGGTAGACTGCGAGGGAGACTGCGAGGGAGACAGCGAGGGAGACAGCGTGGGAGACAGCGTGGGAGACAGCGTGGGAGACAGCGAGGGAGACAGCGAGGGAGACAGCGAGGGAGACAGCGAGGGAGACAGCGAGGGAGACAGCAAGGGAGACAGCGAGAGAGACAGCGAGAGAGACAGCGAGAAGGACTGCGAGAAGGACTGCGAGAAGGACTGCGAGAAGGACTGCGAGAGAGACAGCGAGGGAGAAAGTGAGAGCGACTGCGAGAGAGACTGCGAGGGAGACTGCGAGGGAGACAGCGAAGGAGACTGCGAGAGAGACAGCGAGAGAGACAGCAAGAGAGACAGCGAGAGAGACAGCGAGAGAGACAGCGAGAGAGACTGCAATGGAGACTGCGAGAGAGACTGCAAGGGAGACAGCGAGAGAGACAGCGAGAGAGACAGCGAGAGAGACAGCGAGGGAGACAGCGAGGGAGACAGCGAGAGAGACTGCTAGAGAGACTGCGAGAGGGATAGTGAGGGAGACTGCGAGGGAGACAGCGAGGGAGACAGCGAGGGAGACAGCGAGGGAGACAGCGAGGGAGACAGCGAGGGAGACAGCGAGGGAGACAGCGAGAGAGAGAGCGAGAGAGAGAGCGAGGGAAACAGCGAGGGAGACTGCGAGGGAGACAGCGAGGGAGACTGCGAGAGAGACTGCGAGAGAGACTGCGAGAGAGACTGCGAGGGAGAGAGCGAGGGAGAAAGCGAGGGAGAAAGCGAGGGAGAAAGCGAGAGAGACTGCGAGGGAGACAGCGATAGAAACTGCGAGGGAGTCAGCGAGAGAGACAGCGAGAGAGACAGCGAGAGAGACTGCGAGAGAGACTGCGAGGGAGACAGCGAGGGAGACAGCGAGGGAGACAGCGAGGGAGACAGCGAGGGAAACAGCGAGGGAGACTGCGAGAGAGACTGCGAGGGACACAGTGAGGGAGACAGCGAGAGAGACTGCGAGAGAGAGCGTGTGAGACGGCGAGGGAGAGAGCGAGAGACACAGCGAGGGAGACAGCGAGGGAGACAGCGAGAGAGACTGCGAGAGAGACTGCGAGAGAGACTGCGAGAGAGACTGCAAGAGAGACTGCAAGGGAGACTGCAAGGGAGACAGCGAGAGAGACAGCGAGAGAGGCAGCGAGAGAGACAGCGAGAGAGACAGCGAGAGAGACAGCGAGAGAGACAGCGAGAGAGACAGCGAGGGAGAAAGCGATGGAGACAGCGAGAGAGACAGCGAGAGAGACAGCGAGAGAGACTGCGTGGGAGACAGCGAGGGAGACAGCGAGGGAGACAGCGAGGGAGACAGCGAGGGAGACAGCGAGGGAGACAGCGAGAGAGACTGCGAGAGGGACAGCGAGAGAGACTGCGAGGGAGACTGCGAGGGAGACGTCGAGGGAGACTACGAGGGAGACGACGAGGGAGACGACGAGGGAGACGGCGAGGGAGACGGCGAGGGAGACGGCGAGGGAGACAGAGAGGGAGACAGCGACAGAGACAGCGACAGAGACAGCGACAGAGACAGCGACAGAGACAGCGACAGAGACAGCGACAGTGGGGGATACAGAGAGAGTGACTGCGAGGGAGATGGCGAGGGAGACGGCGAGGGAGACAGCGAGGGAGACAGCGAGGGAGACAGCGAGGGAGACAGCGAGGGAGACAGCGAAAGAGACTGCGAGGGAGACTGCGAGAGAGACAGCGAGAGAGACAGCGAGAGCGACTTCGAGAGAGACTGCGAGGCAGACAGCGAGAGAGAATGTGAGGGAAACAGCGAGGGAGACAGCGAGAGAGACTGCGAGGGAGACTGCGAGGGAGACTGCGAGGGAGACTGCGAGGGAGACTGCGAGGGAGACTGCGAGGGAGACTGCGAGAGTGACTGCGAGAGTGACTGCGAGAGAGACTGCGAGGGAGCCTGCGAGAGAGACTGCGAGAGAGACAGCGAGAGAGACTGTGAGAGAGACTGCGAGAGAGACTGCGAGAGATACAGCGAGGGATAGAGCGAGTGAGACAGCGAGGGAGACAGCGACAGAGACAGCGACAGAGACAGGGACAGAGACAGCGACAGAGACAGCGACAGAGACAGCGAGGGAGAAAGCGATGGAGACAGCGAGAGAGACAGCGAGGGAGACTGCGTGGGAGACAGCGAGGGAGACAGCGAGGGAGACATCGAGGGAGACAGCGAGGGAGACAGCGAGGGAGACAGCGTTGGAGACAGCGTTGGAGACAGCGTTGGAGACAGCGTTGGAGACAGCGAGAGAGACTGCGAGAGAGACTGCGAGGGAGACAGCGAGGGAGACAGCGATAGAGACAGCGAGAGAGACAGCGAGGGAGACAGCGAGGGAGACAGCGAGAGAGACTGCGAGGGAGACTGCGAGGGAGACTGCGAGGGAGACTGCGAGGGAGACAGCGTGGGAGACAGCGAGGGAGACAGCGAGGGAGACAGCGAGGGAGACAGCGAGGGAGACAGCGAGGGAGACAGCGAGGGAGACAGCGAGGGAGACAGCGATGGAGACAGCGAGGGAGACAGCGAGAGAGACAGCGAGAGAGACAGCGAGAGAGACAGCGAGAGAGACTGCGAGAAGGACTGCGAGAAGGACTGCGAGAAGGACTGCGAGAAGGACTGCGAGAAGGACTGCGAGAAGGACTGCGAGAAGGACTGCGAGAGAGACAGCGAGGGAGAAAGTGAGAGCGACTGCGAGAGAGACTGCGAGGGAGACTGCGAGGGAGACAGCGAAAGAGACTGTGAGGGAGACAGCGAAAGAGACTGCGAGGGAAACTGCGAGGCAGACTGCGAGGGAGACTGCGAGAGAGACAGCGAGAGAGACAGCGAGAGAGACAGCGAGAGAGACAGCGAGAGAGACAGCGAGAGAGACTGCAAAGGAGACTGCGAGAGAGACTGCGAGAGAGACTGCGAGAGAGACTGCGAGGGAGACTGCGAGTGGGACAGCGAGAGAGACTGCGAGAGAGACTGCGAGAGAGACTGCGAGAGGGACAGCGAGAGAGACTGCGAGAGGGACAGCGAGAGAGACTGCGAGAGAGACAGCGAGGGAGACAGCGAGAGAGACTGCGAGAGAGAGCGTGTGAGACGGCGAGGGAGACAGCGAGGGAGAGAGCGAGAGACACAGCGAGGGAGACAGCGAGGGAGACAGCGAGAGAGACTGCGAGAGAGACTGCGAGAGAGACTGCGAGAGAGACTGCAAGAGAGACTGCAAGGGAGACAGCGAGAGAGACAGCGAGAGAGGCAGCGAGAGAGACAGCGAGAGAGACAGCGAGAGAGACAGCGAGAGAGACAGCGAGAGAGACAGCGAGGGAGAAAGCGATGGAGACAGCGAGAGAGACAGCGAGAGAGACAGCGAGAGAGACTGCGTGGGAGACAGCGAGGGAGACAGCGAGGGAGACAGCGAGGGAGACAGCGAGGGAGACAGCGAGAGAGACTGCGAGAGGGACAGCGAGAGAGACTGCGAGAGAGACTGCGAGAGAGACTGCGAGAGAGACGGCGAGGGAGAAAGCGAGGGAGAAAGCGTGAGAGACTGTGTGGGAGACAGCGAGGGAGACAGCGAGGGAGACAGCGAGGGAGACAGCGAGGGAGACAGCGAGAGAGAGAGCGAGAGAGAGAGCGAGAGAGAGAGCGAGGGAAACAGCGATGGAGACTGCGAGGGAGAAAGCGATGGAGACAGCGAGAGAGACAGCGAGGGAGACTGCGTGGGAGACAGCGAGGGAGACAGCGAGGGAGACATCGAGGGAGACAGCGAGGGAGACAGCGAGGGAGACAGCGTTGGAGACAGCGTTGGAGACAGCGTTGGAGACAGCGTTGGAGACAGCGAGAGAGACTGCGAGAGAGACTGCGAGGGAGACAGCGAGGGAGACAGCGATAGAGACAGCGAGAGAGACAGCGAGGGAGACAGCGAGGGAGACAGCGAGAGAGACTGCGAGGGAGACTGCGAGGGAGACTGCGAGGGAGACTGCGAGGGAGACAGCGTGGGAGACAGCGAGGGAGACAGCGAGGGAGACAGCGAGGGAGACAGCGAGGGAGACAGCGAGGGAGACAGCGAGGGAGACAGCGAGGGAGACAGCGATGGAGACAGCGAGGGAGACAGCGAGAGAGACAGCGAGAGAGACAGCGAGAGAGACAGCGAGAGAGACTGCGAGAAGGACTGCGAGAAGGACTGCGAGAAGGACTGCGAGAAGGACTGCGAGAAGGACTGCGAGAAGGACTGCGAGAAGGACTGCGAGAGAGACAGCGAGGGAGAAAGTGAGAGCGACTGCGAGAGAGACTGCGAGGGAGACTGCGAGGGAGACAGCGAAAGAGACTGTGAGGGAGACAGCGAAAGAGACTGCGAGGGAGACTGCGAGAGAGACAGCGAGAGAGACAGCGAGAGAGACAGCAAGAGAGACAGCGAGAGAGACAGCGAGAGAGACAGCGAGAGAGACAGCGAGAGAGACTGCAATGGAGACTGCGAGAGAGACTGCGAGGGAGACTGCGAGAGAGACGGCGAGGGAGAAAGCGAGGGAGAAAGCGAGGGAGAAAGCGAGGGAGAAAGCGTGAGAGACTGTGTGGGAGACTGCAAGGGAGACAGCGAGAGAGACAGCGAGAGAGACAGCGAGGGAGACAGCGAGGGAGACAGCGAGGGAGACAGCGAGAGAGACTGCTAGAGAGACTGCGAGAGGGATAGTGAGGGAGACTGCGAGGGAGACAGCGAGGGAGACAGCGAGGGAGACAGCGAGGGAGACAGCGAGGGAGACTGCGAGGGAGACAGCGAGGGAGACAGCGAGGGAGACAGCGAGGGAGACAGCGAGGGAGACAGCGAGAGAGAGAGCGAGAGAGAGAGCGAGGGAAACAGCGAGGGAGACTGCGAGGAAGACAGCGAGGGAGACTGCGAGAGAGACTGCGAGAGAGACTGCGAGAGAGACTGCGAGGGAGAGAGCGAGGGAGAAAGCGAGGGAGAAAGCGAGGGAGAAAGCGAGAGAGACTGCGAGGGAGACAGCGATAGAAACTGCGAGGGAGTCAGCGAGAGAGACAGCGAGAGAGACAGCGAGAGAGACTGCGAGAGAGACTGCGAGGGAGACAGCGAGGGAGACAGCGAGGGAGACAGCGAGGGAGACAGCGAGGGAAACAGCGAGGGAGACTGCGAGGGAGACTGCGAGGGAGACTGCGAGGGACACAGTGAGGGAGACAGCGAGAGAGACTGCGAGAGAGAGCGTGTGAGACGGCGAGGGAGACAGCGAGGGAGAGAGCGAGAGACACAGCGAGGGAGACAGCGAGGGAGACAGCGAGAGAGACTGCGAGAGAGACTGCGAGAGAGACTGCGAGAGAGACTGCAAGAGAGACTGCAAGGGAGACAGCGAGAGAGACAGCGAGAGAGGCAGCGAGAGAGACAGCGAGAGAGACAGCGAGAGAGACAGCGAGAGAGACAGCGAGAGAGACAGCGAGGGAGAAAGCGATGGAGACAGCGAGAGAGACAGCGAGAGAGACAGCGAGAGAGACTGCGTGGGAGACAGCGAGGGAGACAGCGAGGGAGACAGCGAGGGAGACAGCGAGGGAGACAGCGAGAGAGACTGCGAGAGGGACAGCGAGAGAGACTGCGAGAGAGACTGCGAGAGAGACTGCGAGAGAGACGGCGAGGGAGAAAGCGAGGGAGAAAGCGTGAGAGACTGTGTGGGAGACAGCGAGGGAGACAGCGAGGGAGACAGCGAGGGAGACAGCGAGGGAGACAGCGAGAGAGAGAGCGAGAGAGAGAGCGAGAGAGAGAGCGAGGGAAACAGCGATGGAGACTGCGAGGGAGACAGCGAGGAAGACTGCGAGAGAGACTGCGAGAGAGACTGCGAGAGAGACTGCGAGAGAGACTGCGAGGGAGAAAGCGAGGGAGAAAGCGAGAGAGACTGCGAGGGAGACAGCGATAGAAACTGCGAGGGAGTCAGCGAGAGAGTCAGCGAGAGAGACAGCGAGAGAGACTGCGAGAGAGACTGCGAGAGAGACTGCGAGAGAGACTGCGAGAGAGACTGCGAGAGAGACTGCGAGAGAGACAGCGAGGGAGACAGCGAGGGAGACAGCGAGGGAGACAGCGAGGGAGACAGCGAGGGAAACAGCGAGGTAGACTGCGAGGGACACAGTGAGGGAGACAGCGAGAGAGACTGCGAGAGAGAGCGTGTGAGACGGCGAGGGAGACAGCGAGGGAGAGAGCGAGAGACACAGCGAGGGAGACAGCGAGGGAGACAGCGAGAGAGACTGCAAGAGAGACTGCAAGAGAGACTGCAAGGGAGACAGCGAGAGAGACAGCGAGAGAGGCAGCGAGAGAGACAGCGAGAGAGACAGCGAGAGAGACAGCGAGAGAGACAGCGAGAGAGACAGCGAGGGAGAAAGCGATGGAGACAGCGAGAGAGACAGCGAGAGAGACAGCGAGATAGACTGCGTGGGAGACAGCGAGGGAGACAGCGAGGGAGACAGCGAGGGAGACAGCGAGGGAGACAGCGAGGGAGACAGCGAGGGAGACAGCGAGAGCGACTTCGAGAGAGACTGCGAGGCAGACAGCGAGAGAGAATGTGAGGGAAACAGCGAGGGAGACAGCGAGAGAGACTGCGAGGGAGACTGCGAGGGAGACTGCGAGGGAGACTGCGAGGGAGACTGCGAGGGAGACTGCGAGGGAGACTGCGAGAGTGACTGCGAGAGTGACTGCGAGAGAGACTGCGAGGGAGCCTGCGAGAGAGACTGCGAGAGAGACAGCGAGAGAGACTGTGAGAGAGACTGCGAGAGAGACTGCGAGAGATACAGCGAGGGATAGAGCGAGTGAGACAGCGAGGGAGACAGCGACAGAGACAGCGACAGAGACAGGGACAGAGACAGCGACAGAGACAGCGACAGAGACAGCGAGGGAGAAAGCGATGGAGACAGCGAGAGAGACAGCGAGGGAGACTGCGTGGGAGACAGCGAGGGAGACAGCGAGGGAGACATCGAGGGAGACAGCGAGGGAGACAGCGAGGGAGACAGCGTTGGAGACAGCGTTGGAGACAGCGTTGGAGACAGCGTTGGAGACAGCGTTGGAGACAGCGAGAGAGACTGCGAGAGAGACTGCGAGGGAGACAGCGAGGGAGACAGCGATAGAGACAGCGAGAGAGACAGCGAGGGAGACAGCGAGGGAGACAGCGAGAGAGACTGCGAGGGAGACTGCGAGGGAGACTGCGAGGGAGACTGCGAGGGAGACAGCGTGGGAGACAGCGAGGGAGACAGCGAGGGAGACAGCGAGGGAGACAGCGAGGGAGACAGCGAGGGAGACAGCGAGGGAGACAGCGAGGGAGACAGCGATGGAGACAGCGAGGGAGACAGCGAGAGAGACAGCGAGAGAGACAGCGAGAGAGACAGCGAGAGAGACTGCGAGAAGGACTGCGAGAAGGACTGCGAGAAGGACTGCGAGAAGGACTGCGAGAAGGACTGCGAGAAGGACTGCGAGAAGGACTGCGAGAGAGACAGCGAGGGAGAAAGTGAGAGCGACTGCGAGAGAGACTGCGAGGGAGACTGCGAGGGAGACAGCGAAAGAGACTGTGAGGGAGACAGCGAAAGAGACTGCGAGGGAAACTGCGAGGCAGACTGCGAGGGAGACTGCGAGAGAGACAGCGAGAGAGACAGCGAGAGAGACAGCGAGAGAGACAGCGAGAGAGACAGCGAGAGAGACTGCAAAGGAGACTGCGAGAGAGACTGCGAGAGAGACTGCGAGGGAGACTGCGAGTGGGACAGCGAGAGAGACTGCGAGAGAGACTGCGAGAGAGACTGCGAGAGGGACAGCGAGAGAGACTGCGAGAGGGACAGCGAGAGAGACTGCGAGAGAGACAGCGAGGGAGAAAGCGATGGAGACAGCGAGAGAGACAGCGAGAGAGACAGCGAGATAGACTGCGTGGGAGACAGCGAGGGAGACAGCGAGAGAGGCAGCGAGAGAGACAGCGAGAGAGACAGCGAGAGAGACAGCGAGAGAGACTGTGAGAGAGACTGCGAGAGAGACTGCGAGAGATACAGCGAGGGATAGAGCGAGTGAGACAGCGAGGGAGACAGCGACAGAGACAGCGACAGAGACAGGGACAGAGACAGCGACAGAGACAGCGACAGAGACAGCGAGGGAGAAAGCGATGGAGACAGCGAGAGAGACAGCGAGGGAGACTGCGTGGGAGACAGCGAGGGAGACAGCGAGGGAGACATCGAGGGAGACAGCGAGGGAGACAGCGAGGGAGACAGCGTTGGAGACAGCGTTGGAGACAGCGTTGGAGACAGCGTTGGAGACAGCGAGAGAGACTGCGAGAGAGACTGCGAGGGAGACAGCGAGGGAGACAGCGATAGAGACAGCGAGAGAGACAGCGAGGGAGACAGCGAGGGAGACAGCGAGAGAGACTGCGAGGGAGACTGCGAGGGAGACTGCGAGGGAGACTGCGAGGGAGACAGCGTGGGAGACAGCGAGGGAGACAGCGAGGGAGACAGCGAGGGAGACAGCGAGGGAGACAGCGAGGGAGACAGCGATGGAGACAGCGAGGGAGACAGCGAGAGAGACAGCGAGAGAGACAGCGAGAGAGACAGCGAGAGAGACAGCGAGAGAGACTGCGAGAAGGACTGCGAGAAGGACTGCGAGAAGGACTGCGAGAAGGACTGCGAGAAGGACTGCGAGAAGGACTGCGAGAAGGACTGCGAGAGAGACAGCGAGGGAGAAAGTGAGAGCGACTGCGAGAGAGACTGCGAGGGAGACTGCGAGGGAGACAGCGAAAGAGACTGTGAGGGAGACAGCGAAAGAGACTGCGAGGGAAACTGCGAGGCAGACTGCGAGGGAGACTGCGAGAGAGACAGCGAGAGAGACAGCGAGAGAGACAGCGAGAGAGACAGCGAGAGAGACAGCGAGAGAGACAGCGAGAGAGACAGCGAGAGAGACTGCAAAGGAGACTGCGAGAGAGACTGCGAGAGAGACTGCGAGAGAGACTGCGAGGGAGACTGCGAGTGGGACAGCGAGAGAGACTGCGAGAGAGACTGCGAGAGAGACTGCGAGAGGGACAGCGAGAGAGACTGCGAGAGGGACAGCGAGAGAGACTGCGAGAGAGACTGCGAGAGAGACTGCGAGAGAGACTGCGAGAGAGACTGCGAGGGAGAAAGCGAGGGAGAAAGCGAGGGAGAAAGCGAGGGAGAAAGCGTGAGAGACTGTGTGGGAGACTGCAAGGGAGACAGCGAGGGTGACAGCGAGAGAGAGAGCGAGGTAGACAGCGAGGGAAACAGCGAGGGAGACTGCGAGGGAGACAGCGAGGGAGACTGCGAGAGAGACTGCGAGAGAGACTGCGAGAGAGACTGCGAGGGAGAGACCGAGGGAGAAAGCGAGAGAGACTGCGAGGGAGACTGCGATAGAATCTGCGAGGGAGTCAGCGAGAGAGACTGCGAGAGAGACAGCGCGAGAGACAGCGAGAGAGACTGCGAGAGAGACTGCGAGAGAGACTGCGAGAGAGACTGCGAGAGAGACTGCGAGAGAGACTGCGAGAGAGACTGCGAGAGAGACCTCGAGGGAGACAGCGAGGGAGACAGCGAGGGAGACAGCGAGAGAGACTGTGAGGGAGACAGCGAGGGAGACAGTGAGAGAGACAGCGAGAGACACTGTGAGGGAGACAGCGAGAGAGACTGCGAGGGAGGAAGCGAGAGAAACTGCGAGAGAGACTGCTATGGAGATAGCGAGAGAGACAGCGAGGGATACAGCGAGAGACACTGCGAGAGAGAATGCGAGGGAGACAGCGATTAAGACGGCGAGGGAGACGGCGAGAGAGAGAGCGAAAGAGAGAGCGAGGGAGACAGCGAGGTAGACAGCGAGAGAGACTTCGAGAGAGACTGCGAGGGAGGCAGCGAGAGAGACAGCGAGGGAGACAGCGAGGTAGACAGCGAGAGAGACTTCGAGAGAGACTGCGAGGGAGGCAGCGAGGGAGACAGCGAGGGAGACAGCGAGGGAGACTGCGACAGAGGCAGCAATAGAGACTGCGAGAGAGACTGCGAGGGACACAGCGAGAGAGACTGCAAGGGAGACAACGAGAGAGAATGCGAGAGAGATCGCGTGAGACAGCGAGGGAGACAGCGTGGGAGGCAGCGAGGGAGACAGCGAGAGAAACTGAGAGGAAGACTGCGAGAGAGACTGCGAGAGAGACTGCGAGAGAGACTGCGAGAGAGACTGCGAGAGAGACTGCGAGGAAGACAGCGAGAGAGACTGCGAGAGAGACTGCGAGAGAGACAGCGAGGGAGACAGCGAGGGAGACTGCGAGGGAGACTGCGAGGGAGACTGCGAGGGAGAGAGCGAGGGGGAGAGCGAGGGGGAGAGCGAGGGGGAGAGCGAGGGGGAGAGCGAGGGGGAGAGCGAGGGGGAGAGCGAGGGAGACAGCGAGGGAGACAGCGAGGGAGACAGCGAGGGAGACAGCGAGGGAGACAGCGAGGGAGACAGCGAGAGAGACTGCAAGAGAGACTGCAAGAGAGACTGCGAGGGAGACAGCGAGAGAGACAGCGAGAGAGACAGCGAGAGAGACAGCGAGAGAGACAGCGAGAGAGAAAGCGAGGGAGACAGCGAGAGAGACTGCGAGGGAGACTGCGAGGGAGACTGCGAGGGTGACTGCGAGGGAGACTGCGAGGGAGACTGCGAGGGAGACTGCGAGGGAGACAGCGTGGAAGACAGCGAGGGAGACAGCGAGGGAGACAGCGAGGGAGACAGCGAGGGAGACAGCGAGGGAGACAGCGAGGGAGACAGCAACAGAGACTGCGAGAAGGACTGCAAGAGAGACAGCGAGGGAGAAAGTGAGAGCGACTGCGTGAGAGACTGCGAGGGAGACAGCGAGGGAGACTGTGAGGGAGACAGCGAGGGAGACTGTGAGGGAAACAGCGAGGGAGACAGCGAGAGAGACTGCGAGGGAGACTGCGAGGGAGACTGCGAGGGAGACTGCGAGGGAGACTGCGAGGGAGACTGCGAGGGAGACTGTGAGGGAGACTGCGAGGGAGACTGCGAGAGAGACAGCGAGGGAGACTGCGAGAGAGACTGCAAAGGAGACTGCGAGAGAGACTGCGAGAGAGACTGCGAGAGGGACAGCGAGAGAGACAGCGAGAGAGACTGCGAGAGAGACTGCGAGAGAGACTGCGAGAGAGACTGCGAGGGAGAAAGCGAGGGAGAAAGCGACAGAGACTGTGTGGGAGACTGCAATGGAGACAGCGAGAGAGACTGTGAGGGAGACTGCGAGGGAGACTGCGAGGGAGACTGCGAGGGAGACTGCGAGAGAGACTGCGAGAGAGACTGCGAGGGAGACTGCGAGGGAGACTGCGAGGGAGACTGCGAGAGAGACGGCGAGAGAGACAGCGAGAGAGATGGAGAGAGAGATGGAGAGAGAGACGACGAGAGAGACTGCGAGAGAGAGAGTGAGAGATACTGAGAGGGAGACAGCGAGAGAGACAGCGAGAGAGACTGCGAGAGAGACTGCGAGAGAGACTGCGAGAGAGACTGCGAGAGAGACAGCGAGAGAGACTGCGAGAGAGACTGCGAGAGAGACTGCGAGAGAGACTGCGAGAGAGACTGCGAGAGAGACTGCGAGAGAGACTGCGAGAGATACAGCGAGGGATAGAGCGAGGGAGACAGCGAGAGTACATTGAGAGAGACAGCGAGAGAGACAGCGAGAGAGACTGCGAGAGAGACTGCGAGAGAGACTGCGAGGGAGACTGCGAGGGAGACTGCGAGGGAGACTGCGAGGGAGACGTCGAAGGAGACTACGAGGGAGACGACGAGGGAGACGACGAGGGAGACGACGAGGGAGACGACGAGGGAGACGACGAGGGAGACGACGAGGGAGACGGCGAGGGAGACAGCAAGGGAGACAGAGAGGGAGACAGCGACAGAGACAGCGACAGAGACAGCGACAGAGACAGCGACAGAGACAGCGACAGAGACAGCGACAGCGGGGGATACAGAGAGAGTGACTGCGAGGGAGATGGCGAGGGAGACGGCGAGGGAGACGGCGAGGGAGACAGCGAGGGAGACAGCGAGGGAGACTGCGAGAGAGACTGCGAGAGAAACTGCGAGAGAGACTGCGAGGGAGACTGCGAGGGAGACTGCGAGGGAGACTGCGAGAGAGACTGCGAGAGAGACTGCGAGAGAGACTGCGAGAGAGACTGCGAGAGAGACTGCGAGAGAGACCTCGAGGGAGACAGCGAGGGAGACAGCGAGAGAGACTGTGAGGGAGACAGTGAGAGAGACAGCGAGAGACACTGTGAGGGAGACAGCGAGAGAGACTGCGAGGGAGGAAGCGAGAGAAACTGCGAGAGAGACTGCTATGGAGATAGCGAGAGAGACAGCGAGGGATACAGCGAGAGACACTGCGAGAGAGAATGCGAGGGAGACAGCGATTAAGACGGCGAGGGAGACGGCGAGAGAGAGAGCGAGAGAGAGAGCGAGGGAGACAGCGAGGGAGACAGCGAGAGAGACTTCGAGAGAGACTGCGAGGGAGGCAGCGAGAGAGACAGCGAGGGAGACAGCGAGGTAGACAGCGAGAGAGACTTCGAGAGAGACTTCGAGAGAGACTGCGAGGGAGGCAGCGAGGGAGACAGCGAGGGAGACAGCGAGGGAGACAGCGAGAGAGACTTCGAGGGAGGCAGCGAGGGAGACAGCGAAGGAGACAGCGAGGGAGACAGCGAGGGAGACTGCGACAGAGGCAGCAATAGAGACTGCGAGAGAGACAGCGAGGGACACAGCGAGAGAGACTGCAAGGGAGACAACGAGAGAGAATGCGAGAGAGATCGCGTGAGACAGCGAGGGAGACAGCGTGGGAGGCAGCGAGGGAGACAGCGAGAGAAACTGAGAGGAAGACTGCGAGAGAGACTGCGAGAGAGACTGCGAGAGAGACTGCGAGAGAGACTGCGAGAGAGACTGCGAGAGAGACTGCGAGAGAGACTGCGAGGAAGACAGCGAGAGAGACTGCGAGAGAGACAGCGAGGGAGACAGCGAGGGAGACTGCGAGGGAGACTGCGAGGGGGAGAGCGAGGGGGAGAGCGAGGGGGAGAGCGAGGGGGAGAGCGAGGGAGACAGCGAGGGAGACAGCGAGGGAGACAGCGAGGGAGACAGCGAGGGAGACAGCGAGGGAGACAGCGAGGGAGACAGCGAGAGAGACTGCAAGAGAGACTGCAAGAGAGACTGCGAGGGAGACAGCGAGAGAGACAGCGAGAGAGACAGCGAGAGAGACAGCGAGAGAGACAGCGAGAGAGAAAGCGAGGGAGACAGCGAGAGAGACTGCGAGGGAGACTGCGAGGGAGACTGCGAGGGAGACTGCGAGGGAGACTGCGAGGGAGACTGCGAGGGAGACTGCGAGGGAGACAGCGTGGAAGACAGCGTGGAAGACAGCGAGGGAGACAGCGAGGGAGACAGCGAGGGAGACAGCGAGGGAGACAGCGAGGGAGACAGCGAGGGAGACAGCGAGGGAGACAGCAACAGAGACTGCGAGAAGGACTGCAAGAGAGACAGCGAGGGAGAAAGTGTGAGCGACTGCGTGAGAGACTGCGAGGGAGACAGCGAGGGAGACAGCGAGGGAGACTGTGAGGGAAACAGCGAGGGAGACAGCGAGAGAGACTGCGAGGGAGACTGCGAGGGAGACTGCGAGGGAGACTGTGAGGGAGACTGTGAGGGAGACTGCGAGGGAGACAGCGAGAGAGACAGCGAGAGAGACTGCAAAGGAGACTGCGAGAGAGACTGCGAGAGAGACTGCGAGAGGGACAGCGAGAGAGACAGCGAGAGAGACTGCGAGAGAGACTGCGAGAGAGACTGCGAGAGAGACTGCGAGGGAGAAAGCGAGGGAGAAAGCGACAGAGACTGTGTGGGAGACTGCAATGGAGACAGCGAGAGAGACTGTGAGGGAGACTGCGAGGGAGACTGCGAGGGAGACTGCGAGAGAGACTGCGAGAGAGACTGCGAGGGAGACTGCGAGGGAGACTGCGAGGGAGACTGCGAGGGAGACTGCGAGAGAGACGGCGAGAGAGACAGCGAGAGAGATGGAGAGAGAGATGGAGAGAGAGACGACGAGAGAGACTGCGAGAGAGAGAGTGAGAGATACTGAGAGGGAGACAGCGAGAGAGACAGCGAGAGAGACTGCGAGAGAGACTGCGAGAGAGACTGCGAGAGAGACAGCGAGAGAGACTGCGAGAGAGACTGCGAGAGAGACTGCGAGAGAGACTGCGAGAGAGACTGCGAGAGATACAGCGAGAGATACAGCGAGGGATAGAGCGAGGGAGACAGCGAGAGTACTTTGAGAGAGACAGCGAGAGAGACAGCGAGAGAGACTGCGAGAGAGACTGCGAGAGAGACTGCGAGGGTGACTGCGAGGGAGACGTCGAGGGAGACTATGAGGGAGACGACGAGGGAGACGACGAGGGAGACGACGAGGGAGACGGCGAGGGAGACGGCGAGGGAGACGGCGAGGGAGAGGGCGAGGGAGACGGCGAGGGAGACAGCAAGGGAGACAGAGAGGGAGACAGCGACAGAGACAGCGACAGAGACAGCGACAGAGACAGCGACAGAGACAGCGACAGAGACAGCGACAGAGACAGCGACAGCGGGGGATACAGAGAGAGTGACTGCGAGGGAGATGGCGAGGGAGACGGCGAGGGAGACAGCGAGGGAGACAGCGAGGGAGACTGCGAGAGAGACTGCGAGAGAGACTGCGAGAGAGACTGCGAGGGAGACTGCGAGGGAGACTGCGAGGGAGACTGCGAGAGAGACTGCGAGAGAGACTGCGAGAGAGACTGCGAGAGAGACTGCGAGAGAGACCTCGAGGGAGACAGCGAGGGAGACAGCGAGAGAGACTGTGAGGGAGACAGTGAGAGAGACAGCGAGAGACACTGTGAGGGAGACAGCGAGAGAGACTGCGAGGGAGGAAGCGAGAGAAACTGCGAGAGAGACTGCTATGGAGATAGCGAGAGAGACAGCGAGGGATACAGCGAGAGACACTGCGAGAGAGAATGCGAGGGAGACAGCGATTAAGACGGCGAGGGAGACGGCGAGAGAGAGAGCGAGAGAGAGAGCGAGGGAGACAGCGAGGGAGACAGCGAGAGAGACTTCGAGAGAGACTGCGAGGGAGGCAGCGAGAGAGACAGCGAGGGAGACAGCGAGGTAGACAGCGAGAGAGACTTCGAGAGAGACTGCGAGGGAGGCAGCGAGGGAGACAGCGAGGGAGACAGCGAGGGAGACAGCGAGGGAGACAGCGAGGGAGACAGCGAGGGAGACAGCGAGGGAGACAGCGACAGAGGCAGCAATAGAGACTGCGAGAGAGACTGCGAGGGACACAGCGAGAGAGACTGCAAGGGAGACAACGAGAGAGAATGCGAGAGAGATCGCGTGAGACAGCGAGGGAGACAGCGTGGGAGGCAGCGAGGGAGACAGCGAGAGAAACTGAGAGGGAGACTGCGAGAGAGACTGCGAGAGAGACTGCGAGAGAGACTGCGAGAGAGACTGCGAGAGAGACTGCGAGAGAGACTGCGAGAGAGACTGCGAGGAAGACAGCGAGAGAGACTGCGAGAGAGACAGCGAGGGAGACAGCGAGGGAGACAGCGAGGGAGACAGCGAGGGAGACAGCGAGGGAGACAGCGAGGGAGACAGCGAGGGGGAGAGCGAGGGGGAGAGCGATGGGGAGAGCGAGGGGGAGAGCGAGGGGGAGAGCGAGGGGGAGAGCGAGGGAGACAGCGAGGGAGACAGCGAGGGAGACAGCGAGGGAGACAGCGAGGGAGACAGCGAGGGAGACAGCGAGGGAGACAGCGAGAGAGACTGCCAGAGAGACTGCGAGAGAGACTGCGAGGGAGACAGCGAGAGAGACAGCGAGAGAGACAGCGAGAGAGACAGCGAGAGAGACAGCGAGAGAGAAAGCGAGGGAGACTGCGAGGGAGACTGCGAGGGAGACTGCGAGGGAGACTGCGAGGGAGACTGCGAGGGAGACTGCGAGGGAGACAGCGTGGAAGACAGCGAGGGAGACAGCGAGGGAGACAGCGAGGGAGACAGCGAGGGAGACAGCGAGGGAGACAGCGAGGGAGACAGCGAGGGAGACAGCGAGGGAGACAGCAACAGAGACTGCGAGAAGGACTGCAAGAGAGACAGCGAGGGAGAAAGTGAGAGCGACTGCGTGAGAGACTGCGAGGGAGACAGCGAGGGAGACAGCGAGGGAGACTGTGAGGGAAACAGCGAGGGAGACAGCGAGAGAGACTGCGAGGGAGACTGCGAGGGAGACTGCGAGGGAGACTGCGAGGGAGACTGCGAGGGAGACTGTGAGGGAGACTGTGAGGGAGACTGCGAGGGAGACAGCGAGAGAGACAGCGAGAGAGACTGCAAAGGAGACTGCGAGAGAGACTGCGAGGGAGACTGCGAGGGAGACAGCGAGAGAGACTGCGAGAGAGACTGCGAGAGAGACTGCGAGAGAGACTGCGAGAGAGACTGCGAGAGAGACTGCGAGGGAGAAAGCGAGGGAGAAAGCGACAGAGACTGTGTGGGAGACTGCAATGGAGACAGCGAGAGAGACTGTGAGGGAGACTGCGAGGGAGACTGCGAGGGAGACTGCGAGAGAGACTGCGAGAGAGACTGCGAGGGAGACTGCGAGGGAGACTGCGAGGGAGACTGCGAGAGAGACGGCGAGAGAGACAGCGAGAGAGATGGAGAGAGAGATGGAGAGAGAGACGACGAGAGAGACTGCGAGAGAGAGAGTGAGAGAGACTGAGAGGGAGACAGCGAGAGAGACAGCGAGAGAGACTGCGAGGGAGACTGCGAGAGAGACAGCGAGAGAGACTGCGAGAGAGACTGCGAGAGAGACTGCGAGAGAGACTGCGAGAGAGACTGCGAGAGAGACTGCGAGAGAGACTGCGAGAGATACAGCGAGGGATAGAGCGAGGGAGACAGCGAGAGTACATTGAGAGAGACAGCGAGAGAGACAGCGAGAGAGACAGCGAGAGAGACAGCGAGAGAGACTGCGAGAGAGACTGCGAGAGAGACTGCGAGAGAGACTGCGAGAGAGACTGCGAGAGAGACTGCGAGAGAGACTGCGAGGGAGACTGCGAGGGAGACGTCGAGGGAGACTACGAGGGAGACGACGAGGGAGACGACGAGGGAGACGACGAGGGAGACGACGAGGGAGACGACGAGGGAGACGGCGATGGAGACAGCGAGGGAGACAGCGACAGAGACAGCGACAGAGACAGCGACAGAGACAGCGACAGAGACAGCGACAGAGACAGCGACAGAGACAGCGACAGCGGGGGATACAGAGAGAGTGACTGCGAGGGAGATGGCGAGGGAGACGGCGAGGGAGACGGCGAGGGAGACGGCGAGGGAGACAGCGAGGGAGACAGCGAGGGAGACAGCGAGGGAGACAGCGAGGGAGACAGCGAGGGAGACTGCGAGAGAGACTGCGAGAGAGACTGCGAGAGAGACTGCGAGAGAGACTGCGAGGGAGACTGCGAGGGAGACTGCGAGGGAGACTGCAAGGGAGACAGCGAGGGAGACAGCGAGGGAAACTGCGAGAGAGACAGCGAGGGAAACTGCGAGAGAGACAGCGAGGGACACAGCGAGGGACACAGCGAGGGAGACAGCGAGGGAGACAGCGAGGGAGACAGCGAGGGAGACAGCGAGAGAGACTGCGAGAGAGAGCGCTTGAGAGACAGCGAGAGAGACTGCGTGGGAGACAGCGAGGGAGACACCGAGGGAGACACCGAGGGAGACACCGAGGGAGACAGCGAGAGAGAATGCGAGGAGGACTGCGAGAGAGACAGCGAGGGAGAAAGCGAGAGCGACTTCGAGAGAGACTGCGAGGGAGACAGCGAGAGAGACTGTGAGGGAAACAGCGAGGGAGACAGCGAGGGGACTGCGAGAGAGACAGCGAGGGAGACAGCGAGGGAGACAGCGAGGGAGACAGCGAGGGAGAGAGCGAGGGGGAGAGCGATGGGGAGAGCGAGGGGGAGAGCGAGGGGGAGAGCGAGGGGGAGAGCGAGGGAGACAGCGAGGGAGACAGCGAGGGAGACAGCGAGGGAGACAGCGAGGGAGACAGCGAGGGAGACAGCGAGGGAGACAGCGAGGGAGACAGCGAGAGAGACTGCAAGAGAGACTGCAAGAGAGACTGCAAGAGAGACTGCGATGGAGACAGCGAGAGAGACAGCGAGAGAGACAGCGAGAGAGACAGCGAGAGAGACAGCGAGAGAGAAAGCGAGGGAGACAGCGAGAGAGACTGCGAGGGAGACTGCGAGGGAGACTGCGAGGGAGACTGCGAGGGAGACTGCGAGGGAGACTGCGAGGGAGACTGCGAGGGAGACAGCGTGGAAGACAGCGAGGGAGACAGCGAGGGAGACAGCGAGGGAGACAGCGAGGGAGACAGCGAGGGAGACAGCAACAGAGACTGCGAGAAGGACTGCAAGAGAGACAGCGAGGGAGAAAGTGAGAGCGACTGCGTGAGAGACTGCGAGGGAGACAGCGAGGGAGACAGCGAGGGAGACTGTGAGGGAGACAGCGAGAGAGACTGCGAGGGAGACTGCGAGGGAGACTGCGAGGGAGACTGCGAGGGAGACTGCGAGGGAGACAGCGAGAGAGACAGCGAGAGAGACAGCGAGAGAGACTGCAAAGGAGACTGCGAGAGAAACTGCGAGGGAGACTGCGAGGGAGACAGCGAGAGAGACTGCGAGAGAGACTGCGAGAGAGACTGCGAGAGAGACTGCGAGAGAGACTGCGAGAGGGACAGCGAGAGAGACTGCGAGAGAGACTGCGAGAGAGACTGCGAGAGAGACTGCGAGGGAGAAAGCGAGGGAGAAAGCGACAGAGACTGTGTGGGAGACTGCAATGGAGACAGCGAGAGAGACAGCGAGGGAGACAGCGAGGGAGACAGCGAGGGAGACAGCGAGGGAGACAGCGAGGGAGACAGCGAGAGAGACTGCAAGAGAGACTGACAGGGAGACAGCGAGAGAGACAGCGAGAGAGACAGCGAGAGAGACAGCGAGAGAGACAGCGAGAGAGAAAGCGAGGGAGACAGCGAGAGAGACTGCGAGGGTGACTGCGAGGGAGACTGCGAGGGAGACTGCGAGGGAGACTGCGAGGGAGACTGCGAGGGAGACAGCGTGGAAGACAGCGAGGGAGACAGCGAGGGAGACAGCGAGGGAGACAGCGAGGGAGACAGCGAGGGAGACAGCGAGGGAGACAGCGAGGGAGACAGCGAGGGAGACAGCGAGGGAGACAGCGAGGGAGACAGCGAGGGAGACAGCGAGGGAGACAGCAACAGAGACTGCGAGAAGGAAAGCAAGAGAGACAGCGAGGGAGAAAGTGAGAGCGTCTGCGTGAGAGACTGCGAGGGAGACAGCGAGGGAGACTGTGAGGGAAACAGCGAGGGAGACAGCGAGAGAGACTGCGAGGGAGACTGCGAGGGAGACTGCGAGGGAGACTGCGAGGGAGACTGCGAGGGAGACTGTGAGGGAGACTGCGAGGGAGACTGCGAGAGAGACAGCGAGAGAGACTGCAAAGGAGACTGCGAGAGAGACTGCGAGAGAGACTGCGAGAGGGACAGCGAGAGAGACAGCGAGAGAGACTGCGAGAGAGACTGCGAGAGAGACTGCGAGAGAGACTGCGAGGGAGAAAGCGAGGGAGAAAGCGACAGAGACTGTGTGGGAGACTGCAATGGAGACAGCGAGAGAGACTGTGAGGGAGACTGCGAGGGAGACTGCGAGGGAGACTGCGAGGGAGACTGCGAGAGAGACTGCGAGAGAGACTGCGAGGGAGACTGCGAGGGAGACTGCGAGGGAGACTGCGAGGGAGACTGCGAGGGAGACTGCGAGAGAGACGGCGAGAGAGACAGCGAGAGAGACGGCGAGAGAGACAGCGAGAGAGATGGAGAGAGAGATGGAGAGAGAGACGACGAGAGAGACTGCGAGAGAGAGAGTGAGAGATACTGAGAGGGAGACACCGAGGGAGACAGCGAGAGAGAATGCGAGGAGGACTGCGAGAGAGACAGCGAGGGAGAAAGCGAGAGCGACTTCGAGAGAGACTGCGAGGGAGACAGTGAGAGAGACTGTGCGGGAAACAGCGAGGGAGACAGCGAGGGGACTGCGAGAGAGACAGCGAGGGAGACAGCGAGGGAGACAGCGAGGGAGACAGCGAGGGAGAGAGCGAGGGGGAGAGCGATGGGGAGAGCGATGGGGAGAGCGAGGGGGAGAGCGAGGGGGAGAGCGAGGGGGAGAGCGAGGGGGAGAGCGAGGGAGACAGCGAGGGAGACAGCGAGGGAGACAGCGAGGGAGACAGCGAGGGAGACAGCGAGGGAGACAGCGAGGGAGACAGCGAGGGAGACAGCGAGGGAGACAGCGAGAGAGACTGCAAGAGAGACTGCGATGGAGACAGCGAGAGAGACAGCGAGAGAGACAGCGAGAGAGACAGCGAGAGAGACAGCGAGAGAGACAGCGAGAGAGAAAGCGAGAGAGAAAGCGAGGGAGACAGCGAGAGAGACTGCGAGGGAGACTGCGAGGGAGACTGCGAGGGAGACTGCGAGGGAGACTGCGAGGGAGACTGCGAGGGAGACAGCGTGGAAGACAGCGAGGGAGACAGCGAGGGAGACAGCGAGGGAGACAGCGAGGGAGACAGCGAGGGAGACAGCGAGGGAGACAGCAACAGAGACTGCGAGAAGGACTGCAAGAGAGACAGCGAGGGAGAAAGTGAGAGCGACTGCGTGAGAGACTGCGAGGGAGACAGCGAGGGAGACAGCGAGGGAGACTGTGAGGGAGACAGCGAGAGAGACTGCGAGGGAGACTGCGAGGGAGACTGCGAGGGAGACTGCGAGGGAGACTGCGAGGGAGACTGCGTGGGAGACAGCGAGAGAGACAGCCAGAGAGACAGCGAGAGAGACTGCAAAGGAGACTGCGAGAGAAACTGCGAGGGAGACTGCGAGGGAGACAGCGAGAGAGACTGCGAGAGAGACTGCGAGAGAGACTGCGAGAGAGACTGCGAGAGAGACTGCGAGAGGGACAGCGAGAGAGACTGCGAGAGAGACTGCGAGAGAGACTGCGAGAGAGACTGCGAGAGAGACTGCGAGGGAGAAAGCGAGGGAGAAAGCGACAGAGACTGTGTGGGAGACTGCAATGGAGACAGCGAGAGAGACAGCGAGGGAGACAGCGAGGGAGACAGCGAGGGAGACAGCGAGGGAGACAGCGAGGGAGACAGCGAGAGAGACTGCAAGAGAGACTGCAAGAGAGACTGCGAGGGAGACAGCGAGAGAGACAGCGAGAGAGACAGCGAGAGAGACAGCGAGAGAGACAGCGAGAGAGAAAGCGAGGGAGACAGCGAGAGAGACTGCGAGGGAGACTGCGAGGGTGACTGCGAGGGAGACTGCGAGGGAGACTGCGAGGGAGACTGCGAGGGAGACTGCGAGGGAGACTGCGAGGGAGACAGCGTGGAAGACAGCGAGGGAGACAGCGAGGGAGACAGCGAGGGAGACAGCGAGGGAGACAGCGAGGGAGACAGCGAGGGAGACAGCGAGGGAGACAGCGAGGGAGACAGCGAGGGAGACAGCAACAGAGACTGCGAGAAGGACTGCAAGAGAGACAGCGAGGGAGAAAGTGAGAGCGACTGCGTGAGAGACTGCGAGGGAGACAGCGAGGGAGACTGTGAGGGAAACAGCGAGGGAGACAGCGAGAGAGACTGCGAGGGAGACTGCGAGGGAGACTGCGAGGGAGACTGCGAGGGAGACTGCGAGGGAGACTGCGAGGGAGACTGCGAGGGAGACTGCGAGGGAGACTGCGAGGGAGACTGCGAGGGAGACTGCGAGAGAGACAGCGAGAGAGACTGCAAAGGAGACTGCGAGAGAGACTGCGAGAGAGACTGCGAGAGGGACAGCGAGAGAGACAGCGAGAGAGACTGCGAGAGAGACTGCGAGAGAGACTGCGAGAGAGACTGCGAGAGAGACTGCGAGGGAGAAAGCGAGGGAGAAAGCGACAGAGACTGTGTGGGAGACTGCAATGGAGACAGCGAGAGAGACTGTGAGGGAGACTGCGAGGGAGACTGCGAGGGAGACTGCGAGGGAGACTGCGAGAGAGACTGCGAGGGAGACTGCGAGGGAGACTGCGAGGGAGACTGCGAGGGAGACTGCGAGGGAGACTGCGAGAGAGACGGCGAGAGAGACAGCGAGAGAGATGGAGAGAGAGATGGAGAGAGAGACGACGAGAGAGACTGCGAGAGAGAGAGTGAGAGATACTGAGAGGGAGACAGCGAGAGAGACAGCGAGAGAGACAGCGAGAGAGACTGCGAGAGAGACTGCGAGAGAGACTGCGAGAGAGACTGCGAGAGAGACTGCGAGAGAGACAGCGAGAGAGACTGCGAGAGAGACTGCGAGAGAGACTGCGAGAGAGACTGCGAGAGAGACTGCGAGAGAGACTGCGAGAGATACAGCGAGGGATAGAGCGAGGGAGACAGCGAGAGTACATTGAGAGAGACAGCGAGAGAGACAGCGAGAGAGACTGCGAGAGAGACTGCGAGAGAGACTGCGAGGGAGACTGCGAGGGAGACTGCGAGGGAGACTGCGAGGGAGACGTCGAAGGAGACTACGAGGGAGACGACGAGGGAGACGACGAGGGAGACGACGAGGGAGACGACGAGGGAGACGACGAGGGAGACGGCGAGGGAGACGGCGAGGGAGACAGCAAGGGAGACAGAGAGGGAGACAGCGACAGAGACAGCGACAGAGACAGCGACAGAGACAGCGACAGAGACAGCGACAGAGACAGCGACAGCGGGGGATACAGAGAGAGTGACTGCGAGGGAGATGGCGAGGGAGACGGCGAGGGAGACGGCGAGGGAGACAGCGAGGGAGACAGCGAGGGAGACTGCGAGAGAGACTGCGAGAGAGACTGCGAGAGAGACTGCGAGGGAGACTGCGAGGGAGACTGCGAGGGAGACTGCGAGGGAGACTGCGAGAGAGACTGCGAGAGAGACTGCGAGAGAGACTGCGAGAGAGACTGCGAGAGAGACCTCGAGGGAGACAGCGAGGGAGACAGCGAGAGAGACTGTGAGGGAGACAGTGAGAGAGACAGCGAGAGACACTGTGAGGGAGACAGCGAGAGAGACTGCGAGGGAGGAAGCGAGAGAAACTGCGAGAGAGACTGCTATGGAGATAGCGAGAGAGACAGCGAGGGATACAGCGAGAGACACTGCGAGAGAGAATGCGAGGGAGACAGCGATTAAGACGGCGAGGGAGACGGCGAGAGAGAGAGCGAGAGAGAGAGCGAGGGAGACAGCGAGGGAGACAGCGAGAGAGACTTCGAGAGAGACTGCGAGGGAGGCAGCGAGAGAGACAGCGAGGGAGACAGCGAGGTAGACAGCGAGAGAGACTTCGAGAGAGACTTCGAGAGAGACTGCGAGGGAGGCAGCGAGGGAGACAGCGAGGGAGACAGCGAGAGAGACTTCGAGAGAGACTGCGAGGGAGGCAGCGAGGGAGACAGCGAAGGAGACAGCGAGGGAGACTGCGACAGAGGCAGCAATAGAGACTGCGAGAGAGACTGCGAGGGACACAGCGAGAGAGACTGCAAGGGAGACAACGAGAGAGAATGCGAGAGAGATCGCGTGAGACAGCGAGGGAGACAGCGTGGGAGGCAGCGAGGGAGACAGCGAGAGAAACTGAGAGGAAGACTGCGAGAGAGACTGCGAGAGAGACTGCGAGAGAGACTGCGAGAGAGACTGCGAGAGAGACTGCGAGGAAGACAGCGAGAGAGACTGCGAGAGAGACAGCGAGGGAGACTGCGAGGGAGACTGCGAGGGGGAGAGCGAGGGGGAGAGCGAGGGGGAGAGCGAGGGGGAGAGCGAGGGGGAGAGCGAGGGGGAGAGCGAGGGAGACAGCGAGGGAGACAGCGAGGGAGACAGCGAGGGAGACAGCGAGGGAGACAGCGAGGGAGACAGCGAGGGAGACAGCGAGAGAGACTGCAAGAGAGACTGCAAGAGAGACTGCGAGGGAGACAGCGAGAGAGACAGCGAGAGAGACAGCGAGAGAGACAGCGAGAGAGACAGCGAGAGAGAAAGCGAGGGAGACAGTGAGAGAGACTGCGAGGGAGACTGCGAGGGAGACTGCGAGGGAGACTGCGAGGGAGACTGCGAGGGAGACTGCGAGGGAGACAGCGTGGAAGACAGCGTGGAAGACAGCGAGGGAGACAGCGAGGGAGACAGCGAGGGAGACAGCGAGGGAGACAGCGAGGGAGACAGCGAGGGAGACAGCAACAGAGACTGCGAGAAGGACTGCAAGAGAGACAGCGAGGGAGAAAGTGAGAGCGACTGCGTGAGAGACTGCGAGGGAGACTGCGAGGGAGACAGCGAGGGAGACTGTGAGGGAAACAGCGAGGGAGACAGCGAGAGAGACTGCGAGGGAGACTGCGAGGGAGACTGCGAGGGAGACTGTGAGGGAGACTGTGAGGGAGACTGCGAGGGAGACAGCGAGAGAGACAGCGAGAGAGACTGCAAAGGAGACTGCGAGAGAGACTGCGAGAGAGACTGCGAGAGGGACAGCGAGAGAGACAGCGAGAGAGACTGCGAGAGAGACTGCGAGAGAGACTGCGAGAGAGACTGCGAGGGAGAAAGCGAGGGAGAAAGCGACAGAGACTGTGTGGGAGACTGCAATGGAGACAGCGAGAGAGACTGTGAGGGAGACTGCGAGGGAGACTGCGAGGGAGACTGCGAGAGAGACTGCGAGAGAGACTGCGAGGGAGACTGCGAGGGAGACTGCGAGGGAGACTGCGAGGGAGACTGCGAGAGAGACGGCGAGAGAGACAGCGAGAGAGATGGAGAGAGAGATGGAGAGAGAGACGACGAGAGAGACTGCGAGAGAGAGAGTGAGAGATACTGAGAGGGAGACAGCGAGAGAGACAGCGAGAGAGACTGCGAGAGAGACTGCGAGAGAGACTGCGAGAGAGACTGCGAGAGAGACAGCGAGAGAGACTGCGAGAGAGACTGCGAGAGAGACTGCGAGAGAGACTGCGAGAGAGACTGCGAGAGAGACTGCGAGAGAGACTGCGAGAGATACAGCGAGGGATAGAGCGAGGGAGACAGCGAGAGTACTTTGAGAGAGACAGCGAGAGAGACAGCGAGAGAGACTGCGAGAGAGACTGCGAGAGAGACTGCGAGAGAGACTGCGAGAGAGACTGCGAGAGAGACTGCGAGGGAGACTGCGAGGGAGACGTCGAGGGAGACTACGAGGGAGACGATGAGGGAGACGACGAGGGAGACGACGAGGGAGACGACGAGGGAGACGACGAGGGAGACGGCGAGGGAGACGGCGAGGGAGACGGCGAGGGAGACAGCAAGGGAGACAGAGAGGGAGACAGCGACAGAGACAGCGACAGAGACAGCGACAGAGACAGCGACAGAGACAGCGACAGAGACAGCGACAGCGGGGGATACAGAGAGAGTGACTGCGAGGGAGATGGCGAGGGAGACGGCGAGGGAGACAGCGAGGGAGACAGCGAGGGAGACAGCGAGGGAGACTGCGAGAGAGACTGCGAGAGAGACTGCGAGAGAGACTGCGAGGGAGACTGCGAGGGAGACTGCGAGGGAGACTGCGAGGGAGACTGCGAGAGAGACTGCGAGAGAGACTGCGAGAGAGACTGCGAGAGAGACTGCGAGAGAGACCTCGAGGGAGACAGCGAGGGAGACAGCGAGAGAGACTGTGAGGGAGACAGTGAGAGAGACAGCGAGAGACACTGTGAGGGAGACAGCGAGAGAGACTGCGAGGGAGGAAGCGAGAGAAACTGCGAGAGAGACTGCTATGGAGATAGCGAGAGAGACAGCGAGGGATACAGCGAGAGACACTGCGAGAGAGAATGCGAGGGAGACAGCGATTAAGACGGCGAGGGAGACGGCGAGAGAGAGAGCGAGAGAGAGAGCGAGGGAGACAGCGAGGGAGACAGCGAGAGAGACTTCGAGAGAGACTGCGAGGGAGGCAGCGAGAGAGACAGCGAGGGAGACAGCGAGGTAGACAGCGAGAGAGACTTCGAGAGAGACTGCGAGGGAGGCAGCGAGGGAGACAGCGAGGGAGACAGCGAGGGAGACAGCGAGGGAGACAGCGAGGGAGACAGCGAGGGAGACAGCGAGGGAGACAGCGAGGGAGACAGCGAGGGAGACAGCGAGGGAGACAGCGACAGAGGCAGCAATAGAGACTGCGAGAGAGACTGCGAGGGACACAGCGAGAGAGACTGCAAGGGAGACAACGAGAGAGAATGCGAGAGAGATCGCGTGAGACAGCGAGGGAGACAGCGTGGGAGGCAGCGAGGGAGACAGCGAGAGAAACTGAGAGGGAGACTGCGAGAGAGACTGCGAGAGAGACTGCGAGAGAGACTGCGAGAGAGACTGCGAGAGAGACTGCGAGAGAGACTGCGAGAGAGACTGCGAGGGACACAGCGAGGAAGACAGCGAGAGAGACTGCGAGAGAGACAGCGAGGGAGACAGCGAGGGAGACAGCGAGGGAGACAGCGAGGGAGACAGCGAGGGAGACAGCGAGGGAGACAGCGAGGGAGAGAGCGAGGGGGAGAGCGATGGGGAGAGCGAGGGGGAGAGCGAGGGGGAGAGCGAGGGGGAGAGCGAGGGGGAGAGCGAGGGGGAGAGCGAGGGAGAGAGCGAGGGAGAGAGCGAGGGAGACAGCGAGGGAGACAGCGAGGGAGACAGCGAGGGAGACAGCGAGGGAGACAGCGAGGGAGACAGCGAGAGAGACTGCCAGAGAGACTGCAAGAGAGACTGCGAGGGAGACAGCGAGAGAGACAGCGAGAGAGACAGCGAGAGAGACAGCGAGAGAGACAGCGAGAGAGAAAGCGAGAGAGAAAGCGAGGGAGACTGCGAGGGAGACTGCGAGGGAGACTGCGAGGGAGACTGCGAGGGAGACTGCGAGGGAGACTGCGAGGGAGACTGCGAGGGAGACAGCGAGGGAGACAGCGAGGGAGACAGCGTGGAAGACAGCGAGGGAGACAGCGAGGGAGACAGCGAGGGAGACAGCGAGGGAGACAGCGAGGGAGACAGCGAGGGAGACAGCGAGAGAGACTGCGAGAGAGACTGCGAGAGAGACTGCGAGAGAGACTGCGAGGGAGAAAGCGAGGGAGAAAGCGACAGAGACTGTGTGGGAGACTGCAATGGAGACAGCGAGAGAGACTGTGAGGGAGACTGCGAGGGAGACTGCGAGAGAGACTGCGAGAGAGACTGCGAGGGAGACTGCGAGGGAGACTGCGAGGGAGACTGCGAGGGAGACTGCGAGAGAGACGGCGAGAGAGACAGCGAGAGAGATGGAGAGAGAGATGGAGAGAGAGACGACGAGAGAGACTGCGAGAGAGAGAGTGAGAGATACTGAGAGGGAGACAGCGAGAGAGACAGCGAGAGAGACTGCGAGAGAGACTGCGAGAGAGACTGCGAGAGAGACTGCGAGAGAGACAGCGAGAGAGACTGCGAGAGAGACTGCGAGAGAGACTGCGAGAGAGACTGCGAGAGAGACTGCGAGAGAGACTGCGAGAGATACAGCGAGGGATAGAGCGAGGGAGACAGCGAGAGTACTTTGAGAGAGACAGCGAGAGAGACAGCGAGAGAGACTGCGAGAGAGACTGCGAGAGAGACTGCGAGAGAGACTGCGAGAGAGACTGCGAGGGAGACTGCGAGGGAGACGTCGAGGGAGACTACGAGGGAGACGATGAGGGAGACGACGAGGGAGACGACGAGGGAGACGACGAGGGAGACGACGAGGGAGACGGCGAGGGAGACGGCGAGGGAGACGGCGAGGGAGACAGCAAGGGAGACAGAGAGGGAGACAGCGACAGAGACAGCGACAGAGACAGCGACAGAGACAGCGACAGCGGGGGATACAGAGAGAGTGACTGCGAGGGAGATGGCGAGGGAGACGGCGAGGGAGACAGCGAGGGAGACAGCGAGGGAGACTGCGAGAGAGACTGCGAGAGAGACTGCGAGAGAGACTGCGAGGGAGACTGCGAGGGAGACTGCGAGGGAGACTGCGAGAGAGACTGCGAGAGAGACTGCGAGAGAGACTGCGAGAGAGACTGCGAGAGAGACCTCGAGGGAGACAGCGAGAGAGACTGTGAGGGAGACAGTGAGAGAGACAGCGAGAGACACTGTGAGGGAGACAGCGAGAGAGACTGCGAGGGAGGAAGCGAGAGAAACTGCGAGAGAGACTGCTATGGAGATAGCGAGAGAGACAGCGAGGGATACAGCGAGAGACACTGCGAGAGAGAATGCGAGGGAGACAGCGATTAAGACGGCGAGGGAGACGGCGAGAGAGAGAGCGAGAGAGAGAGCGAGGGAGACAGCGAGGGAGACAGCGAGAGAGACTTCGAGAGAGACTGCGAGGGAGGCAGCGAGAGAGACAGCGAGGGAGACAGCGAGGTAGACAGCGAGAGAGACTTCGAGAGAGACTGCGAGGGAGGCAGCGAGGGAGACAGCGAGGGAGACAGCGAGGGAGACAGCGAGGGAGACAGCGAGGGAGACAGCGAGGGAGACAGCGAGGGAGACAGCGACAGAGGCAGCAATAGAGACTGCGAGAGAGACTGCGAGGGACACAGCGAGAGAGACTGCAAGGGAGACAACGAGAGAGAATGCGAGAGAGATCGCGTGAGACAGCGAGGGAGACAGCGTGGGAGGCAGCGAGGGAGACAGCGAGAGAGACTGAGAGGGAGACTGCGAGAGAGACTGCGAGAGAGACTGCGAGAGAGACTGCGAGAGAGACTGCGAGAGAGACTGCGAGAGAGACTGCGAGAGAGACTGCGAGGGACACAGCGAGGAAGACAGCGAGAGAGACTGCGAGAGAGACAGCGAGGGAGACAGCGAGGGAGACAGCGAGGGAGACAGCGAGGGAGACAGCGAGGGAGACAGCGAGGGAGACAGCGAGGGAGACAGCGAGGGAGAGAGCGAGGGGGAGAGCGATGGGGAGAGCGAGGGGGAGAGCGAGGGGGAGAGCGAGGGGGAGAGCGAGGGGGAGAGCGAGGGAGAGAGCGAGGGAGAGAGCGAGGGAGACAGCGAGGGAGACAGCGAGGGAGACAGCGAGGGAGACAGCGAGGGAGACAGCGAGAGAGACTGCCAGAGAGACTGCGAGAGAGACTGCGAGGGAGACAGCGAGAGAGACAGCGAGAGAGACAGCGAGAGAGACAGCGAGAGAGACAGCGAGAGAGACAGCGAGAGAGAAAGCGAGAGAGAAAGCGAGGGAGACTGCGAGGGAGACTGCGAGGGAGACTGCGAGGGAGACTGCGAGGGAGACTGCGAGGGAGACTGCGAGGGAGACAGCGTGGAAGACAGCGAGGGAGACAGCGAGGGAGACAGCGAGGGAGACAGCGAGGGAGACAGCGAGGGAGACAGCGAGGGAGACAGCGAGGGAGACAGCAACAGAGACTGCGAGAAGGACTGCAAGAGAGACAGCGAGGGAGAAAGTGAGAGCGACTGCGTGAGAGACTGCGAGGGAGACAGCGAGGGAGACAGCGAGGGAGACTGTGAGGGAAACAGCGAGGGAGACAGCGAGAGAGACTGCGAGGGAGACTGCGAGGGAGACTGCGAGGGAGACTGCGAGGGAGACTGTGAGGGAGACTGTGAGGGAGACTGCGAGGGAGACAGCGAGAGAGACAGCGAGAGAGACTGCAAAGGAGACTGCGAGAGAGACTGCGAGGGAGACTGCGAGGGAGACAGCGAGAGAGACTGCGAGAGAGACTGCGAGAGAGACTGCGAGAGGGACAGCGAGAGAGACTGCGAGAGAGACTGCGAGAGAGACTGCGAGAGAGACTGCGAGAGAGACTGCGAGGGAGAAAGCGAGGGAGAAAGCGACAGAGACTGTGTGGGAGACTGCAATGGAGACAGCGAGAGAGACTGCGAGGGAGACTGCGAGGGAGACTGCGAGAGAGACTGCGAGAGAGACTGCGAGGGAGACTGCGAGGGAGACTGCGAGGGAGACTGCGAGAGAGACGGCGAGAGAGACAGCGAGAGAGATGGAGAGAGAGATGGAGAGAGAGACGACGAGAGAGACTGCGAGAGAGAGAGTGAGAGAGACTGAGAGGGAGACAGCGAGAGAGACAGCGAGAGAGACTGCGAGGGAGACTGCGAGAGAGACAGCGAGAGAGACTGCGAGAGAGACTGCGAGAGAGACTGCGAGAGAGACTGCGAGAGAGACTGCGAGAGAGACTGCGAGAGAGACTGCGAGAGAGACTGCGAGAGATACAGCGAGGGATAGAGCGAGGGAGACAGCGAGAGTACATTGAGAGAGACAGCGAGAGAGACAGCGAGAGAGACAGCGAGAGAGACAGCGAGAGAGACAGCGAGAGAGACTGCGAGAGAGACTGCGAGAGAGACTGCGAGAGAGACTGCGAGAGAGACTGCGAGGGAGACTGCGAGGGAGACGTCGAGGGAGACGACGAGGGAGACGACGAGGGAGACGACGAGGGAGATGACGAGGGAGACGGCGAGGGAGACAGCGAGGGAGACAGCGAGGGAGACAGCGACAGAGACAGCGACAGAGACAGCGACAGAGACAGCGACAGAGACAGCGACAGCGGGGGATACAGAGAGAGTGACTGCGAGGGAGACGGCGAGGGAGACGGCGAGGGAGACGGCGAGGGAGACGGCGAGGGAGACGGCGAGGGAGACAGCGAGGGAGACAGCGAGGGAGACAGCGAGGGAGACAGCGAGGGAGACAGCGAGGGAGACTGCGAGAGAGACTGCGAGAGAGACTGCGAGAGAGACTGCGAGGGAGACTGCGAGGGAGACTGCGAGGGAGACTGCGAGGGAGACAGCGAGGGAGACAGCGAGGGAAACTGCGAGAGAGACAGCGAGGGAAACTGCGAGAGAGACAGCGAGGGACACAGCGAGGGACACAGCGAGGGACACAGCGAGGGAGACAGCGAGGGAGACAGCGAGGGAGACAGCGAGGGAGACAGCGAGGGAGACAGCGAGAGAGACTGCGAGAGAGAGCGCTTGAGAGACAGCGAGAGAGACTGCGTGGGAGATAGCGAGGGAGACACCGAGGGAGACACCGAGGGAGACACCGAGGGAGACAGCGAGAGAGAATGCGAGGAGGACTGCGAGAGAGACAGCGAGGGAGAAAGCGAGAGCGACTTCGAGAGAGACTGCGAGGGAGACAGCGAGAGAGACTGTGAGGGAAACAGCGAGGGAGACAGCGAGGGGACTGCGAGAGAGACAGCGAGGGAGACAGCGAGGGAGACAGCGAGGGAGACAGCGAGGGAGACAGCGAGGGAGAGAGCGAGGGGGAGAGCGATGGGGAGAGCGAGGGGGAGAGCGAGGGGGAGAGCGAGGGGGAGAGCGAGGGGGAGAGCGAGGGGGAGAGCGAGGGAGACAGCGAGGGAGACAGCGAGGGAGACAGCGAGGGAGACAGCGAGGGAGACAGCGAGGGAGACAGCGAGGGAGACAGCGAGGGAGACAGCGAGAGAGACTGCAAGAGAGACTGCAAGAGAGACTGCGATGGAGACAGCGAGAGAGACAGCGAGAGAGACAGCGAGAGAGACAGCGAGAGAGACAGCGAGAGAGAAAGCGAGGGAGACAGCGAGAGAGACTGCGAGGGAGACTGCGAGGGAGACTGCGAGGGAGACTGCGAGGGAGACTGCGAGGGAGACTGCGAGGGAGACTGCGAGGGAGACTGCGAGGGAGACAGCGTGGAAGACAGCGAGGGAGACAGCGAGGGAGACAGCGAGGGAGACAGCGAGGGAGACAGCGAGGGAGACAGCGAGGGAGACAGCGAGGGAGACAGCGAGGGAGACAGCAACAGAGACTGCGAGAAGGACTGCAAGAGAGACAGCGAGGGAGAAAGTGAGAGCGACTGCGTGAGAGACTGCGAGGGAGACAGCGAGGGAGACAGCGAGGGAGACTGTGAGGGAGACAGCGAGAGAGACTGCGAGGGAGACTGCGAGGGAGACTGCGAGGGAGACTGCGAGGGAGACTGCGAGGGAGACTGCGAGGGAGACAGCGAGAGAGACAGCGAGAGAGACAGCAAAGGAGACTGCGAGAGAAACTGCGAGGGAGACTGCGAGGGAGACAGCGAGAGAGACTGCGAGAGAGACTGCGAGAGAGACTGCGAGAGAGACTGCGAGAGAGACTGCGAGAGGGACAGCGAGAGAGACTGCGAGAGAGACTGCGAGAGAGACTGCGAGGGAGAAAGCGAGGGAGAAAGCGACAGAGACTGTGTGGGAGACTGCAATGGAGACAGCGAGAGAGACTGCGAGGGAGACTGCGAGGGAGACTGCGAGGGAGACTGCGAGAGAGACTGCGAGAGAGACTGCGAGGGAGACTGCGAGGGAGACTGCGAGAGAGACGGCGAGAGAGACAGCGAGAGAGATGGAGAGAGAGATGGAGAGAGAGACGACGAGAGAGACTGCGAGAGAGAGAGTGAGAGAGACTGAGAGGGAGACAGCGAGAGAGACAGCGAGAGAGACTGCGAGGGAGACTGCGAGAGAGACAGCGAGAGAGACTGCGAGAGAGACAGCGAGAGAGACTGCGAGAGAGACTGCGAGAGAGACTGCGAGAGAGACTGCGAGAGAGACTGCGAGAGAGACTGCGAGAGAGACTGCGAGAGATACAGCGAGGGATAGAGCGAGGGAGACAGCGAGAGTACTTTGAGAGAGACAGCGAGAGAGACAGCGAGAGAGACTGCGAGAGAGACTGCGAGAGAGACTGCGAGAGAGACTGCGAGAGAGACTGCGAGAGAGACTGCGAGGGAGACTGCGAGGGAGACGTCGAGGGAGACTACGAGGGAGACGATGAGGGAGACGACGAGGGAGACGACGAGGGAGACGACGAGGGAGACGACGAGGGAGACGGCGAGGGAGACGGCGAGGGAGACGGCGAGGGAGACAGCAAGGGAGACAGAGAGGGAGACAGCGACAGAGACAGCGACAGAGACAGCGACAGAGACAGCGACAGCGGGGGATACAGAGAGAGTGACTGCGAGGGAGATGGCGAGGGAGACGGCGAGGGAGACAGCGAGGGAGACAGCGAGGGAGACAGCGAGGGAGACTGCGAGAGAGACTGCGAGAGAGACTGCGAGAGAGACTGCGAGGGAGACTGCGAGGGAGACTGCGAGGGAGACTGCGAGAGAGACTGCGAGAGAGACTGCGAGAGAGACTGCGAGAGAGACTGCGAGAGAGACCTCGAGGGAGACAGCGAGAGAGACTGTGAGGGAGACAGTGAGAGAGACAGCGAGAGACACTGTGAGGGAGACAGCGAGAGAGACTGCGAGGGAGGAAGCGAGAGAAACTGCGAGAGAGACTGCTATGGAGATAGCGAGAGAGACAGCGAGGGATACAGCGAGAGACACTGCGAGAGAGAATGCGAGGGAGACAGCGATTAAGACGGCGAGGGAGACGGCGAGAGAGAGAGCGAGAGAGAGAGCGAGGGAGACAGCGAGGGAGACAGCGAGAGAGACTTCGAGAGAGACTGCGAGGGAGGCAGCGAGAGAGACAGCGAGGGAGACAGCGAGGTAGACAGCGAGAGAGACTTCGAGAGAGACTGCGAGGGAGGCAGCGAGGGAGACAGCGAGGGAGACAGCGAGGGAGACAGCGAGGGAGACAGCGAGGGAGACAGCGAGGGAGACAGCGAGGGAGACAGCGACAGAGGCAGCAATAGAGACTGCGAGAGAGACTGCGAGGGACACAGCGAGAGAGACTGCAAGGGAGACAACGAGAGAGAATGCGAGAGAGATCGCGTGAGACAGCGAGGGAGACAGCGTGGGAGGCAGCGAGGGAGACAGCGAGAGAAACTGAGAGGGAGACTGCGAGAGAGACTGCGAGAGAGACTGCGAGAGAGACTGCGAGAGAGACTGCGAGAGAGACAGCGAGGGAGACAGCGAGGGAGACAGCGAGAGAGACTGCCAGAGAGACTGCGAGAGAGACTGCGAGGGAGACAGCGAGAGAGACAGCGAGAGAGACAGCGAGAGAGACAGCGAGAGAGACAGCGAGAGAGACAGCGAGAGAGAAAGCGAGAGAGAAAGCGAGGGAGACTGCGAGGGAGACTGCGAGGGAGACTGCGAGGGAGACTGCGAGGGAGACTGCGAGGGAGACTGCGAGGGAGACAGCGTGGAAGACAGCGAGGGAGACAGCGAGGGAGACAGCGAGGGAGACAGCGAGGGAGACAGCGAGGGAGACAGCGAGGGAGACAGCGAGGGAGACAGCAACAGAGACTGCGAGAAGGACTGCAAGAGAGACAGCGAGGGAGAAAGTGAGAGCGACTGCGTGAGAGACTGCGAGGGAGACAGCGAGGGAGACAGCGAGGGAGACTGTGAGGGAAACAGCGAGGGAGACAGCGAGAGAGACTGCGAGGGAGACTGCGAGGGAGACTGCGAGGGAGACTGCGAGGGAGACTGCGAGGGAGACTGTGAGGGAGACTGTGAGGGAGACTGCGAGGGAGACAGCGAGAGAGACAGCGAGAGAGACTGCAAAGGAGACTGCGAGAGAGACTGCGAGGGAGACTGCGAGGGAGACAGCGAGAGAGACTGCGAGAGAGACTGCGAGAGAGACTGCGAGAGGGACAGCGAGAGAGACTGCGAGAGAGACTGCGAGAGAGACTGCGAGAGAGACTGCGAGAGAGACTGCGAGGGAGAAAGCGAGGGAGAAAGCGACAGAGACTGTGTGGGAGACTGCAATGGAGACAGCGAGAGAGACTGCGAGGGAGACTGCGAGGGAGACTGCGAGAGAGACTGCGAGAGAGACTGCGAGGGAGACTGCGAGGGAGACTGCGAGGGAGACTGCGAGAGAGACGGCGAGAGAGACAGCGAGAGAGACAGCGAGAGAGACGGAGAGAGAGATGGAGAGAGAGACGACGAGAGAGACTGCGAGAGAGAGAGTGAGAGAGACTGAGAGGGAGACAGCGAGAGAGACAGCGAGAGAGACTGCGAGGGAGACTGCGAGAGAGACAGCGAGAGAGACAGCGAGAGAGACTGCGAGAGAGACTGCGAGAGAGACTGCGAGAGAGACTGCGAGAGAGACTGCGAGAGAGACTGCGAGAGAGACTGCGAGAGAGACTGCGAGAGAGACTGCGAGAGATACAGCGAGGGATAGAGCGAGGGAGACAGCGAGAGTACATTGAGAGAGACAGCGAGAGAGACAGCGAGAGAGACAGCGAGAGAGACAGCGAGAGAGACAGCGAGAGAGACTGCGAGAGAGACTGCGAGAGAGACTGCGAGAGAGACTGCGAGAGAGACTGCGAGGGAGACTGCGAGGGAGACGTCGAGGGAGACGACGAGGGAGACGACGAGGGAGACGACGAGGGAGACGACGAGGGAGATGACGAGGGAGACGGCGAGGGAGACAGCGAGGGAGACAGCGAGGGAGACAGCGACAGAGACAGCGACAGAGACAGCGACAGAGACAGCGACAGAGACAGCGACAGAGACAGCGACAGCGGGGGATACAGAGAGAGTGACTGCGAGGGAGACGGCGAGGGAGACGGCGAGGGAGACGGCGAGGGAGACGGCGAGGGAGACGGCGAGGGAGACAGCGAGGGAGACAGCGAGGGAGACAGCGAGGGAGACAGCGAGGGAGACAGCGAGGGAGACTGCGAGAGAGACTGCGAGAGAGACTGCGAGAGAGACTGCGAGGGAGACTGCGAGGGAGACTGCGAGGGAGACTGCGAGGGAGACAGCGAGGGAGACAGCGAGGGAGACAGCGAGGGAAACTGCGAGAGAGACAGCGAGGGAAACTGCGAGAGAGACAGCGAGGGACACAGCGAGGGACACAGCGAGGGACACAGCGAGGGAGACAGCGAGGGAGACAGCGAGGGAGACAGCGAGGGAGACAGCGAGGGAGACAGCGAGAGAGACTGCGAGAGAGAGCGCTTGAGAGACAGCGAGAGAGACTGCGTGGGAGATAGCGAGGGAGACACCGAGGGAGACACCGAGGGAGACACCGAGGGAGACAGCGAGAGAGAATGCGAGGAGGACTGCGAGAGAGACAGCGAGGGAGAAAGCGAGAGCGACTTCGAGAGAGACTGCGAGGGAGACAGCGAGAGAGACTGTGAGGGAAACAGCGAGGGAGACAGCGAGGGGACTGCGAGAGAGACAGCGAGGGAGACAGCGAGGGAGACAGCGAGGGAGACAGCGAGGGAGACAGCGAGGGAGAGAGCGAGGGGGAGAGCGATGGGGAGAGCGAGGGGGAGAGCGAGGGGGAGAGCGAGGGGGAGAGCGAGGGGGAGAGCGAGGGGGAGAGCGAGGGAGACAGCGAGGGAGACAGCGAGGGAGACAGCGAGGGAGACAGCGAGGGAGACAGCGAGGGAGACAGCGAGGGAGACAGCGAGGGAGACAGCGAGAGAGACTGCAAGAGAGACTGCAAGAGAGACTGCGATGGAGACAGCGAGAGAGACAGCGAGAGAGACAGCGAGAGAGACAGCGAGAGAGACAGCGAGAGAGAAAGCGAGGGAGACAGCGAGAGAGACTGCGAGGGAGACTGCGAGGGAGACTGCGAGGGAGACTGCGAGGGAGACTGCGAGGGAGACTGCGAGGGAGACTGCGAGGGAGACAGCGTGGAAGACAGCGAGGGAGACAGCGAGGGAGACAGCGAGGGAGACAGCGAGGGAGACAGCGAGGGAGACAGCGAGGGAGACAGCGAGGGAGACAGCAACAGAGACTGCGAGAAGGACTGCAAGAGAGACAGCGAGGGAGAAAGTGAGAGCGACTGCGTGAGAGACTGCGAGGGAGACAGCGAGGGAGACAGCGAGGGAGACTGTGAGGGAGACAGCGAGAGAGACTGCGAGGGAGACTGCGAGGGAGACTGCGAGGGAGACTGCGAGGGAGACTGCGAGGGAGACTGCGAGGGAGACAGCGAGAGAGACAGCGAGAGAGACAGCAAAGGAGACTGCGAGAGAAACTGCGAGGGAGACTGCGAGGGAGACAGCGAGAGAGACTGCGAGAGAGACTGCGAGAGAGACTGCGAGAGAGACTGCGAGAGAGACTGCGAGAGGGACAGCGAGAGAGACTGCGAGAGAGACTGCGAGAGAGACTGCGAGGGAGAAAGCGAGGGAGAAAGCGACAGAGACTGTGTGGGAGACTGCAATGGAGACAGCGAGAGAGACTGCGAGGGAGACTGCGAGGGAGACTGCGAGGGAGACTGCGAGAGAGACTGCGAGAGAGACTGCGAGGGAGACTGCGAGGGAGACTGCGAGAGAGACGGCGAGAGAGACAGCGAGAGAGATGGAGAGAGAGATGGAGAGAGAGACGACGAGAGAGACTGCGAGAGAGAGAGTGAGAGAGACTGAGAGGGAGACAGCGAGAGAGACAGCGAGAGAGACTGCGAGGGAGACTGCGAGAGAGACAGCGAGAGAGACTGCGAGAGAGACTGCGAGAGAGACTGCGAGAGAGACTGCGAGACAGACTGCGAGAGAGACTGCGAGAGAGACTGCGAGAGATACAGCGAGGGATAGAGCGAGGGAGACAGCGAGAGTACATTGAGAGAGACAGCGAGAGAGACAGCGAGGGAGACGACGAGGGAGACGACGAGGGAGACGACGAGGGAGACGACGAGGGAGACGACGAGGGAGACGACGAGGGAGACGACGAGGGAGACGACGAGGGAGACGACGAGGGAGACAGCGAGGGAGACAGCGACAGAGACAGCGACAGAGACAGCGACAGAGACAGCGACAGAGACAGCGACAGAGACAGCGACAGAGACAGCGACAGCGGGGGATACAGAGAGAGTGACTGCGAGGGAGATGGCGAGGGAGACGGCGAGGGAGACGGCGAGGGAGACGGCGAGGGAGACGGCGAGGGAGACAGCGAGGGAGACAGCGAGGGAGACAGCGAGGGAGACAGCGAGGGAGACTGCGAGGGAGACTGCGAGAGAGACTGCGAGGGAGACTGCGAGGGAGACTGCGAGGGAGACTGCGAGGGAGACAGCGAGGGAAACTGCGAGGGAAACTGCGAGAGAGACAGCGAGGGAAACTGCGAGAGAGACAGCGAGGGACACAGCGAGGGACACAGCGAGGGAGACAGCGAGGGAGACAGCGAGGGAGACAGCGAGGGAGACAGCGAGGGAGACAGCGAGGGAGACAGCGAGAGAGACTGCGAGAGAGAGCGCTTGAGAGACAGCGAGAGAGACTGCGTGGGAGACAGCGAGGGAGACACCGAGGGAGACACCGAGGGAGACACCGAGGGAGACACCGAGGGAGACAGCGAGAGAGAATGCGAGGAGGACTGCGAGAGAGACAGCGAGGGAGAAAGCGAGAGCGACTTCGAGAGAGACTGCGAGGGAGACAGCGAGAGAGACTGTGAGGGAAACAGCGAGGGAGACAGCGAGGGGACTGCGAGAGAGACTGCGAGGGAGACTGCGAGAGAGACTGCGAGAGAGACTGCGAGAGAGACTGCGAGAGAGACTGCCAGGGAGACTGCGAGAGAGACTGCCAGGGAGACTGCGAGAGAGACTGCGAGGGAGACTGCGAGAGAGACTTCGAGAGAGACTGCGGGAGAGAGCGAGGGAGAAAGCGAGAGAGAAAGCGAGGGAGACAGCGAGGGAGACAGCGAGGGAGACAGCGAGGGAGACAGCGAGGGAGACAGCGAGGGAGACAGCGAGAGAGACTGCGAGAGAGACTGCGAGAGAGACTGCGAGGGAGACGTCGAGGGAGACAGCGAGGGAGACAGCGAGGGAGACAGCGAGGGAGACAGCGAGGGAGACAGCGAGAGAGACAGCGAGAGAGACAGCGAGAAGGACTGCGAGAAGGACTGCGAGAAGGACTGCGAGAAGGACTGCGAGAGAGACAGCGAGGGAGAAAGTGAGAGCGACTGCGAGAGAGACTGCGAGGGAGACTGCGAGGGAGACAGCGAAGGAGACTGCGAGAGAGACAGCGAAGGAGACAGCGAGAGAGACAGCAAGAGAGACAGCGAGAGAGACAGCGAGAGAGACAGCGAGAGAGACAGCGAGAGAGACAGCGAGAGAGACTGCAATGGAGACTGCGAGAGAGACTGCGAGGGAGACTGCGAGAGAGACGGTGAGGGAGAAAGCGAGGGAGAAAGCGAGGGAGAAAGCGAGGGAGAAAGCGTGAGAGACTGTGTGGGAGACTGCAAGGGAGACAGCGAGAGAGACAGCGAGAGAGACAGCGAGGGAGACAGCGAGAGAGACTGCTAGAGAGACTGCGAGAGGGATAGTGAGGGAGACTGCGAGGGAGACTGCGAGGGAGACAGCGAGGGAGACAGCGAGGGAGACAGCGAGGGAGACAGCGAGGGAGACAGCGAGGGAGACAGTGAGGGAGACAGCGAGGGAGACAGCGAGAGAGAGAGCGAGAGAGAGAGCGAGAGAGAGAGCGAGGGAAACAGCGAGGGAGACTGCGAGGGAGACAGCGAGGGAGACTGCGAGAGAGACTGCGAGAGAGACTGCGAGAGAGACTGCGAGGGAGAGAGCGAGGGAGAAAGCGAGGGAGAAAGCGAGGCAGAAAGCGAGAGAGACTGCGAGGGAGACAGCGATAGAAACTGCGAGGGAGTCAGCGAGAGAGACAGCGAGAGAGACAGCGAGAGAGACTGCGAGAGAGACTGCGAGGGAGACAGCGAGGGAGACAGCGAGGGAGACAGCGAGGGAGACAGCGAGGGAGACAGCGAGGGAAACAGCGAGGGAAACAGCGAGGGAGACTGCGAGGGACACAGTGAGGGAGACAGCGAGAGAGACTGCGAGAGAGAGCGTGTGAGACGGCGAGGGAGACAGCGAGGGAGAGAGCGAGAGACACAGCGAGGGAGACAGCGAGGGAGACAGCGAGAGAGACTGCGAGAGAGACTGCAAGAGAGACTGCAAGAGAGACTGCAAGGGAGACAGCGAGAGAGACAGCGAGAGAGGCAGCGAG